>NC_090932.1:1236796565-1237099595 GCF_040938575.1 Ambystoma mexicanum | reverse complement strand
TGCCCAACGCGCCCTTAGGGATCGTTACTAGGAGCCCGAAATGGTATCCCGTAAGCAGACAGGCGCGTTGATTGTTAGATGGAAATCGAGAAAGGACTTGACGCAATGGTTAGTACGCACAGTGGCAGCCATCTTGGAGTGTAAAGAGCCATAGAAAGGGAGCACTGAATGGCAAGACTAGAACTAGAAAAAAAGCGGATGTAGTACAGAATAAGGGGCATAATGGTGAGTAAATAAAGATAAATAATAGCGAAGCCCTAGATCCAAAGTCTGTCCATGAGACAAATGCTAAAAGAGGTAAGTATATAAGCAGGTTGTATGTTGAAAAAGGAGCTGGGCTACCTCAATCCCTAAAAGTAATGTGTCACAGGCAATCACTACATACTGGAGAAAAATCAACATAACTGTCATGACGAAGTTTTCGACCAGTCTACAGTGCAATGTGCATTTGTAGGAATGTATTATACAATTATCACGGGTGATTTAGGCTTCAGTGCCATTACAGTAGTAATCAATATAGAAATTCATATTGTGCATAATTCAAATCTTGTCAGGGTGATGGTCCGAACTAGATACAGGGAGAGTAATCATTTTCATAAGTGATCAAATTAATTAATGATGACTAAACGTCCCCCAACATTAGTAGGAAAGAGAGTGATCTATGTCAACTTCCAAATGCATATTTGTACATATGCAAAATTGACTATGAATTAGCTCAAGTACATTTCCCGAACTGTAATTGCATATTGGTTTACATTACGTACATGCCGGAAACAGTTTAGAAATGTAGATTCGATTGATTAAATCTACACCTCGACATGTGACAATATGTATATGTGATTGTATAAATAGAAAGATAGAACTCTATTCATCACACATTCTATAAAGGTTTCACATAAGTTTCGAATTAATTAGGTGGAGTTGCAATCAATCTACATTATGTACATGTATTAGGTAACCTTGCAATTAGGTGACCACTCACTCCATTAGTATAACATTCAGATGTAGCAATTCAGTGAGAATTCGTCATTTAACCATTTCGGTTGTAAAGTATCCAACAGATCAATCCAGTATTTTTCTCTCCTAGAGAGGAGTGCAAGATAATTACCTCCCCTTGGGTTTTTTTTTACAACCTCAATTATCTGGAATTTTATTTGGGCAATTGAATGCTGTTGCTCAAGGAAATGACGTGCTACTGGTGACCGTTTGTTTTTGCACCTAATGGTGGACTTACGTTCGGTCCATCTGTCTATCACTGGTCTAGTGGTTTACCAATGTATAATTTACAGCATGGGCATTTGATTGAATAGATTACTCCTGCGGAGAGGCATGTTGCAAAGTCATGTAGCTTGAATTTCTTTGTGTCTCTCTTTCAGGCAGTCCTTCCTTGGTCTGTATCACGTAAGCAGGACCACGTCATGCTAAAATTAAGATTCATGATGCTGCAGAGTGTTTTAGATACAGAATCGAAATCATTGGGCAATGTGTAAGCTTTGCACAGCGTTACAATATCAGATGAGGAATGTGCTGGCTGGATAAGTGGAATACAGAGAAAAAGGACTTTTAGTGGAGTAGGAAGCGGGCACTTTGCGGAGGAAGGAAATCTGATAGTTGTAATGCGCGAGGCGTGCAGCTTTTGGTACTGGTCTTTGTGGACGAGTATGTTGGAAATGTTCACATTCAAGCCCTGTGCGTTGATGATAGGCTTTTCGAGGAGAGAAAGGCGCATTTTTAGTGGTCTCTGGGACATTGTTCTCATCTCATTTATGAGTATCTTTGTTGTGAATTACAAACATTTCGGGATATGCGTGCCACTGAACTCAAACTTGAATACTGTGTCGCAGCTGTGATTTCAGAAAGTGGGTTTTGTCAAATGAATTGCTGTAGTGTGACAGGACTGCTCAGTTAAAGGTGTACGTATGTAGGAAAGTTGTGCCAGTGCTTGGAAGAAGGGATCAAGTAGCACAGGATCTTACAATTGTAATTGAGGGGGTAGGGTTTGACATGTGAATGGGACTATGCAAAAGGAGGAGCAGTGATGTGGATGTGAGAGCAGCGCAATATTTGTGAACGTGTGGGGTGACACAGAGAAAACGTTCTTTGTAGAATGAATATCTTCAAGTGTGTGGTCCTTTTCATGTAACCAGTGAATACTTACCTAGCTCACCAGTAACTTGACCTCCCTGCACGCAAACATGTATTTGCCCAATTACATCAATCAAAAAACATATACCTTGTAGACTATTCACAATACATCTAAGCACAGCACATTTTAAAATCGTGTTACAACACTTGTTTATTAAAAAATGTCCATCCTTGTTACTTCTTTTAGAGTGACTTTGGTCGCGATATATTTCAGTTCAAATCAGTAAGTAGGTATAATTTTTTTCGGATAATATCCATTAACAGCATTCATAAATAAAATACATTTTCCAAAACATTAAGAGCATAAATAATCACAATCCATGTAAAAATAATAAAATGTTCTAGATATTCTTTTAAATGCCGATTTTACAAAATGTAAAACATCATACATGAAATCTTCATCAGCGTGGTTCATAAAAAGCAATGTTGCCTCCCTATACGATCTGAGGCCTAAGCCGTTTCCTTCTAAAATCTGTATAAAAAAAATGTACTAAACAACAGAAAGTGTACCATATGTTTTTTGCCTATACTACAGGGATACCGTTTATCTAGCTCCACCCACTTCATTCATGCTTTTAAAGGGAGGACATTCAATCTTAGCATCAGTGCTATTCTTCAGCACTCAGGGGACCTAATTTTGCTTATAAAGCCTGGATTTTAATTTTAAAAAAAGCCAGTGCCTACACACACTTTTCTATATAGCTCTAATGACTTTAATTCTCATGTTAAAAAAAAAGTCCATCCTTGTTACTTCTTTTAGAGTGATTTTGGTCCTGATATGTTTCAGTTCAAATCAGTAAGTAGCTGCTTCTTCTCCAGCATTGGATCTTTCATAGATGCACATGGTATGAATATTCCCCGTCGTCAGGCTGGGAATCCTCGGTTACCTTTTGATTCCCCTTGCTATCAGCAAGAAGAACCTACATTTTGTAGCCTAACACCCTTGTTATGGGTGATTTTTAGTCCCCACCAATGGGACCTTGAGTAGCCCTAGACTAGACCCTCCTCTTGCTATTCTTCTCAGATTCGAACTACGTGTTGAAGCGGAGGGAGTCATCTGGTTTTGTCCAACTAGAATCTAGATGTATAATTCTGTGAAAGTAGCTTTTACTCTTTTTCTAGAATAAACACAACCATCAAATCTACAGCAACAACATGTAGCAGTTGAGTGGGGAAGGATGGCAAAAAGAGACCCCTTTTTAAGGCCTGCGCCACCTATGGCCTGAAAAATGTATATGAGGAAGATAAACACTCTGACTGCATATACTGCTTGTTCCCCCAAACACAGTTGACAATTGTAAAGGTCTTCGTTCCAAGACACTCAAAGATAGGAATTGGAGATTGATCTACTTGTCTCAACGAGGGGGAAATACCCTGAGTACTCTTCTGGCATCTAATCGACCAAAAGCATGGCCACTCCCACAGGAAAACAACTGCTGTCGAGGGAAAGGGCTAGTTTAGAAGAGTGGCCTCTGAAAAAGACCAAACACCAAGTCACATATGGCTACGAGCCATCGGCGGTGGGCGAGAAGAGACCCTCCCAAGGGTCCGGAAAGGCTGTCGTCACCCGGAGTAGGTCTGTCGTCACCAGGACGGAGGTCGGGTATGGAAGGCACAAGTCGGTGGAGAAACAGAAGCACAAGCACAAGTCAAGTTCATTGGAGGAGGATAAAGATGCCTTATCAAAGTCGGCGCTCGTTTCAGCGGGGGGGTCCGAGGAAATAAGCCAAACACCCATAGCTCGCAAAGACTGGCCACGGGAGCCCCAAGGCATCGGCATCCATGGCCGTAACCACAAGCCCTTTGTTGTTGACAACACCGAAAGGCTATAAACACTAATCGATGAAGCTGAACGTGCATAAACACACTTAAACATCGTTGACGGATCAGGAGCGGGCAAAGACACAAGGTGGGCCCGTCAACGATGCACAGACACAAGGCCAGCTCTCCTATGAAGCACCGGGCAACAAGCCCTTCAACAAAACCAAACACTATACCCCATGGCCCCCTCAGCCCCAACCAAACACTATGCCCCATGGCCCAGCAACCAAACACTATGCCCCATGGCTCCCACCCCCAACCAAACACTATGCCCCCTTTCCCCCCCCAAGCAAACACTATGCCCCCTGTCCCTCACCCCCAACCAAACACTATGCCCCATGGCCCCCTCACCCCCAACCAAACACTATGCCCCATGGCTCCCACCCCCAACCAAACACTATGCCCCCTGTCCCTCACCCCCAACCAAACACTATGCCCCATGGCCCCCTCACCCCCAACCAAACACTATGCCCCATGGCTCCCACCCCCAACCAAACACTATGCCCCCTGTCCCTCACCCCCAACCAAACACTATGCCCCATGGCCCCCTCACCCCCAACCAAACACTATGCCCCAAACACACTCAAGCATGCACCCATACAGACCCGAACCCCCCAAATCAGCACACTCTCAAACATGCACCCATACAGACCCAAACCCCCCTACCCCCCAACTCAGCACACACACACTCAAGCATGCACCCATACAGACCCAAACCCCCCAACTCAGCACACAAACTCTGAAGCATGCACCCATACATGCATCTCAACATACACAACACGAACATTCAAAAACAAGCATTCATGCACATCTGACACCCCCCACCCCATCTCAACATACACAACACAAACACTCAAAAACAAACATTCATACACATCCGACACACCCCCTCCCCCCATCTAAACATACACAACACAAACACTCAAAATCAAACATTTATACACATCCGACACACCCCCCCACCCCCCACCCCCATCTCAACATACACAACACAAAACAAACATTCATACACATCCGACACGGCCCCAGCCCCCCGTCTCAACATACACAACACACTCCAAAACAAACATTCATACACATCCGACACGCCCCCCCGCCCCCATCTCAACATATACAACACAAACACTCAAAAACAAACATTCATACACATCCGACACGGTCCCCCACCCCCCTCATCTCAACATACACAACACAAACATACAGCAGAACAGACCCGACACACAAACACACAGACCACTTACCGGAGACGTGCTGGAAGGCAGGTACGCTGGAACGCTGGCAAGGTAAGTGGAATCGTACTACGGCTGGCGTGGCAAGCAAGGCTGAAATGCCTTCCGGCATCAAGCCTTACTGGCCACGCCAGCCGTAGTGCTGGCACTCCATTGGTGCAGCACACACTCACTACATGGCTCGTAGGAGTCACGTACTGCGTGTGTGCTGAGCCAATGACAGACAGTGTTTTGTCCGGCCCGGAAGACAACAAAGACTTTCCTACTGGAGGGCGGCCGATGATGCTTGCGGGCCGCCCTCCATTAGGAAAGTCTTTGTGCTTCGCGTGCCGGAAAAAACAGCATGGTGGGCCGCAACTGGCCCACGGGCCGTATGTTGTGCACCCATGCCCTACACCTTCTCAAAGTTCTTTGAACTGCCTTCAAATTGGCACTTTGTGACTTGCATTCAACACAGCCCGGTTCTTATCGGTTCTCCCTTTGATTCACCGGCTGTGATGAATCGCTTGGCTTTTCTCTTCACTGGAGTCAAGGCCAGTACCACGGCCGTGGGAGCTTCCCTCACTCTTGCTTATCGGCATAGGCTTGCCCTGTGTACCGTTGACATCTGCTGCATGACACTTGCGCTATTGTTCGCGGTTTATGCTCTCTTCCTCGAAGGATCCGCGGGCCTGGTATGAAAAGGGCAAGGTTGGTTCTCTCCTTGCCTCCCTCTCGATTCCCCATGCCTTTCTCCTCCGCTTGAAATGCCATGCCTGGTTAGCCGTCTCGTCGTGCTGTCTGCCATGCCCGTACTGTGCTCCACCTTTTATCCCTATGGGGCAGGGCCGTCAGGTGTGTGCGATTCAGGTCAATTGCCTGACTTTGCCTGACCCTCGTATTGGGACATGTCAGGTAAACAGCTCTGATGTTAGGCTGTTGTCTTTCGTGTTGTGTGAAAGTGTCAGTGCGAAAAAAGGGGGGGCAGTGTTTTGGAATATCCTACGTAGTAGGATGGTGAAAATGTGTTAAGGGGGGGTAATGCGTCCCCCCCCCCCTGTCGGTGTCCCACTCCCCAAGGACCCCCTATCCATGTGATCCTCCCGCACTGATCCACCCCCATGAACTGGATCCAAAAGCGATGGCCGTGTCCTGGCCACCTGGATGACAGATTCCGGGAACTAGACAGGGAGACACCTTCAGGTTTCTCACAGAGGTTAACATTGAGAGAGGGATCGAAGCCCAGCTGAGGGAGAACCAAAGGCAAAGAGGGAACTGTACGATCGGACCGAAAAAAGGTCAGACCGTACAAAAAGTCAGAAAAATGCTACCCCCAAAGGTTTGAACACCAAATGTTCGAACCTTTGGTGGTAGCATTATAGGTAAGTATAAAAAAAAAGACGGCAGGGGTGTCCCCCCTAAAACACCCCGCTCACTATACTGTGTGGTATAGTGAGCAGGCTGTTGGGGGCGACAACCCCTCAGCACACCCACATTTTTTTAAATAATAACCGGGGGCTGCAGGGGTGTCCCCCGCAACACCCTGCTCACTATACTCTGTGGTATAGTGAGTGGGGCTTGCGGAGGAAACCCCTGCAGCTCCCGAAAAAAAAGGACCTTGCTGCGCCGGTTTCTGATTACGGAAGTGAAAGGGAACGGGTGTTGCAGGGACACAGCCTGAAGAACAGGTAAGTAGGGTTTGTTTATGTTGGGTGTGTGGGTGGGTTTGTGTTGAGGGTGTAGGTGGGGTGGGTGTGTTGTGGGTGTGGGTGTGTTGTGGGTGTGGGTATGTAGGGGTTTTGAACGTGTGTTCGCATGGGAAATGTACGAACCTTTTGTGATTCGTACATTTCACATGCTAACTTTTCGGCTGCGGGAACATCAGCCACGGTCGGATCATGTAGATCCGGCAAAGAGTGATCACCCAGCATGAAGATTAATTGAAAGGAACTTTTTGTTCGTTGTTTTGGTCCATCAGACCCTCTGAGGCAAGAGACTTTGGGTAACAAGAGACTTGGCCACAGAAGGTCCTGATATTATTGGAAGGAACTGTAAAGCTTGTGCCGGATAACTCCAGGAGTGTGCTGTGCTCAAGACTCCCACCTTGTCCTGTGGTTAAAATGTGGGGAAGGGAGACTGCAGCCATAACATCCTGACTAATCATTTTGTGAACACTTCTTTCTTTTCTTATGAACAATATCCCAAACTCTTTTGTAGCATAGCGGTAAGGATTGGCAATAGGTTTTTTAGTTTTAGTTTAGGCCCTTTTGATTTGAGTAGACTCCACTTGGACAGTGTTATAATTATTTGATGGTCGTAGCTTGCTCCCATCTTAGATTTAGGTTTAGGTTAGGCGTTTATCTCACCCAATATAAGGTTCAATAAACACCCTTGAACTGTGATCACTTGTGTCTGTCTTTACTGTTGCCACCATGAGTTCCTTATACTACCCGCTGAGGAACGACGATTGGGACACTAATTCGCCACAGGAATTCCCCTCGGACGAGGAGTCAGCAAAACCATTGCCCACAGAATGACATAATGGAGTTTCATTCCACCATCATGAATGCTTGCAAACAATGTGGCCTCCTTGCCTCAGAAGATGAGAAGGAGTGTTCTTTATTTGACCACATGGGGAAAAGGAGGAAGCTGGTCATCTCAATACCTATCCTTGACAATGTCTGACAAGGAGGGCTTAAGACAATGAAGTGCCCATTCACTACTCCACCCGTTAAAGGACACCGCGATAAGAAATGCAACCTGCCGGTAAATGAACCCAAGTGCCTAGCTTCTCGGCCTTCTCCCGAGTTGGTAGTCTCAGCAGCGGCAAGCCGAAAGGCAAAATCCGACAAGCAGAAGTGCGCGGTACTCCCACGCATTGAGGTGCGGAAATAGGATGCTTTTGGGAAAAATGTCCTGGCAATAGGGGCCACGACAATGAAGGCAGCCAACTCCCAGACTACCATTGCCAGGTACGATAGGAAGATGTGGCATAAATTGGCTCTGATTCTCGAGCATCTCCCAGAGGAGAAACAAAAACAAGCAAAAATGATTCTAAAGGAAGGGGGAAGAAGCCTCCAACCTGGGGATCAACATGGCAGTAGACCTGGTGGAAATATGATTTAAATAGGTGGCCAATGGGGGAGTCCTTAGGAGGCAAGAGAGGCTCCTATGCAAAGACTTCCGTGCCGATGCCCACCACAAATGTAGTGAACATGCCTTTTGAGGGCGACAAGCTTTTCGGCCCGAAGATCGATGAGGCTCTCAAAACTATCAACATGGACATGGTCAGAGCCTTAAATTCCTTGCAGAACCACCGGAAGACAATACCCTACGGCTCTACAGATTAGTCTCAGGGGTACAAGAGAGAGTACCAAGGGTACCAGAAGCCCAGAGACTACAGGCAGAGCAAGCACCGCAAGCAACCCTCCGGATCCCAGAGGGAGGCGGCAGAGCAAAGCCAAGCAGTCCCGATGCGCCCTAGGAGGGAGGGTCTCCAGATTTGTCCGGAACTGGAGACAAATATTAACAGACAAATGGGTGCTGGATCTGATTTCATACGGGCATCTGCTAGAATTCAAACAAACACCTCCTCCCATGCCTCTGGACCACCGATCGCAGGCGCACAAGAACGCGCACATCAGAGACGTGCAGCTCATGCTGCAAGAAAGGGCCATAGAAAAAGCCCCCCGGGACCTCGTGTACTCCCAGTACTTTGCTGTCCACAAGCCAGACGGAAAATGGGGGCCCATTCTAGACTTGCAGAGGTAAACAAATATATCAAGCAAAAAAGTTCACAAAGGTCATACTACAGCACGTAATAGAAGCAATGCAGCACCATGACTATCTCAAGCCCCTGGATCTCCAGGACGCATACGTCCATGTCCCCATCCAACCAGGGCACCAAAAGTATCTCTGGTTCGTGGTCGGCAAGTCGCACTACCAATTCAGAGTGCTTCCATTCGCCTGAAAATCTGCTCCATGCACCTTTACAAAATGTCTTGCGCCAATGGCGGTCAATCTACGCAAACAGGGTCATCACGTCTATCCCTGTTTAGATGACTGGTTTGTGTGCGCACAATCCGGTCCGGGAGCGAAGCGCTCTATTGCGGCAACAGTGTGACTCCTCCAAACATTCGGCTTTGTCTTCAATTACAAAAATTCCTGCATGCAGCTATCAAAGAAACTTATATTCCTTGGAGCAGAATTCTCCACCCAGGAACCCAGAGTGAGCCCCTCGCAAGACAGAATAAACACCCTTGCAGTACTGCTGAATACGTTCACGCCAAACAAAGTACAAACAGTGCACCACTGCTTGCATCTGCTCAGAACAATGGCATCATGCATACCCATAACCCCGCACTGCAGGCTTCACATGAGGCCGCTGCAAGAATTCCCAGCAGCAAACTGATCCCAAATAACCAGGTCATGGAGGGACAAGGTCATGGAGTGACAAGGTGCAGATCCCAACCAGACTGTGATCGCAACTCCAATGGTGGACCAACAGGGCCAATGTCTGAAAAGGGAAGACACTTCAGGAACCAACGCCCAACAAAACCCTGGTGACAGACGCCTCTCTGCAAGGGTGGTGCGCTCACGTGGATCAGCTGCACTTGAAAGGGCTAGGGACACCCCAGGAGACCTCCCTCCGTATAAGTGTGCTTGAGCTCACAGCGTTACGGTGGGAGCTCAAATCATTCCTAATGCTGAAAGGCCAGACCATCAAAGTCCAAACAGACAATCCCACAACAATGTATTACCTGCAGAAGCGGGGGGGAGGGGGACGAGGTCCAAGACGCTGTCCAGGGAAGCCCAACTGACCTAGCATTGGGCCATTCCCCATCTTCCAGAAATACAGAACCAGACGGTTGACAGTCTCAGCAGACGGGCGTTGCAAAGCCACGAATGGGATCTCCACCCCACAACGCTACAGATGCTATTCTGGCGCTGGGGATAACCAGCAGTAGACTGTTCCCCACAGTCCACAACAAAAGGTGTGCCAGATACGCCATAGGACACCCCAAAGGGGCTCAATGGGAAATTTGTTTTCTTTTCCATGGGGCGGCCTTTTTGTGTATGCGTTCCTACCGTTCCCAATCCTGCGCAGAACAATACAGATGATAAAGAGGCACCCTTACAAGGTTATCCTCATTGTGCCGAACTGGCCGCGCCAGATCTGGTACTCCAACCTTGTCCCGCTCTCCATGGACAAACCCATCCGACTAAGCGGTGGCCCAGACCTCATCACCCAGGGCTGAGGGAAGATCATACACAGTGACCTACAATCACAGTTGCCTAACAACATGGCTGCTGACTTCGCAGAGTTTGGAGATTTGACTATATCGCAGGAGTGCAGGACATCTTGGCGACAGCAAGGGCCCCCGCCACTGACAAGTCAACGGCCTAAAGTGGAAGCGGTTTTGCAAGTGGTTCGAAACCCAGCACGGGGAACACCAGGAGAGGCTTCACCCGTTCCGGGTGATGCCGCAGGACATACTCCCATACCTACTCAGACTAGCCAAGCAGGGCCTCTCCCACAGCTCCATAAGAGTACATTTGGCAGCCATCTCTAGATACACTAGATGGACTAAATGTACTCCCCTCTGTGGCCCCAGGCTAATCAAGCACTTCCTCAGAGGCCTGTTTAGGAGTTTCCCACCAATCAAACTGATATCGCCGCAGTGGAGTCTTAACACCCTACTCATGAAGAAACCGTTTGAGCCAATGGCCACTACATCACTGAAACATCTGTTGTTGAAAGTAGCATTTCTGGTGGCAATAAGATCGGCCGAGTAGGATATCCCAGCTGCAGGCCCGTGCAGTTCACCAGCCCTGCCTGCATTTAGAAAATAAAAAAAGTACTTCTCATGACAGACCCACGGTTCATTTCCAAAGTCCCCATGGACTTCCACAAAAACTCGACGATCACCTTACCAGTCTTCAAGGAGCCAATATCTCCATCGGATGTGGCGTTGCATTCACTCGATGTCAAGCGAGCGTTGAAATACTAAATTGACCAACCCGATTCGTCCAGAAGTCGACACAGCTTTTTCTAGCATATGGTCCGACAAATAAAGGCAATGGACTTTGGAAGCAAAGCATAGCGAGGTGGATCTCTTCTATCATCACATTCTGTCACAACTCGGCGGGGAATCTCCTCCAGGCGAATCCTCATGCACATTCCACAAGAGCAACAACGGCATGGCGGTTGGGAGTTTCCATCGCAGACATCTGCAAGGCGGCTTCCTGGTCAGTGCCACATACTTTCACGAGGCGCTACTGTGGAGAACCAGCATGCAGAGGATGTGCAGGAAGAGCATTCTTGCAATGCCTGTTGATCCTACGGGGTTACTGAGTGAAAATGTAGTGGTTTTTACCTTTCTGCACCACCATCTACTGGGTACTGCTACATAATCTATTCATAGCATGTGAATCTATGAAAGATCCAATACTCCGGAAGGAGAAAGTTTTTTACCTGTAATTCCTGTTCTCCAACATTGGTATCTTTCATAGATTCACATGTGCCCTCCTTCCACCGCGGTAGGTAAAACAGTGTGTGCCCTACGGGCACCTATCACCACGGGGTCAGAATCTGAGGGGAATAGGAAGTGGAGGGCCTACTCTAGGGCTACTTGAGGTCCCATTGGTGGGACCAAAGCCACCCATAACAAGGCTTTTAGGCTACAATATGTAGGTTCTTCTTGCTTCTAGCAAGAGGAATCAAAAGGTAACTGAGGAGTCCCAGTTTGACAACAGGGAATATTCATAGCATGTGAATCTATGAAAGATACCAATGCTGGATAACAGGAGTTACAGGTAAGAAACGTTCTCGTTCATTGGGTTCTAACTAGTTGAGTGGTCATAGTATGGTATCCTTAGGCCAACAAAGAGAAGAAGCCTGCTGCATAAGCCTCTAGAGTCTCCATTCCTCCAACATTTTCTATCTTAATCAGAAAAGGAAGGGACCTTTACCGTAAGGTAGCAAGAACGCCATTCTTATGTGGGAGCTTTGGACAGCAGAGTGATGTGTGTTGTATGAGTGTGAAAGCCCAGTGTGCTGTCAAGGTCCGCTCACACTAGTGACCTATTCGGCCACTTTGTAGTAGTGTGGAGCACGTTATTCAGAGAAAGTGTCCATACAAATATCACAATATCTCATATGGACTAAGTACCACAATGCAAGTGATTTCTTTGTGCTTCCCATATCATACACTTGCTACACACAATCAGTCGTGATGCTGTTTTCATACAAAAACACTGAATATACCCTGTTTATACTGCACTTTACCAAGGTCGGGCAAGTGTTGATCTGGCTTGTGCCCCAAGAGCAACCCTGATAATTGTCAAATTAATCTTGTACACAGAGTAATGTATACAAGATATATATATATCTATTTCGGAGGCTTGTGGATCTGCTTAGAATCACATGCTTTGCATAGGGCAACATCTAGTGGAAGTTGCAGAGTATTGCACATGATGTTTTCGGAGTTTGAAAAGGGATGTTGACAGGGGTGTGACTGTAATACTATCCCTAGTGTGACGTACCCTGTACCCATGATCCCTCACACGTCGAGTTCCCTCCGATTATTTTTTTCTGCCTTTGTGGCAAGTTGTTCTTTTGTGGATTCGGTCGTTTGAGCTACTTTGTGAGTTGAAACTGATCTAAACCTCTTCTGTTTGCGTTCTGTGAGAAACCTGAAGGTGTCTCACCCGCTAGTCCCCGGAGATCTGTCATCCAGGTGGCCAGGACACGGCCATCTCTATTGGATCCTGTTCCTGGGGGTGGATCAGTGGGGGATGATCACCTGGATGAGGGGTCTTCGGAGAGTGGAAGTTGGACACCGAAGTTTGAGACGCAGTATTCCCTTCCTTGTAACACCTTTTCCTCATCCTACGCTGTAGGGTATTTAGACTCTCTGCCCCGCGCCCTTTTCCGACACTAACACTTTATTACACTGTGACAGACAACGGACGAACGGCAGAGTCGTTTACCCGACATTTCCCAACACAAGAGTCTGACAGAGTCAGGCAATTGATAATAACCACACACACCTGATGGCCCTTTACCTTCCCGACCTGGATAAAAAGGCTGAGCATGAGAGCACACTACGAGCAAGGCCAACCACACAAGGAAGCAGCTATTCCAGGATGGCAGTTCAAACAGAGAAGAAAGGCAGCGAAAGCTGAAAGAACAAGGAGTGAAGTGCCCTTGCCTTTTTCAACCCAGACCCGCGAAGCCTCCTTATTTAGTATAGGCCCTTTTTATTTGACAAGACGCCACTAGGACTGCCTTATTATTATTTGATGGTCGTAGGTTGCTCCCATCTTAGATTTAGATGAGACGTTCTTCTCACCTATTTATGCAGTTTAATAAACACCCTTGAACTGTGATCACTTGTGTCTTTCTTACTTTTACCACCATGAGTTCCTAACAGTTCTGACGCACTAATTCGACCGCTGTTTCCTTTGAACATCTCAACGGCTGATCCCGGCTTCAGAAACAGGAGTTCTGTTCCGACGACGGTCTTGGGCCTACACCGGGCTTGGGCCTAACCAGTAGGGAGTGTTGGGGGGACTGATCCTTCTTTGTTAGAGCATGTATACCCCCATTTCCTGCCCCTACTACATTTGTACTGCTGCCTCTGTGTCCGACATCCACTATGGTGCGCACCCCTTTGAAATTCTGTCCCAAGTGCAACAGAAAATTCCTGTGGGTCGGCAACCTAGGGTTTGCAACCACTGCCTTCCATGTGACCAACTTGAATCCTGTAGCGCAGTATGCAAGCTCTTTAGGCCCAAGATCCTAAAGGAGCGGCATACACTATGTCAGCGGAGTCGGAAACGGCTGTTGGGATTTTCTAGTCGCACCTCGAAGGCCGAGGCAGCCGAGACTCCAATTAGGAACACGAGGACACTACCGTGGATCAATCTAGTTCCCGCAGGCCTGTCCACAGCCTAAAAAGGCAGTCGCAGCGCACTGCTATGAGGAATGCCTCAAGCAATGCCAGCGTACACGCACAGACTTCCCACAAACACATACCCCAAACACATAACCCTAGCCGTCCCTCGACGACTCTGTCGAGGGAGGGCCACACACTGTTGGTTGATGCCTCCCACCCCACTGGCTTGGCGCCGACCATGCCTGCTGTGGTTCCGCCTACGCTTTTACCACACAGTGATCATGCAGACACTCCGGGGAAGCGCATGCACAAAAACCGTTCGAGGGCTGAGGCGGACATGCCGAAACAGCAGCCGAAAAAGCAAAAATCTAATTTCTGCAGAGAAAAACATCACAAAGAGCATTCTGATCAGGACAAACAGGCCCCTGGCCCTCTGGACGTTATGTGGAGGAGTCCTCACCTTTGTCTTCCGTCCTACACAAGAAGCGCCCTGGGGAGCCTGAGGTCACCCCTGGAGTGAATTGTCCAGTGGAAGCATCTCCTGTGGCCCCTAAAGTTACTCAAGAGCAGCCAAGATCTATCTTGTCTACTGTTCCCTGGACTCATTCACAGTTTGAGGACGCTATGGGCGAAATGGCATTCTTTGTGGACTTCATGAGTAAGCTGCCCACTCAAGGCCTGCTGAGCAGCCTCCTATAGCTCCACCAGTGTCAACAACACCTTGTCTCCCAGCCCCAGCCCTGCCACCCGGGGAACCATCACGGGGATCTCTTCCGTAGGACATGCAGTCCACAAGGCTGACCGAGATATGTGGGTGGATGTACACAATGGCCCCGGCCAGGCATATGTGGATGATTACTTTCAAGATCAGGACAGCCCAGACATTATCTTTGTCAACCCTGTCCACCCCTCCGTAGTTGAGGGCGGTCACTTGTCTCCTATTGCAGACCAACCTCTCTACAATGAGCTGCTGATTGAGGCTGCTCCCCATTTTGGCATCGACACTAAGGAATCTAGGCCCGCTCTGACTGCCTTTGTTGAAAATATTCGCAACGAGAAAAATCCTGTTAGCCAGGCTATTCCTCTCCTAGAGTCAATCAAAAAAAGGGTTGCTCCGTCCGGTCTACTCCATCTCTTACTAGGGCAGTTAACCCAAGGGTGGAGAAATCTTTTAGACCCTCTCCATCAGATCCCCTCTACATTAGGGGTCACATGAAGCCTGATTCTCTGGTGGAGACGCTACCAGAAAGAGAGCTAGTGTTCCACTCTCAACCTCTGAGGCACCTCCCTCCGCTGCTTCCCCCAACAAGGAGTGCAAGATACTTTATCTGCTGGGATAGCGTATTACGACCTCAGCTGCGTCACTCATCAGGATAGCAAAAAACACCACCACCTTGCTTGCCATCTACAGCAGCACCCAGTGGGATGAGGTCTCTTGGCATCTAGACTCAATACCCGAACCAGCTCGCAGCCACCTTATCAAGATCTCCTCCGAAGGCAAATAGGTTTCCGAAAACATCTAAAAACTTTCTTGGATTCTGCAAACACCTCCAGAAGAGTTATTGCAGAGGGTACTCTCTTAAAAAGACATTCCTGGCTCAGAGACTCAGAATTTAAGCCAGAGACTCAGGAGCCCTTAATCAACTTGTCCATCGAGGAGGGTCTTCTCTTTGGCAAAGATGTCGACGACCAGCTGGAGACTGCAAAAAAGGAGCGCACGACCATCAAGACCCTTGGTCAGATCTCCAACAAGCCCTTAGTTCCTAGAGGAGCGTTTAACACATGCCATAACTTTTGGATGCAACGCTCAGGAAAACAAGGCCAAGCCGGAGCAAGCACCTCTGGTGCCTCTTTTTACAGCCTGCATGTTCAGTCATCCTACCTGTAGCGTGGGTTTCACCGCGGGAAAAGATGTGCTGAGCTACAGCCGTTAGGGGCGCAGCAGACTCTGCCTCCAAATAATGTGACAATCCACGTTCCCTCCCATGCGTCCCCAGTCGGGGGTCGCATAACACAATTGGAGGGAATAACGTCAGACCGATGGGTCCTCGATATTGTGGGCAAAGGATACTCTGTGGAGTTCCTCGAAATACCTTGCCACCATCCACTGTGTGTAGGACGAATGTCCTCCGAACACCTCCACATCCTCGAGGAGGTTATCCAAATCCTATTACAGAAGGGAGCCATCATGCTGGTGCCCTTCATGGATTAAAATCAAGATAGTTATTCAATGTACTTCCTTGTTCCAAAGAAAGATCTAGCAATGCGTCCAATACTGGGCCTGCGCACTGCTAATACGTAAGTCAAACCTCAAAAATTCAGCATGACTAAGCTGCAGAAAGTCATCCCACTATTGAAAATAGAGGATTACATGGCAACATTGGACATGAAAGATGCATATCCTCTACGTGAGGAGCAGCCGTTTCTGAAATTCAGATCAAGCTATATAAATCTACTGAAGTTTGCTGATGACTAGTTGCTCACTAGCTCCTACTAGACGTCTGATACCTCCCAGTGTGTGTGTGTGTGTGTGTGTGTGTGTGTGTATATATATATATATATATATACACAATCACCATCCCGCTGCCCATTTGTACATCTTCCCTTTAGGCTAGTGTTGTGACGACCTTCTTTTGTCAGTATATAGTCTATCTTGCTTGCATTCTGTAACTGACCTTCTATGGCCTGTATATATTCTATCTTTGCTTGTATCTGTTACTGACCTTCTATTGCTTGTATATATTTTGTTTTTGCTTGTAAACTTGTTGGGGAGAAGCTGGACCCGCACCAGGGCTGTGGGGGGCCAGCAGCCATACCCTCACCAGCTATGGCAGACCCCAACACCTCCCATATAGCCCACAGAAATGCAACAGAGACCCCAGCAGGCAGCCACATGTTCCAAACTGCGTTTATTTCTGGGCAGCAAAAAAAAAAAAAACACGCAGAGCGTCGTGCACATCAAGAGTTCAGGCGCCGTCTCCCCCGGGGCTGGCTTGCAAGCCAGCTTTGTAATCACACTGCAGGCTGACCTCACAGAATTGGATCAGCTTCCAGAAACTTATCTCCTCCTGCTATTGGCTGCTGAGTAATAGGTTACCTATGTAGCCCTTATAGAGAGCATGATAATTGGACATTTGAGTTTTGCGTCAGTGGGTTGGTTTAGCTGTGCCAGCCCACCATTACCTAATTCTAGCTTGTTCCATTATGAATTTGTTCCCATAACTTTTTAGCTGAAGCAAGCATTTCGCATCTGAGCTCTGAGTGCTCATTGGCTAGGCCTGAGCCATTCTTGTTACAATTATGTTTCAAATGTTGTGCGAGTCTTTGCGAAAATGTCTTTCTTTTCCAGAAAGAAAAGAAAAAAACACACTGGGTTGCCGTGGCTTACTCGCATTATTGGAGAATTAAAAAATGTTTGTCTGCAGAAAGCAATGTTATCTGACTGTGCGACCTTGGCTGCTCGTGGGTTTTGCGAGGAGCATTGCTGAAGGCTTCTGCAGCCAGTGTTCAGTGAGAGAAATGAACTTGGCTGTAATTTTCCTGAAACATGGCTTTACACTGTGCAATTAACCATGTTAATTCATATAGGCATTTGCAAGCCTTTAAACAGGGATTTTTGTGTTTGTAGATTCTGATATCGCAGCATTGATTCTAATGTAGCATGGAAGTTGCACTGTTGGTGAAGTGGGTGTGTTTCAGCATATTTGTCACCCATGGGTGCGCTGGGGTCTGGTTCAAATGATAAGTGCGCTCCTTGTTCTTCCTGCTGTTCTTCTGTATATGCGCCTGGGGTGAGGGGGCATGGGTTTGATCTCGATTTTCCCTCTTCAATCTGTAACCATGTACTTCCAAGCCTTGAATATCTGTACTGTTGCGCCTGGTTACCTCCGGGTCTGGTGCGCATTATAAGTAAATAAAACAAACAAGCATACTTTCATGTTTCAATGTTGCCAGTGCACAAAAAATACCTCACATTCAAATTGGGAAACGCGCACTATCAGTTCAAGGTGCTATCATTCGCCATTGTGTCAGCCCCCAGGGTATTCACAAAGATCCTAGCACTTGTGGCCACCCACTTGCTCAGGCAGTCCATTCCAGTGTACCCTTACATAGACGACTGGCTAATTACCGGGGACTCTTCTCCAGAGGTGCCTTCAAAACACACAGCAAACTATCAATCTTCTGTTCTAATTGGGCTGCTCCATAAACGAAAAGAAGTCAAGTATAGTGCACAGCCAAGTAAAGCACTAATCAAAACAGACGTCGGACTGGTCTACCCCTTCGAAGAGAGGGTCCAAAACATGCTGTTTTAAACACCTCAGTATGTAGCCAGTCGTCAAGTGATGGTATGAAAGGCAATGCACCTGCTAGGAATGATGGTTTTCTGCATCTACCTAGTGCCTCACACCAGTTTGTGCTTGCGTCCAATGCAAGAGTGGCAAGCAAAACAATGGTCGCAAGCAAGCAGGTTATGGGACAATCTAGTGGTGGTTTCACTTCCTGCATCACAATGCTCACGGCCTGTGGACACAGGCACTAACCAGGAAGCAAAGAACCTTCTCAAACTACTAGCAATTCTCAAAGCACTTAAAGCATTCAAGACTCAGCTAGCGCACAAGGCAGTCCAAGTCCTTATGACAGTACCGCAGTCATGTTTTATGTAAACAAACAAGGAGGTACTAATTCTCCACGGCTGTCCAAACTAGCCCAGAACATCTGGCGGTGGGGCACTGCATCACATGTTCCTAGTGGCACAACATGTTCCAGGGGAACTCAATTCTCTGGCAGACGGACTAAGCAGGAGTACAATGCTACTCTCAGAGCACGAATGCCAACTAAACACAGACGTTCTAAACAACGTCTTCTCATACTGGGGGTTCCCAGAGATAAACCTTTTCACAAACCTGGAAAACGCGCAATACCAAGATTACGCGTCCAGGTTTCCCCAGAAAGGATCTGAGGGGAACGCACTTCTGATGAACTGGTCTGGGAAATGTGCATATGTTTTCCCCCCGCCCCTGACAACTATGCTCAACAAAAATAGTCCACAGGGAATAAGTAGCAATATGGTAATGTTCCTGCCTCTCCCCAGGGCATAGACAACTAAACCACCTTTATCCCTCAGGTATCCCCAAGTTAACATCGATTTCACCAAAGTTGTAATCCCCCCCGCCCGCCCGCCAGCAACTTGGTTTTTGAAAGCCCTTCACCCCACCACTGTACCACTAAGAGCCGGAAAACCATGGGTCCTACTGTCGGAGCTAGTGTGTCAGTGCTTGCCTGTAATTGTTTCTTATATTTTTGAAGCAATATCATCTAACGTATGGTACAACCTGAGAATCCACCTAAAGCAACGCTACCCTAAACCCAAACCACCTGAACTAATAGAGAATGGACAGACTGATTATAGGCGGGTACTGGTGCAGAAATAACTCCTGGTGTAGTATTCACCATACAGCACATAGACCACAAGCGGTGGCAGATCCTTAGCGTTAGACCACCACCCCTGAGCCGCACGCTGGGTGTTCTGCATGGGAGCAGGCAGAGAATGCAACCCTTTATGCTAAAACCACCAAAATACATCAGCCACTGAGTTAAATTAGGACCATCACTAGTCAGGTAACGTTTTGCAGTATGTCCTCCTGCCGGGCTGAACAGATAATGTGCTGCTTGCTTGAGCGTGAAAGCATCGTCCAACCCCCTCTGCGCCTGCACTGGAACCCCACCAATACTACAATAAATGGTTCCCAGAAAACAGCTGCTCCCCTGATACAGTGAATCACTGTAAAACACAGTGGGCTTAATTCGCAAAACCTCTGGGGAGTAGAAATGCATGTGCGTTCACAAGGCAATAACTCGTCTCTTGGTGCGAAATCGCATACGGCGCACCAGCTTTGAAAACAAGAGGTGCTCTGGGACTTGAAGTTTCCGGCCAGTCAGCCTTGCACAAGTCCCCCCTCCCGCCAGAAGCTGGAACACGATCTCGAATTACCACGAGAAAAAGCCGTACACTGACCCCTTCTAGGTAACCAAAACTTGACACACCAGCTCACCTCATATGTCCACAGGACCAACAACCAGCCACTGTTGCACCCTCCAACGACTGAACCATACCTCCCTACATTATAGAAACAGAATGCAGATAATTACGTCACCCCAGCTGTGCCCACGACTCAACAAAGCTCCACCCACCAGTCACGCCCACATATTTTTAAAAAACACGACTACCAAGAAATACATAAAAAATAAGAAAGCGGGGCAGTTTTTCAACAATTGCAATAGAAACAGGTAAACCTGGTAAATTAGTCAACTTTTATTTTTTTCCTCGCCAGACTTCACAATGCATTTCTTTCCCTTTAAAACAGGAATGTAAGTTAATACACCCTTTTCCGCACTCGCCAGTGTTTATATAAATTCTATGACTTGACAACGAGACCACTCGATTTTCAGGGACAGTCGTGTAACCTTCAGCGCAAAATACCATAAGCCAGATTGCAGAAACTTGCATTTTTGCATGGTGCTCGTTCTCAGGAGCAATTTGCCTAATACAGGAATGTTTACGGGTCATTTATATAGTGGTGTCCTGAATGGCCAGAAACCCAGAGACTCCATGCTCTTCCGCGGAGACCCGAAGAAGAGCATTTTTTTTTTAAACTTTATTTAAATAGGTTCATGTTAACATGTTAACAGCAGAAATCTGATGCACTGCCATATTGACATATAGGTCCACAACTTAAAATTACATATCGTTGTCAGCTGAAAACCAGAAACAAAGACCCACCTGTACCCTTCCACTCCCCACACATTAAACAAGCATTTCTCATGTTGCGCCGCCCCTCCCCTCCCTCAGTCTAGTCTATATCGCCAAACATTGCCCCCCATCATAAACCTCCCACACCAGGCAGCCTCCTCCCTTGCAGAGAGCATATCCCGCACAGGATCCCAAATGTCTGGGGGCCGGAAGCCTGAAGGCATTGTTCTACAGTACCCCTGCTCCATGTCACAGCACCAAGCCAAGTCTCCTACCCATTTGAACAGCGTTTAGTTTAGTTTCTTTATTTTTACTGCGCACCAAACCCTTGGGTAACTGGGCGCTTAAAGCTTATACAGAGGTTACAGAATTGTCAAAACATGAAAATAACAGTACAGAAACACAACAGCGATAAGTCTAGGTCGACCATGGTTACATGGTCGTCGTGTATGGAAAACAATGCAGCAAACACAAACGGCGTTAGGTGAGGAGCTATAATTGAACCGGGTCAGAAGCTGATCCTTCAAGGTGCTTCTTGAAAAGCCAACTCTTTACTTTTGCTCTAAAGGGCCAGAATGCAGGTCCGGTCCTGAGGCTAAGAGGAACTGGGAAGCTCGTTCCCCCTGCTCTTTTTAATAGAAATCTTGGATCGCCTAACAATAGGAGTAGATGGCTCTGGTAGGTCTTGTATGTTGGCGTAGGTTGACTTAATCGGCTAGGTATTTGGGGGCAGCGTTTGAGAGGCACTTGTGGGTTATGACCACGGTGCGGAGGCTATTCTGTCACGTACCGGGAGCCAGTGGGCCTCCTGTCTGAAGCTAGAGATGTGTGCGGATCTCGGAATACTTAGGGCAGCTCTTAAGGTGTTATTTTGTAGGACCTGGAGTTTGTTGAGGTTCCTTTCGTAGGTGCCTAGATAGAGGGTGTTGCAGTAGTCGATTTTGGATAGCACTAGTGCCCTGGATAGTGTGATGCAACCACTAGGTGACAGGAGTTGCTTGCAGGCGTTAATTAGTTTGTTTGTGTAGGCCGAGGAGGAAGCAGTTTTGTTCACCTGCTTCTTGAGGGATAGTGTGTAGTCCAGGTGAACGCCCAAGGTTTTAATCTCTTTAGCTACTTTGATTAGATTTCCATCAATGCAGATGGAGTCATATCTGGGGTCCAATTTGTTCAGGCGGGATTGGGATCCGACGATCAGGAGCTAATTTTTCTCGTCGTTTAGGCAAAGGTAATGATCTGCCATCCACGCCTGGATTTCCAGCTAAATCTCATTGATTCTTTTGCAATCATCTTCATAGCAATCTGAGAGAGTGATGAGAACCTGGGTGTCATCGACGTAATTGGTGTATGTGACACCCAGGTTGTTGAGACAGTCAAAAAGGAGCATGGTGAGGATATTGTAAAGTGTTGGCGAGATGCAAGAGCCTTGTGGAACACCACAATGGATTGGAATCGGGTCTGCTGCGGCAGAGGGTGCGAAGACTCTGGTGGTGCGGTTATATGAGAAGGATTGAATCCATGAGGTGGCGTTGCTGGAGAAGGCAGCTGCTCTGGACAGGTGATCAGTAAGGATCTTGTGGTCGACAAGATCGAAAGCTGCTGATAGGTCTAGCAGCAGAAGCATAGCAAGCTTACCCTTGTCTCATCCATTTGGATTTTTAACCCCAGGAGGACTGTTCTATTCTGTGTCTGGGCCTGAAGCCTGATGGTCTAAGGCCAAGTAAGTTGAGGACCTCTAGGTGATTCTGGATTTGGAGGTAGGCCACTCTGTCTAGGATCTGGAGGATGTAAGGAACTGTGGTGATGGGCCTATAGTTCTTGGGGGTGTTGGGATCTAGGTTGGGTTTTTTCAAGAGGGGCATAACCCAGGCTTCCTTGAGGTTGTTGGGTACGGTGTTGGATTCGAAGGAGGAATTGATTAGTGCCGAGATGAAAGGGGCCAGCTCCTTGGCACCTTCCTGTATGATTGCCGCTGGGAAGATCGCCCTGACATTCGGAGGGTTTGAGACTTTGGATGATTTTCTCTACTTTGTTCGCTGTGACCGGGGAGAAGGAGAAGGGTGGGCAGTTTGGAGGTGTAGGTGGAGGGGGGGTGGAGGTGGGGATGAAGTTCTTGGCCAGGCTACTCTTTTTTTTTGTTTTTGTTTTTTTTTTCTTCAATTTTGGCTTGGAGCATGGCGATTTTGTCTGCTAGGGCTTTCTGTATGTTTGCACACCAGACTGCATCTTTAGAGCAAGTTTCCGAAGGTGGTGATGGGGTCTCTAGTTCCTTAAGGATACTGAAGAGTTCTTTTGTCTTAGATTTGGCCCTGAGGATGCGGTTGTCATAGGTTTCTTTTTTGGCGCTGAGGATGGCCGATTTGTAAGATGCTGCTGCTGCGGAGAATAAGGCCTTGTTAGAGGGGTAGGGAGATTTTCTGGCACTCTTTTTGCATTCGGAATGATTCTTGTTTCCTGTGTAAACCATTTGTTGAGGTGGGCAGGTGGTTTGGCTTTGGCTAGTTTGATGGGGGGCGATGCTGTTCACTGCGGCCTCGTGTTGTTGTAAAGATCCACTAGCTTAGTTGGGTCCAGGTCCTTGAAGGAGGTTGGGTCGAGGACTGTCTGTATCAAGGGTCGTAGATTATGGAACGTTGGGTTCCGGTTATTCCTGGTGAGAACGTGTGGGATGGCGAGAGGGGTGGGGAGGGTAGGAGCCTTTCCTTGGATGGTAAAGGATGTGAAATGATGGTGATGGTCTGACCATGCAGTAGGGGTGTTTTGTTGCATGGTTGTAGAGCAATTGAGGTCTGCCAGCCAGTCCAGAATTCTGCCTTTTTTGTGGGTTGGGGAAGTCACACGATGGTTAAAGCCAAGTTGGGAGATGGTGTTTTCCAAGGATGAGGCATTGGGGTTGTTGGGGTCGGAAAGACCTAGGTTAAAGTCCCCAAGTAGGATTATTTATGAGCCAGGTTTTGTGTTATTGGTTAGTAGATCAGAGATATCTTCCTCGAAGTGGGATATATGACCTGGGGCTCAGTAAGTGAGGTAGATGCGTATGGTTTGGGTTGCTGAGAGAGGGAGCTTAACTGAGAGAAGCTTCATTAAGGTCGGGCTGGCCGTGTAGTGGCTCTAAGGCCAAGGGATGTTTTAGCGATGAAGGCGATACCGCCTCTTTTGCTGTCCTCCCTGTCTTTCCTAATTATTGAGTAACCGTCTGGGATGGCTGATAGTGCTGAATCTGCTGCCTGGTGCAGCCAGGTCTCAGTGATTGCCAGGAAATTGAGGTCATTGCTCGAGATTAGGTCTGCAATGTCTATGGTGTGGGCGACCAGGGATTGGACATTGATGAGTGCACCTCTAATGGTGCGAGGGGGTATGCTGGTGAGTGCAGGCTTGGGCGGGCCCAGGTCCAGGTCCCGGTCCTCGACGCGTTCGAGATCGTGTGCACCTGCGAGGTCTTCGAGGAAGACATTGACGTCTGAGGCGTCGAGGGCGTAGACAGGCTTTCTCGAGGCTCCGGCTCCGAGGAAGTCGTCGAAGCCGTTGACGCTCAGGTCGTCGAGGGACACGCTCGGGGCTCCGGCTTCGAGGGCTGTGTCAACGCTGCCGATGCTGGCGGCGCTGCATCTAACGTCGATTTCCTCGACATCGGCGCCGATTCGCTCGACGCCATCGACGCCTTTCGTGTCGGAGGTACCCCGTGGCACGGGGGAACCCCCTAGGAAGGCTCTGGTTAAGAGCAAGCACTCTCAGGTGCCTTCTTTTCGCCACCTGGAATATATTTCAGAGGCGGATGAGGATTCTGATGGCCTGGTTCCTAGTCAGGTTCCAGATGAAATTGTCTCGGGCCATAGTCAGTTTGACGATTTGAGGCAGTCACTGCATGATGCCAGTGGACTGGACACCTCTCCGGAGGTGGAGTTTTGTAGGCCTGAGCCTGGCTCTCATGCCGATTCCTCGTACCAGCGCCTTATGGCTAGGGTTTCTGAGTACTTGGGATGGTCTGCTCCCCCAGGGGAGTTTGTGCAGGATGATCTGACGGACATCCTTGATGTTGGTCCCCCAACTGACCCGGTACTGCCGTTCCATATGGCTTTACAGAGAAGGGTGGCGGCGGCTTGGACTGCTCCGGAGAGTCTCCCGGCGGTGGGCAGACCCTTGTCGCGAAAATACCATCCAGCCAGTAGCGACCCCTGCTACTTGACCAGGCACCCCACTCCGGAGAGTTTGGTGGTGCAGGCGGCCACGGCCCCGGCAAAGCAGGCGCCGTACCCTACCATCCCTCCTGATAGGGACGACAAACGTTTTGATGGCTGGGCGAAGAAAGTGTTTTCTTCTGGTGGTATGGCGCTTCAGGCGGCCAACTCCATTTGTGCCTTGTCTCGTTTCACACACACTCTGTGGAACTGTGTTGCGTTAGCGGCTGAACATATTCCCGAAGGGGACGAACGGGATGGTTTCCTTGCTATGGTCCAGGATGGTAAGGATGCCATGTGTGAGTCCGTTCAGTCGGGTTTGGACTTAGCTGAATGCGCCAGTAGGTCCATGGCGGCGAGCACCGTGATACGCAGGTTTGCGTGGTTGCGGAAGTCGGGGTTTGCTCCTGATGTGCAGTCCCGGCTCCTCAACATGCCCTTTGACGGTGAACACCTTTTTGGCAGCAAGGCTGACGAGAGCCTTGATAGGTTGCAGACCTCAAAAGCTGCAGCGAAGTCGTTGGGCGCTGCAGTTCGCCAACCTCTGCCTTTTCGTCCTAGGGGACAGCATTGGAGGGGTGGTTCCTTTCGCTATTACTCGTCCTTCAGTAAAGCGAGAGGAGCTGGCAGTCAAAGAGGCCAACGCAGGGGTACCAGAGGTGGACGACAGGGTACCCGTGGTGCCAAGGCCGCTCGGGCAGTTGCCTCTTTGCCCTCAGGTAACGCCGCAGCCGCTCCCACTCAGTCATGAGGCCATGTCCCATGGTTCGCCGGTTGGGGGAAGGCTGGCGCAGCATCTTGTAGAGTGGCAAGCCATTATTTCAGATGTGTGGGTTCTGGAGATCATAACCCACGGCGACTGTCTTCCCTTTCGGCACTGGCCTCACGACAATCCACCGGGGAACCTCTCTTTGCAGAGTCCGGATCCGCTCCTTGCGCAGGAAATTCAAGTCCTGCTGGAGAAAGGCGCCATAGAACTGGTGCTTGTAGCGGAGAGGAACAAGGGATGGTATTCCTCTTATTTTTTGATTTCGAAGAAAGACGGGGGATTGAGACCCATCATGGACTTGCGCGGTTTGAACAAACTCCTCAGGAAGGACTAGTTCAAGATTGTTACTCTTTCTCAAGTCTCCAGGCCCTTCAGCTTCAGGACTGGTTGGTGTCATTCGACCTCAAGGATGCTTACTTCCATGTGCCGATCCATCCCAAGCACAAGAAGTACCTGAGGTTCGCAGTTGGCGACTCGTACTTTCAGTTTCGGGTCCTGCCGTTCGGATTGACCTCCGCCCGATGGTTTTCACCAAGCTCATGGTGGTGGTGGCAGTGCATCTCAGGCAAGGGGGGATTCACGTCTACCCCTACCTGGACGATTGGTTGATCAGGGGGAGCTCTCCCGAGCAAGTCCTGGATCATCTGTCCGTCACCTGCCACTCCCTTCACAGGCTGGGCTTCTCCCTCAATTTAAAGAAGTCCCATTTGACGCCAACACAGCGGCTCCAGTACATCGGAGCAGTGCTCGACACATCCCTGGGGCAGTGTTTTCCTCCCCAGGTGAGGGCTCTTCACATTCAGCAGATGGTGCACAAGTTTCAGCATGCCCAGACGCTCCCAGCGTTCGAGTTCTTGAGGTTGCTCGGCCTCATGGCATCCTGCATTCTTCTGGTGCCAGAGGCTCGCCTGCGGATGAGATCTTTGCAGTGGGCACTCAAGACGCAATGGTCGCAGTCCTCCGGCAGGATGTCGGACCCGGTTCAGGTGTCGCCCTCGGTCGCCCGGGACCTTCTGTGGTGGGCCATCGAAGGCAACTTGATGAAGGGGGCTCCATTTTGGCTTCCCTGGCCGGAGGTGACGATTGTGACGGATGCATCCCTCACGGGATGGGGAGCTCATGCCAACGGGCTGACAGTCAGCGGTCGTTGGTCTCCGTCGGAGTCCAGACTCCATATCAATCTGTTGGAGCTGAGGGCCGTCAGGCTAGCCCTGAAGGCTTTTCTGCCGACTGTGCGAGGAAAGTGTTTCCTGATCCTGACGGACAACACAGTGGCCATGCACTACCTCAAGAAAAAGGGGGGGCAGGGTCACTTCCTCTGTGCAGGGAGGCGATGCAGCTCGAGTTCTGGGCCATCCAGCAGGAAGTTTCGATCTCGGCAGTTCATCTGGCCGGAGACAAAAACGTGACGGCGGACGCTCTGAGCAGGCAGAGCGCGATCTCTCACGAGTGGGAGTTGGCTCAGGAGATTCTCCTGGAGATCTTTGCCCTTTGGGGGACCCCTCAAGTGGATCTCTTCGCCTCCAGTATCAACCGGAAGTGCGAAAGGTTTTGCTCGCGGGAATTTCCTCCAAAAGGAGCCTTTCGAGACGCGTTTGTGGTGGAGTGGTCATTCCCGCTGCTGTACGCGTTTCCTCCAGTCCCCGTCATCCCGCAAGTGCTGCAGAGGTTACGGAAGTTTGGTTCCCGAATGATCCTCATTGCTCCGGCGTGGGCTCGGAGGACGTGGTACCCGGACCTTCTCGACTTGTCCATCTGCCCGCCACGTCGTCTTCCCTACCGAGACGATCTGCTCTCACGGGAGGGGGGGGTCAGGTTCTCCATCCAGAGGTCAGATCCCTCAACCTTCACGCTTGGCTTCTGAAAGGTTGAGGTATAAGGATTGGGACCTCCCAGAAGACGTGATGGAGGTGTTGATTTCGGCCCGAAGGCCAGCAACAAAGTCTCTGTACCGGTGCCGTTGGCGTAAGTTCTGCGACTGGTGCAGAGTTCAGAATGTGGACCCTTTTGCATGTGACAACCCCATGGTTCTGTCCTTTTTACTTTCTTTGGCCCACAGGGGCTTGCAAGTGGGTACCATTAAAGGTTACCTGGCGGTGCTGTACATCTTTAAGCGCTCGTCTGAAGAGTGTTCTTACTTTAAAATCCCTTTAATTTCACAGTTTCTGAAAGGGCTCACTAATGTGTTCCCTCCGTCACCTTTCCTGGTGCCCGGTTGGGATTTAAACCTTGTTCTTAAGTTTCTTATGGGTGCTCCGTTTGAGCCTTTACATTCTTGCCCTTTGAGGCTGTTAACTCTGAAAACTGTGTTTTAGTTGCGGTTACTTCCGCTCGCAGAGTGAGTGAGTTACAGGCACTTTCAGTTAAGCCACCCTTCACTGTATTTCACAAGGACAGGGTTGTCCTTAGAGTTCGTCCTTCTTTTCTTCCGTAGGTAGTGACGGAATTTCATTTGGCCCAGAAGGTTGTTCTTCCGGCATTCTATCCTCCTCTGCATCCTGGTAAGGAAGAGGAGAGGCTCCATAGGCTTGATCCTAGGAGAGCTTTAAGCTTTTATGTTTCACGCATGTCCCAGGTCAGAGTGGACGATCAACTCTTTATTGGTTACGCTGGAAAGCGTTTGGGGCAAGCTGTGATGAAACGGACTTTGTCTCGCTGGATTATTTTAGCCATCTCGGAGTGTTACCGATTGGCGGGTAAGGACCCATCGGCTGGCTTGCGGGCCCATTCTACCAGTGGTGTGGCTGCATCTACTGCCCTGCAGAGGGGTGTTCCTATTCGCAACATCTGTGATGCAGCCACCTGGGCTTCAGTACATACATTTGTACGTCACTATTCCCTCGATTCCATCCGAGGACAGGATCTGGCCTTTGGCAAGGCGGTCTTTTGCTCTGCTATTTGATTGGCTATTCCAAATTTTGATTCTAAATTCTTTCCCTCCTCC
This sequence comes from Ambystoma mexicanum, assembly GCF_040938575.1. Taxonomy (NCBI): domain Eukaryota; kingdom Metazoa; phylum Chordata; class Amphibia; order Caudata; family Ambystomatidae; genus Ambystoma; species Ambystoma mexicanum. The sequence continues at coordinate 1,237,070,879 of NC_090932.1, read as the reverse complement.
TTGCTCTGGTACTGCTTTGGGAGTCTGTCATAGATATGGAATACGTCGGAGGACCCAATCCCCTCGAAGAACAAGTTACTTTCTTACCTGGTAACATTCTTTCGATGGGATGGTCCGACGACGTATTCCATATCGCTCCCGCCCTGCCTTCCCCGCTGCAGAATTTCTTTTGCGATTGCAGCCTACGTTCCGCAAGGCTTTGTGTCTGACTGGCAGTTGACTAATGTCACACGTTCTGGGGGAAAAAACTACAACTGAGGCTACGGGCGTCGTGCGTCCTACTTATCACATCGGATGATGTCAGATGTTGGAGGAGGTCCTCGACGACGGCGCATCGACGTCATCGACGCAGGACGCAGACGCCGAAAAAAGTTTCCGAAGCAGCACAGCTGTGGTGATTACATGTCATAGATATGGAATACGTCGTCGGACCATCCCATCGAAAGAACGTTACCAGGTAAGAAAGTAACTTGTTCTTTGGGTGACTTACCCGTACCTGTGACACAAGTTTTCAACATTTGTACAATTTTATCCCCCACATCATTATTCACAGTACCTTTGTTCTTTACTTTCTTCTTCTTCCTGGGAGCCTCCGGCTGGTCCTGCGATCTCCTCGGCTCTTCTCTCCTCCTCTTCTGTCCTTGCGGCACTGTGCCCTCTCCTTCACTGTTGCTGGACTCCTCGATCAGCAAAGGCGTCATTTCCCTTGCCTTCTCTTCCTTTTGCATTACTCCCAGCACCCATTGTGCTCCATACTCTTTTTCTGCTTTCTTTGCCTATTCACTGAACTCCTGGGCCCTTCTTGCCCTTTCTTCTGCCATCCTTCTTGTTTCAATTCTTCCTTTCTGCTCTGCTGCTTTCCTTTTGTGCAGTTTGCTGTAACCACACTTGTTCTTCTCTTTGCACTGCTTTTTTGTGTCTCTCCTGCTTCACAGTGACTCCCCGTGTGTGTTTCCTTAAGTCCGGTCTTTTTGCCGCTCGCTTGTCCTTTCCGTTGTGCTTCTACCCCTTTAAATATGCTTCGGCCGGGCCTTTCCACCGTTGCCTCTTGACAACGCGAAGGAAACTTGTGCGTGTCCCTTTAAAGCTTTTCTTGCTTGGCCCACTGGCCTTCGAGAGTTGCCGCTCCGACTATGCCCCGCCACCTTTCTTTTGCCGCACCTACATCTGGGATTGTAGGTTCGCGGGCTTCCACCCTGATTGCGGGCGGGTCAGTCCCTCCTTTCGGTCCGCGGTATGCGTCGGCCAGTTCACTGGATGCCACGCGCCGTCTGCCCTCCCAGGACGCATTTCGGATCTCTTCCGGAGCCTTCCCGGCCGCCCTCGAGCTGCTTCCTGTTTTTCTTGGCGATTTCCTGGGCCTCGGCTGGTATCTTCTTCGGCGCCTGCTCCGCAGGCCTCCGCTTCAGACCTGGTATCCCGCCCGGACGACAATTTCAGCTCCAGCGGTCTTCTCTCCGCTGCTTCGCACGGCGACTCTGCACCCGGCTGCCTGCTCCTCCACGCACTTGCAGCTCCTGGCGGTCTTTTCCTCGCAACTCGACCAGACAGACGCTCCCAAACAGCGGTAGGTTTCAGTAATGCTTGCCTTTGAGCCTGCACTTAAAAAAGGAAGTAAAACAGTGAACCCGCAACAGTAAATGTTTTTTCTTCCCCCTTTTCCAGGCCCTAGGAGCTTACCTGAGAGAGGTGAGCTCCTTACCTGGTTTGTGCCTCATACCTTTTCCTGGGGTTACTTATGTTCTTCCCTTTGTTCTTCCCTTGGGGGCCGGGCTTCCCCCAGCCCCCTGTTGTTACCCCTCACACCTTTCCCTGGTGCCATTTCCTGGGCCTTTTGTGTTGTGGGTGCCATTTGGCCGCCCCTCCCCACGGCTTTCGCGCCGTTTCCCCCCCACCCCGCCCCTAAACTCCCAGACCCTTTATCGTGCCATCTTTCTGACGTCACGGGGCCTGGGACAAAAGAGGGAGAGAACCTTCCGCTGGCCGATTTACCCCCCCTCCTCCCTCAGTCTGCTTCGGGTGCCAGGTGGCGGCGCACAACCATGACATTCCGTGCCCGGCGCCTAGGAGACCCCAACCCGCCCCTTAATGGTGTCCATCCCGATTTGTCCTGCTGCCTGGCTACGCTCCAGGCTGGCTACTGGCTGCTCCACTCAGCGCTGCAGGGGGTTGCAGCTTCTCAAGTGCAGTATCTGAGGTTATGTATCACTCTGGTTTAAGTTGCACTTCAATGCTATCCCTGTTTGGACTGTTGTAAGACCCATTCTCTGGTTTTGGCGCATAGCTGTCCCATCAACGGCTATATATCTAGAATCTATCATTATTAAGAAGAGGGAAGGTAACATACAGAGGTTTATATTTACAGTAAACAAATAATACATTGCATATTATCTGTATTATAACATTTGTTGTCATGTTGAAGTGATTTGGAGTTACTAAACCATCTCTGTATCTTGCACCTTGTCATGTTATGGTAACTTAGAACAAAGCCAGCTGTCTGCAAAGTAATACAACAAATACAAACGTCTTACCAAGTGTACTTGGTAGCGATTTAATTTCTAAGTAAGAAAGCCTCCCTGCTTTGTGATAATATTTGTACACATTGTTTACCTGTTTAATTTGAAATTCTGTTGGGATGTGTTAAGCGACTTCAATTCAGCACTCCAACTGAGTCAATGCCTAGTCTGGGATGCCCAAGGGAAGCCCTTATTTATATATTTTTATGACAAGTTCATAGATCTGGATGATAAACCCTTGTATAACGCCCCTCTCTTTGAATCCCCCTGACCTCACTGAGCCAAGAAGTAGGTTTGTTTTGCAAATTAAAAGATTTATTGAAAAATTAAACAAGATATATATCACACTTTTATAAATAAATGAATATTTGATAGCACACTTATGAATATGACAGTGATCAACAATGGATAATATTACACTAGCACACTTTTTTAATTACTTAGAAGTTGGTATAGAGAGGATAATGTAGCTGAGAATACTTTATGGTTTCAAGGAAATGCAATGATGAAAAAGAATGCAGCCAGAAATAAACTGAGATGGTTTCCACAAGAGATAATATGATCACCTTTTCTTTTGACAATTCACTCCCCCCCTATGCAATATAAGGAGATGGAAGGAGAGCACACCATTTTCAGGAATACAATCAAATGCAATACCAATTCAGTTCCCTCCCTAGCAAGCTTAGAGCAACAGGGATGATTTTAAAACACAGGCAAAAATACTTAAATGTGATTTGCAAAGAAGGCAAAATATGCTAAAAATGATTTTAATTCCCTATAGGAGATTCAGGGTAGGTGATAGCTACTTAAGATTGGTTCAGGTCAACACCATCAGTGATTCATGAGGGATTATCAGGTTGAAAACGGATTTCAGCAGTTGCAAGCAAAATACAGCGGCTTTGACAGGTTGAGAAATTTGATTCAAATTGCAATTCGCGGCACTTTTTCCGAGTGCGTCGAGCGCGATTACGGAAAAACTATAAGAAGTAGAAAGTCGGTTGAGGGCTTTTGTTGCAAAGCTGAGGATCTTAGCTTTAAAATGCATGTATGGTTAAAAAGATACGGACAATTTTGTGGAGGTAGATTTTCAGAAAGAAATTAAGATTCAAATGGCAAATGACACTTTCACAGGTTTGAAATCACAGAATGGACGCACGATTTCTATGCAGTTCTAAATAGGTTAAAATGGGTTGAATTAGATTATTTTAAACTAAGAGATTGTTTTGCACAGCTCTGGCTGGATACTCACTCCTAATTTTGGATGGAATGGGCCTCGTCACAGATCTGGTCAACAGGTTTAGCTGCGGTTCTCTCTGCTCTGCTGGTCTGGATCTCTGTTTCTGGCAAAAGTTCTGGCACTGCACAGCGGTCTGGTCTGGGTCTGGTCTTTTATCGGCACTGCACGGCGGTCTGGATACAGCTCTGCTTTCTGGGTTCTGGCACAGGGTTCTAGGCCAGAATCAAACAGCTCGCCCGGCTGTTGAATAGTTTGGTTAGGTTGCTGGATTCTGAGGCCTCTGAAGGATTCAGCTTGTGGACTAGGCCTCTCTGCTACAAGTTCTGAAGTCTGGATTCTAAGTTCTGGTTCTGGAGTCTTCTGGATTTGAAGTCTGGATTCTAAGTTCTGGTTCTGGAGTCTTCTGGCAAAGCGCTTCGCAGGAAATCAGTTTGAAGTGGGAAGTGAGTGTCTCTACCTGGGTCTCAGTGGCTCTTTTTATGTCTTTTGAAAGTGGATGGGAAGGCTGACTTTCCATGCCCAACCCTCTGAAGATCCTGATAGGTTAGCAGATTTTCTGTGCTCTCACTGGAGAACTGAGTTGTGAGTCATCCGGTGTCATTTTTTATGGCATACAGAAAGAACACTCCCCTTGTCACTTTGCACACAAATCTATTTTTGATCCAAATGCGTATTTATCCATGTACAATTTTTCTAATATTATATGTCCAGTTAACACATTTTCTTTAGCACCAAACCATCCGATCCCTGTCTTTGTAAGATGTTGTGTCCACTTCTGACAGAATTCTGCCCTTTTCATCCAGAACACAACCTCTAAACTTTTCCAGAATTTACACAAATATGCGCAAGGAATATGGGCATCAGATGATGAAGTGTCAGATTTTTAACATGCAGACACTTGGAGTAACACCCTATTTTCCGCTACTACTCCCCAGAACATACCACAGAGTCCTAACACCTTTTAAAATGTGCACAGAAAAATCACAGGAATAATGATATTATTTACATAATTTTGACACTTCCGTACTGTGATTTATCCATCTTTTTAAAATTATGCTCTGGGCCAGATGGGTGTGGTTTAGGTTCCAAAGCACACGGGGGAATTTCTGTCTGTCCCCGCCTCCAGCTCAGGTGGCTCCCAGAGGCAGTGCCCCTCCCATTTCCTTCCAAGAGGAAGCCATTTACGACCCCTGATTTAGCATTTGCCTGAGCCAAGGAAAGTTCATTGTTCTGTTTTCCTGCAGCCCCAGGTAACCCTCCCCTAATTCAATCAGAGAGGTGTAATCTCCTTTTGGTGGGGGCAGGAGAAGACAGGCCAGGCCTGGGAATGCAGTTGCTGGGCAAGTTTCAACTCCTGTCGGGGGTAGTTGCCGGGCAGAATTCAATCTCTTCAAGCCAGGCTTCAGCTAAATGTCACTTTTGTTCCAGTTTTCTTCATTCAAATCAAACTTACAATTTTTACACATGCAGCTAGAACGCTGATTCTAAGTTCAAAACTATGACATTTAAACAGTTGCAACCTATGTGACACTCAAAAGTAGGTCACTCATTTATTTTAAACATTTCGATTTTAGTGGTTTTAAGTCCAATTTCACTTAAGCTGCTGGCATCCACAGCTCAGCCAGTTTTGTTATGAACATTATTTTAGGCTCTTCATCTTTCTAGATTTGGTATGCACACAAGACTTCATTCTACCAGACGTCTGCTGGTGTTCAGTAAGATTTTTGAATATCTTGCAATGTTTGAAATAGGCATTTTGAGCTTGGATTTCAGAGAAACAAATTTGATTTCAAAGCGCTTTTTGAGCTAACAGGCACTGCTGTTTTTCCTTTGGCACCACGTTTCACTCATGGCGCTTCTGGCCCATCACGCTCGCACTGGTGGGTGGTAGGTCAGGCGACCATTTTGGTGTGTGCAAAACTGCGCGGTTTTCCTGGATTCTGGCGCAAATGTGGGCTTTTCGGCCATCTTGGATTTTCTAAGCTCACAGCACCAAATGTTGTAGCATAATAGTTCAAACTTGGGTCAAGACACCTGACAGATGGGAATTTGTTATAAAAATAGGTTTGGCGATGTTTTACATTTTATTTAGGAAGAGATATGGTGAAAATATGTGTACATTGTAAACCGGTTTAATCTGTAAAGTCTGTTTTGTTCTCATCTTTGTTAGGATGAATATATATTTTAAAATGGGCATGTTTTACATGTTACTTCTGTCCAGACATGTTATCCCATAATTACTGATTCAAGCACAGATTATGCAGTAAAATAATTTATTGAAAATAAGCAATCCAATGTAATCCAGAGTAGTGTGATTGTTTTGTGTAGAACTCAAAAAGTAATCTGGCATTTGTTTTGCTTATCTGATTGTCTAATACAAATCTGAATGTTAGCATCTTAGCAAGTGGATTCAGTAAACATTTTAAAGTTGCTTCCCTGGATCCATTTGCTGGCTTATGGATTTTTGTACATCTTATACACCACTATGAACACAGTTTTAATAGTGCTTTTTTTTACTCCTGGGTACTGCTCCACCCTTCCTTCCACTGCCTGTCTGTACATTTACAGACAAAGCCCTGTGATCCCCACTCTTTCCATCCCTCCTGGCATCTTTTTTCCATGTCCCTGACTCGTCTCTTCATTCTTTTTGTATGATGGAAACATTCTATGCGCTGTGGATGCTACAAAGTGCTCTGACATTGTAAACATGTAGAAATGTAAAAAGAATTAAGTGAGACCATGGAACAAATTCATGCACATGGTTTAGTTAGCAGGTGAAAAGGAGATATTCTCCAGCATGGAATCTAGTATGGATTTGCATGCTAATGAATATTCCCAGTGAACTGATCAACTCAGCCCTTCAAGATGAGTAGCAATTACCCTGAAGATGGAGGGGGATGCAGATTTTTATTCATACATCAATAATCAAAACGACTCGGGTAGTTGGCAAAATGAAAACTGTTTTATTATCAATTATCTAAAACCGGTAGTAGAACGAACATCAACGAACTCGCTCGATCCTCTTACTCAATGCATTATAGTAAAAACTGACATTTTATACACAAAACTCGTCATCAGTGACGTTAACCCACGTTTTAGTAATGTCATCCTACGTGGCAAACTAAAAAAACCTGTGAGTATGGGTGATTGGCTCTCAGTGAACATCTAAGTATATGATCCATACTAGAATGGCATAGTGAGTGAAGGTAATTGGTTACTTTACATCAGGTGAGGTAACTAAGCCCTCCCCTAAAAATGACCACTATGAACGTCACTAAATGTACAACGTCCATTGGTTTTACACAACTATAGGACCATTAATTACACAGTCCTCTACAATTGGTTGGCACTCTAACCTCCGTCAATACTTTTCCACCTACGTCTAGCAGCATGCAGGCTGGCCATCCAGGTGCTGGTGAACTCGTCTTAACCATTGCTTCCCACCAATTAGCATATCAATCTATCATCACCTCAGGGGTCTACTGTCAATTAGGCTTTGAAGCTCTGCCTTGAGAGTGTTCTTAGCTTTGAGATATTCAGGGAGTGAAGGCACACTCTGCCCTCGTGCGTAAGTGTGACCATCTCGTTCGTCCAGCTTCATCCTTGCATGTGACTGGAGACCATGAAATCGAGCTTCTAGTGCATTTAAAACACTATTTTTTTTTAATGAACATCTGACGTCTTTCTTGTTTTGTTCATGCCTTCTGAATGGGAGTTGTGTTCTTTCACACAATTTGTGTCCAATGTCCGTTTACTCCAGTTTGATAAGTGGAAACATCTGTACTTTAACTGTACTTTAACTTGTCCATATGTATGTATATGTGTGTATATATATATTTCTGAGGCTTGTGGAATCTACTTAGATCACATGATGTGCATAGGCCGACATCTAGTGGAAGCTGCGGAGCATTATAGTTTGTTTTTCGAAACTTGAAAATGGGCGTCGACACAGGGCGTGCCAGTAATACTATCCCTAGTGTGACGTGCACTGTACCCATGAGCCCGCAAGCGTGTAGGACCCTCAGATAGTTTTGTTCCGCCATACTTGACGGAAGCATTGTGCGGAGTTCCCTGGCTTTCAGCCATATTTTGCTAAATATCATATAATTTCCCTGTTCTTCCACCCCACCTCGAGACATCGAAGATCGATGCCGGTCCGGAGAACAAACAGTCGAGAACTGCACAACGGACTTTGGGCCGCGGAAGGCCTCTGCCCGGGCCTTGGCCCTGCAAGTAGGGAGAGAGGGCGGTGGAAACATACTCTACACTCTTATTTTTCCTACACACACTAGCCCGCTGCCACAGGGTGTGGATGGAGGGTACGCCATTTAAATTTTGCCCCAAGTGCAACCGCCAGTACCCTTGGATTGACAAACACGCCACCTGTAACCTCTGCTTGCCGAGGGATTACCCCGAGGTGAACTGCAGTGCGTGTAGCCGGTTCAAGGCTAAACCACTAAAGGACCGCTCGACCAAACGTTGGGCCCACCACGCCAGGCAACTCGAGGCCATGGAAGCAGAGGGCGCCTTCAGTGATGGCAGCGACGCCGTACTTTCGGACAGCGAGGGCAGAGAGGTGTCGAGAGACGCCCAAGCACAAGTCCCCGACCTCGGAAGATTGTCCGGCAGGGCAATTATGGGGAACACACCCGGCGACACGAGTGCTACCCACACCACTTCTACACCTAAACACTCGAAGTCCAACCGAGACTCGACACACGTGTCGAGTTCTCGGAAAGAGGCACGAAGAGAGCAGTCCACCGAATCGGTGTGCTCTGGGCGTTCTCGGTCAAGATCGCCGCACGACACGAGGCAACCGTCCACAGTTGCCAAAGATGCCTCACTCACCAAAGTCACTGAGGTAATCTCGTCAGAAGACGAAACCGACCGCCAGCCCCCGGCCGCACACCAGGAGTCGGCTCCGGCAGACTGTTCGTCGGCTGCTTCCGAGTCCCGACGTTCTCACTCGAAGGAAAGAGACACTACCCCCGAATCTCGACGCCTGGCATCGAAAATCTCTGAGAAGGTGAAAACATCAGGGAAACACTCTTCTACTCATGGGGAAGGGGGTAAACAGCAGAAGAAACCATCTCACCCTTCTTCTGCACCACAGATACATAAAGACAGTTCTAAGTCTTCAGATAAGCATCAATCCAAGATCCCTGTACAGGCCCATAGGTCCAGACAAGGAATAGAAGGGGAACTTTCTCAAGAAATGGTCATTCCCAGCTCCAAAAAATGGACCAGTGAGGATATAGACAGGGTTATGACTAGAATGTCCTCCCTAGCAGACTTCTACTCCAAGAACCCAGAGCACTTCCTCACCTATACCCCTGACGGTGCTACTCCTTCAGGATCTAGGGACCCGCAGCCCCCTGGTAAAAAAACCTCGGTTTGAGACTCCAACGCAAAGTCTGACTTCAGACCCTTTTTACATACAGCCTTACACCCAGTATAGTGAGGATCAACAACAGGATGAGGATCCAGACTTGCTAACGTTGGACGACCAAACTGGGGTGGACTATTATGGGGACGACGAGGACCAAGATGAGGAGGAAGATGACCCAGAAGTATACAGAATAGACTCCCCTGTTGGCAAAGAACCTCAGGTTACCGACTCTCCAGTCGACAACCAGCCCCTCCCAAATGAGGTCTTGACTAGAGCGGCAGAGCACTTCTGCATAGACACTCGGGGACACACGAGGAGAGGGACTTTATTGAGGAACTAGTGGGAGAAAAGAAACCCATTGCCCAAGCCATTCCAATTCTCAAGTCCATCCAACGGAGAATTGATCCTTCCCTTCTCACTCCTAACCTCACCAGGGCAGTAAACCCCAGAATCGAGAAATTGTTCAGGGCAGCCCAATCAGACCCGCTTTACATAAGGGGTCAACTGAAGCCTGACTCCTTGGCAGTTACTAACACCAGGAAGAGGGCGGGGTCACCTCTATCATCATCTGAGGCCCCCCAGACAAGAAGAGCAAGAACATTTACGGGTTGGGAAGGAAGGTAGCCTCCACTTTCGCTTACTAGGCAAGGATTGCCAACACCACCACTCTGCTGGCAAGTTACAATTGCCACCAGTGGGAGCAGGTAGCTGCCTTCATTGACTCTGCACCGGAACCACTAAAGGGCCAGTTGGCCCAGGTCGCATCAGAGGGGAAAGCCGTGTCCTTAAGGCAACCTTTGATGCCGCAGATAACGCGGGCAGGCTAATAGCAGAGAGCACTGTCATTAAGAGGTATGCTTGGACAGTCAGGGTTTAAACCCGAGACACAAGCATCCTTAATCGACATGCCGATGGAACCTAATCTACTGTTTGGCAAAGCGGTAGAGGACGCATTAAAGACTGCCAAAGACGAGTCTGACACTCTGAAATCCCTGGGACAATTGACGAACAAGCCCCCTAATCAAAGAGGGAATGGTCATTTTCGTCGCCCACACAGCCAGAATTCCCAAAGAGGCTCCAATTATACACAGGTACAGGGTACATCTTGGGGAAACAACCATCAGGCTACCCAGAGTTACGTCAGAGGAAACAAAAGAAGCTGTGGTAGAGGTAGAGGCAGCCCCAGCAGAGGCGGCACGCCTCCCGCAAAACAGTGACGCTGCGCTCAGGGTCCCTTCTCACGCATCCCCAGTAGGGGGACGCATTTCCAACTTCACCCAAGCTTGGGAAGGGATCACATCAGACAGATGGGTGCTGTCCACAGTGTCCGCAGGATACGGCATAGAACTGCTCGAGCATCCCCAAAACCACCCTCCACGTCAAAAGATACATTCCTTGGACCACCAAAAGATCCTCCTCGAGGAGATCGTCAATCTTCTAGCAAAGGACGCGATAGAACTCATCCCGGGCAACCAGGTAAACAAGGGTATTTATTCAACTTACTTCATGTGCCAAAGAAAGATTTTATTTTTTAAATTGGTTTATTTATCATTCCACACACAGGAGAAATTATACAAGAACATTACATGTAGCATCTCAGGTCATGTAACTCAGAGTCCCCATCTCCCACCCCTTACGTTCCCCGGCAAGCATAGTTCTCAGCCTTAGACTGACTTGGCAGCACTGGTGGGCCTTCCATAGCGTGAAGGGCCCTTGTGATCAGGCGCGGTTTGTGGGTCAGGGCTGGATAATTCCGGTCATAGTCTAGCACTGGCTCCCAGATATCCCGAAATCGATGAAGCAGTCCGCCCTGGCTGCCGTGACTTTCTCGGCTATTAAAATATCCCAAAGTTTGACCCAGCAAAGGGCCATCAAGGGTCCGTCCGCGGACTTCCAGGTGCGGGCCACCGTGATCTTAGCCGCTAATAGGAACTGGGATATCAGGGCCGCTCTTCTGCCCGACCGCGGGTATGAGCCTGACAGTGGAATCCCTAAAAGGACCTGTTCGGGCGCGAGTGGAATGGTCGTCTGGGTGACGTCTTTTATGGTAGCTAAACAGAGAGACCAAAACTCTCGCACCCGGGGGGGCAGGTCCACCACATGCGAAAGTAGGATCCTGGGAGGCCGCAAAGTCGCCAACAGTGAGGGTTTAGTGCTGGTTGGAAGTGATGAAGGCATAGAGGGGGGTAATACCAGCGCAGGAGTAGTTTATGGGCACACTCCCGGTTGGTAATACAGCGGGAAGTCGTCCGCGTTCTTGTCCAAATGTCCACCCATGTATGGTCCTCAATGGCGTGTCCGAGGTCCGTTTCCCATTGCGATATATAGGAAGGCCTGGACTGGAGGGGATCCTCCTGTAGCAGCCTGTACAGGGTCGATATTTTCCCCGGGGCCGGTAGGTCGCTCACCGTCAGTTCCAGTGAGGTAAGGGGTCTTGTGGCCGCCGCTCAGGTCTGTGGGTGGGAGCACCAATGTCTGAGCTGAGCGTAGGAGTACCTATCCGTTTCCGCTAATTGAAAAGTCATCTTGCAGCGTTCAAAGATTAGGGGGGAGTCCCTTTCAAAAAGTTGCCCTAAAGTGGCGAGGCCCCCTGCGACCCAGTTTCTGAAGTTTTGGAGACGGGCCCCGGGGGAGAAAGCTGGGTTGAGGAAGATTGGGGAGAGCGCACTCAAGTCTCCTGGGACGCCCCGGTGTCTGCGAGCCCACTCCCACGCCCTAATTGTTTGTTTTGTAGCTGTGAGAGTGCCCGGCCAGCTGCGGCGTAAGGCCGTGGGTAAGAACGGGAGGAAGCGAAGGGGAAGAGAAAGGCAGGATTGTTCGATCTCCACCCATTTCGGTCGACCCGCAGCAAGCCCCCATGCCTGGAGGTGGGCCATCAGTGCCGCCATATGGTATTTACGGAGGTCGGGAACCCCCAGGCCTCCCAATCTCGTGCTGGCCATCATTGTTCTCGGCGGGATGCGCGCTTTCTTCCCCTTCCAGATAAAGTCCACCATTTTCCTTTGGAGCCGCTGCAAAGGGGGAAGCGGAATGATGATCGGGAGGGCGGCACAGGCATAGAGGAAGCGAGGAAGTAAATTCATTTTGCACGCCGTGATCCGGCCTAGGAGGGAGATCTCTTGGGGTTGCCAGCGGGTCAGATCCTTTTCTAGTTCCTCGAAGAGTGGCGGGAAGTTAGCTCGGTAACCTTCCGTTGGGCGTGCGGGGATCTGAACCCCCAAATAGGGGATCGATTTCATGCTCCATTGGAACGGACCTCTCTCCACCAGGGCCTCCCGTTCAGCTGGCGTCATGCCCACTCCCAGCGCCGCCGACTTTTGATAGTTAATCGCGAATCCCGAGACCATCCCAAAGTTGTGGATTTCAGTTAAGGCCTCACTCATGGATCTCTCAATGTTTGTGACGGTAAGCAGAACATCATCCGCGTAGAGGGCCCCTTTTTGTTGCGCAGAGCCGGTGCTCAGGCCACTGATTCAGGGGTTTTTCCGGACTCGTTGAGCCAGCGGCTCCATGGCCAAAGCGAAGAGCAGAGGGGATGGAGGACATCCCTGCCTCGTTCCGCACGTGAGGTAGATTGGGTCCGACAAGCGGCCGTTGACTCTCAGCCTCGTCCTGGGGGACTGGTAGTTCGCCAGGATCATCTTCTGATAGGTTGGACCGAAGCCAAAGGCCCCCAGAGTGAGGCGCAGATAAGACCAGTCCACCTTGTCGAATGCTTTAGTTGCGTCCAATGCCAATAAGGCTAGCTGTTTGGAATCCCGAGTGGCGATTTCAATGAGGTCCAGGGCCCTGCAGATGTTGTCTTTCGTCGACCTGTGGTTTATGAAGCCTGTTTGATCCGGGTCTATAATATTAGGGAGGATAGGTGCCAGACGGTTGGCCAAGACTTTAGAGTATATGTTGGCGTCCAGATTCAGCAACGCAACGGGTCTATAGGAGCTAATATCATGAGGGTCTTTCCCAGGCTTGGGGATAAGGACTGTAATAGATTCTTGCATCGTTGGGGTGACCGTGCCAGTGGCCACGAATGAGTTTAAGAGGCGGGCCAAGGGGACCGCTAGTTGGGGCTGGAAGGTTTTGTAGAAGCGAGTGGAAAATCCATCCGGGCCCGGGGCTCTAGGTTTTAAGCTCTTAATGGCCGCCTCCACTTCCTCGATTGTAATCGGGGCTTCCAGGTCTTCCCTGGCTTCCGGGGTCAGGTGTGGTAGGGTCGCCTCTTGGATGTATGTGTGCTGCTTGATTGGATCTCTACGGGCCGCCGTCATTATTTCCAGGTGGTGGGCTGTTGGCAAGCGTATTTTCTCATGGTCAGCGTAGGGGATCACCCCCTGCAGATCACGGAGGCCTAAGATAGTATTCCTGCTCTTCGCCTTTGCCAGTTTGTTAACCAGGAGCTTGTTGGCCTTATTGTTGTGAGCATAGTACCATTGCTTAGACTTGGTTAGCAGGTTCGCCGTAGCCTCGGTGTAGTGGGCTTCCAGCCGTTTCCTGGCCATTTGCAGGATCCTGTAAGATTTGGGGGCCCAGCCCTTCCTTTTATGTGTAGCCTTAGCCTCTCGGACTGCAGCTTCCAAAGTGGCGTGCAACGCCCTCTTTCTTTTGTGGTATGAGGCTCCCTGGGCAATCGGCTCGCCTCTGAGGACCGCCTTCATGGCGTCCCAGGTGTTAGCCGGGGAAGTGTCCTCGTACCGGTTTTCAACGAAAAAGTTTTTAATGGAGTTGGCGATTGAGTCCCTCCCTGCCATGTCTCCCAGGATAGGGTCATAGAGGCACCACCGGCAGCGCGGAGGGGGGTCTGGGTCATGAGACCGCAAGGTCAGAGTAACTAGGGCATGGTCCGAAAGGATCCGGGGGCCAATTATCACATCATCAGTGAAGGACAGGATCTGTGGGGAGGTCAGGATCAGGTCAATTCTGGAAAAGGTACGATGCACATATGAATAGAAGGTAAAGTCCCGTTCGTCTGGGGACAGAACCCTCCAAGAGTCCACAATGTTTAGTGTGCGAAACAGGTGGAGCAAGCCGGCGGCCAACTTCAGATCTCTAGAAGACGAGGGGTGAGATCTGTCCTTGAGAGGGTCCGGAGCCCCATTAAAGTCTCCTCCCATGACGACATGCCCCTCGATGAATGGGAAGAGAGAGTCCTCCAGGTCCTGGTAGAAGCTCTCCTGATACTCATTCGGGGCGTACACCGAGATGAGGGTGTAGAGCTGGCCATGGATGGAGCATTTGACTGCAATAAAGAGGCCCTGCTGGCACCGTAGTGAGTCAAGGATCTGAGGCTTCAGGTCTTTTGCGAATAAAATAGCAGTGCCCCCCTTCTTAGTGCCGTTAGAGAAGAGGAATTGTAGCGGGAAGAGTCTGCTTCGCAGGCGTGGAAAGTCCACCGGAATCAGGTGCGTCTCTTGCAAAAAAGCGATCGACGACCCGTCTTGTAGCCTCTGTAGGATCGATTTCCTCTTCGGGGGAGAGTTCAGGCCCCTAACGTTCAAGGAGGTGAACTTGAGTTTCAGGTGAGGGGGTTGTGGGGGAGTTAGGTCAGCCATGGGCATGAGAGCATGATTGAGTTGGAGTCTCCTGTGGTGGAGGGTTTTTTAAACTGGTCTAACTGGTCTCCAACGGGAGAAAGCACATTCAAAAGCGACCTCCAATGGGAAGACCAAAGTGCGGCCAGGGGGGTCGATTTTAGAACTATCGACATGGCCCCTAGGCAACAGGGCTGTCATTCGACAGCACCAACATGTTTGAAAGTCTCTCCAAGGGTAAAGTGATGACATCCGCCTTGGAGGGGGTTTTGGACCGCGTCGGATCCGTGGCAAAATGTGAGGCTTAAGGTCGTTCCAGAGTCATGGCTCCAGTGCAGGCGTGAAGGTGTGTCATTTAGGTTTGCAATTTCTCTGCACTCTGGACCATGGGGTCCGTTTCGGTTTTGGGGAGATTGCGTCTGAGGCCGGGCTTGATTGGCCCGGAGCGGTGAGATCTAAGGTCTCTGGGGAGTCCGGGCGGAGGATTGACGTTGCATCGTTGAGGTGGCTGATGGTGCGCCGAGTGCCCTTGTATGAAAACTGTAGGGCCGTAGGAAAGAGCCATTATTAACGGATCTGCTGATCCCGAAGAAAGAGTGACAAAGGCCGGAGCATTCTGCGCTTTTGAAGAGTCAGCGGGGAGAGATCTTGGAAGATCTGTATCGGGATTCCCTGAAATGAGAGCTCGTCCTTAGAGCGGCCAATCGCTGCTATGGCCTCCTTGGTGGTGTAAATGTGGACCTTAGTAATCATGTCCAGAGGGGGGTCCGTATTGACCCCACGGCGAGGGCGCAGCCTGTGGGTCCGATCCAGCAGCAGTTGAGTCTCGTCCAGGTCTGGCAGGAGGGACTGGAAGAAGGTGCTAACGTATTCCGGGAGTTCCCGGTCGGAGATTGAGGCGGGCACCCCGCGAAGACGTAAGTTGTTGCGGCGGGAGCGGTTCTCCAAGTCCTCCTGTTGTTCGAGGATTTCGGTTCTTGCCACCAGCGATTGGACGGAGCGTTGAATTTCCGTCAATAAAGCGGAGTGGTCCATGGTCAGGTCCTCGCCAACCCTCAGTTCGATACCGGCGACTCTTTGCTCGGTCTGCTCCAGTTTGGCGGTGAGTTCCGACATGCAGGCTCTGAATTCTGATTTGATATCGCTCATGAAAGCCTGAAGATCCTCCTTATTTGCAAGCGTTCCGCTGCCATCAGATGTTTTCTGGGGGGTGAGTTTGAGGGGGTCCACTTTCCCACCCTTCCCCGAGGCCTGCAGCATAGTAGGGAAGTCGGCTGATTTAGGAGGCTTCAGTGCTTTGGCCATCGCTGCGCGGAGAGGGGACGTTACCCGAGGGTGACTCCCGAGTTCACGTTTTGCTAGGGGCAGAGGGGGGCGGCCAAATAGATGTGCGGGGTGGGCAAAGCGCGGGGATCCCAGGCGGTGGAGCTGACAGGTTAAGAATCCGGCTTCTCGCGAAGTAGAACAGTTCCTCAAAGTTGTGCAGTCCAGCGAGCTAGGCGTCCGCCTAGGAAGATGGCGGCGGCGGTCGGCACCTCCGGCCGGTGGCAAGCAGATGTGGGCAGGGGCGCCCCAGGAAGTCGCAGGGGGGGGGACACACTCCGTATGGGGTCAGAGTAGGTGGAGCTCAAAGGCCCTCCCGGCGGGGATAGTAAGCGCCTGGGGGGGTAGGCCTCAGGGCAGCCCCGGGTGGGGGGCAGAGAGCAGGTAGCAGAGGGGCCAGAAGACACAAAGTCGTCCCAGGGCGGTGTGTGTGGCTCAAATCGGGGCCACACGGTAGCTGGAGCTGGAGGGCCTCCGGAGTGAAGGCTGGCAGGGCCCCCTCAGGGGTCGGGGGGAGGGGGTTGCTGGGGCAGGGCTGAGGGGCAGCGCACCTTACCTTGCGTGGCTGTCCCCAGAGCCGGGGGCCACGCTGCAACAAGTAGGCCTTTGATGCTAGCCGGGGGAGGCAGGGCCCTACCCCCGAGAGCAGAAGGCCAAAGATGGGCAGGGGCGCCCCAGGAATCGGAGAGGGTGCTGAGGTGGAACTGAGGGGCCGCCAATCTCAGCCGGGCGACGTGTGTGGCTCTCACTCGAGCCGGGATCACGGGGGGGACTCCGGTGATAGCCGGGAGAGGCAGCAGGCAGAAAGTGGGCAGGGGCGCCCCAGGAAACGAGGGTGGAGAGTCCGCAGAGAGAGCAATCCGAGCGAGGTGGCGGTGTCGGGAGACGCCGAGTCGGGTGATCACAGTGGCACCGGCAGCAGGCCTCGCACCGTCGAGGACCAGGCACAGGGGGGGCGATGCTCCGGTGCAGTGTGTCTGGCGGGATGAGCCTCATGCGTGGGCCGGCGCGTCTCATGGGCAGATGATGGCAGCCAGCCGCCAGCCTAGAGCGGGTCGCGAGGATGTGGCGGCCATTTTAGGCTGTGTTACGGGAGCGGACCTTCACGCTCCCTGTCGCGTTTTCGCCGTTATCGCTGCTATCCGTAGCCCAGGACCACAGCAGCTGAAGGCTCCCCATCACGACCAACAAACTCAGCTGGACACGGGTAAAATTATCGCCGAACCGCGGATCCGAGCGGAGGCCATTAGAGGAGCTGCCTCATCGCTGGCGCTCCAGGCCACGCCCCCGCCAAAGAAAGATTTGACAATGCGCCCAGTATTATACTTACGCCCTGCAAACAAGTATGTCAAGCCCCAAAAGTTTCGCATGACTACTCTCCAAGAGGTAATACCCCTCCTAAAAAAGGGGGATTACATGGCAACATTGGATATGAAAGATGCCTATTTTCATATTTCCATGTTCCCAGCGCACAGAAGATTCTTGTGCTTCAAGGTGGACAGTCAGCACTACCAGTTCAAGGTGCTGCCCTTCGGTATAGCCTTGGCTCCAAGGGTGTTCACCATGGTACTGACGGTGGCACAACTGCGCAGGGAGGCAATCCCGGTGTACCCTTACCTGGATGACTGGCTCATCATGGGGGAGACCCCAGTAATTTGCAAGTCAAACATTCAAAGAACGATCGACCTCTTCTTTGAATTGGGTTTCTCCATAAACGAGAAAACATCAAGTCTGGTGCCAAGCACCTCCAAACAATTCCTAGGAGCTGTCTTAGAAACTCAAGAGGGGTTGGCCTTTCCATCAGAGGAAATAATTCGGAATCTACTACTGCAAATTCCTCGATACCAGCCCGGTCGCCAGAGAAGGGTGCGCAAAGTGATGCGTTTGCTAGGCATGATGGCGTCATGTATTTACCTGGTTTCCCAACGCGCGCCTGCGCATGCGACCCATGCAAGAATGGTTGGCGAAACAGTGGTCTCAGGAAAGTGGCCAGTGGGACGATCTATTGGTCGTTTCGCCAACACTTGTACAAAGTTTTCAAGAGAGAACCTGTCAAAGTGGAAACCCTTTTACGATCCAGAAGTACAGGCTGTAGTCACTACAGACGCATCCCTGTCAGGGTGGGGAGCATACCTCCTTCACCACACAGCTCGGGGTCTCTGGTCTCACACAGTAGCCAAGAATCATATCAATCTTCTAGAGCTTCTGGCAGTATTCAGAGCGCTTCAAGCGTTCGAGCCCCACCTGTTGAACCGGTCAGTGCAGATCCTGACAGACAGCACAACAGCAATGTTTTACCTAAACAAACAGGGAGGGACTCGTTCGGCAAATCTGTCCACGCTTGCCCAGAAAATTTGGATATGGGCACTCAGACCGAACATTTACCTGTCATCTCAACATGTTCCAGGGGATCTCAATTCGCTAGCCGACGCTTTGAGCAGAGATCCCCTCCTGAAAGAACACGAATGGTGTCTACTCGGAGAAGTCGTAGAAGACATCTTCTTACGGTGAGGTTTCTCAACTACAGACCTATTCGCCACAAGCGAAAACAGGCAATGCCCAGGATTCACATCCAGGTTCCCTCAGCCAGACTCCAAGGGGAATGCCCTGTGGATGAACTGGTCAGGGATGTTTGCCTACACTTTTCCACCAACGCCTCTCATGGGGACGGTGGTAATCGATGACGCTCATCCTAGTTGCTCCCATGTGGGCGAGGCAACCGTGGTTCCCACGCCTACGCAGACCAGCGGTGTGCGAACCCATCAGACCCCCGTGCTGGTACAACCTACTGCCCCAGCACCAAGGTCAAACAGTGCATCCTCAACCCAGCTCAATGAACCTTGCAGCATGGCTCCTGAAGTCAGAGTTTGGACATCTCAACTTACCACAGAGATGTATGGACATCCTAAAAGAATCTAGGAAACCTAACACGAGGCACTGTTACTTTGATAAATGGAAAAGATTTGTTATTTGGTGCCAGAATAAGCAAATCAACCTGGTTGATTGCACTCCTTCCAATATTGTCACATACATGCTCCACCTGCTGGATGCAGGGTTGGTATTTAACTCACTCAAGATACACCTCGCAGCGCTGTCAGCCTACACCACCTCCCACAACAAGGTTTTGTGGTGGAAGGTACCAGTGGTTAAAGCCTTCATGGAAGGGGTAAAGAGACTCCATCCTCCAATTTCAAACCCACCACCTGGTTGGGACCTTAATGTGGTGCTTGCCAAGATCATGGGCCCGCCATTTGGACCCATGCATAAAGCCAGTCTCAAACACCTGACCTATAAAACTGCCCTCTTAGTAGCCATTACATCCATAAGAAGGGTCAGTGAAATTCAGGCTCTGTCAGTGCAGGATCCTTTCTTTACTGTTCATAAGGATAAACTGGTTCTACGAACACACCCTAGGTTCTCACCTAAGTTAATTTCTAAATTCCACTTTAACCAGTCATTTGAGCTTCCGGCCTTCTTGCAAGAACCCAAAAGCTCTGCTGAGGTGAAACTACACACTCTAGATGTGCGAAGAGCGGTCCTCTACTATGTAGACAAGACCAGACCGCTAAGGAAAACAGACCAACTGTCTCCGTAGCTACAGGCAGAGAAGGAGATTGAGTCTCTAAAGGTGCCATCTCCAAGTGGATAGTCAATTGTATCTAACTATGTTACACCCTTTCTGAAAAGACTCTGCCTTTTACGCCAAGAGCCCACTCTACAAGAGGCATTGGGGCCACTCTGGCTTTCATTGCAAATGTACCCCTTGACACCATTTGCAAAGCAGCTACATGGAGCTCTATTCACACTTTTACTCAGCACTACTGCATTGACACTCATTCCAGGACAGATACTCAAGTGGGACAAGCGGTTCTAAGACGTCTATTTGCTCATGACCCTTCTCACATCCCACCTCCTTCTTCTAACACTGCTTGCTAATCTATGCACAGTATGTGATCTAAGCAGATTCCACAAGCCTCAGAAGGGATACATTACGCACCGTAATCGTATTTCTGATGCTTGTATCTGCTTAGATTCACATGCGACCCGCCCTTCCTCCCCTCTGAGAGAAGGCGCATGGATGCTTGTAGTCTTATCTTTCTATCTATCTGCTTGGATAATCTGTACTCGCGCTACTCCTCATGCTACCTCATGTCAGAAAAAATACAATCTGTGGGTCCTACACGCGTGAGGGATCATGGGTACAGTGGACGTCACACTAGGGATAGTATTACTGGCACGCCCTGTGTCAACGCCCATTTTCGAGTTTCGAAAAACAAACTGTAATACTCTGCAGCTTCCACTAGTTGTCGGCCTATGCAGAGCATGTGAATCAAAGCAGATACAAGCATCAGAAATACGATTACGGTGAGTAATGTATCCCAAATACTTTCCACCTCCCTTTTATGCTTCAAATTAAAACCGAAAAACCCCTGAAATTCGACAGTTATGGTATACTAAGCCCCCAACCCTGCCACCGCCTCTGTGCACTGCTAACACTAACACCCAGACCATGAAAGATGTAATCTCAAATGTCAATGATGACATCAATGACATCACTTGTTTAGCCCCTTTCTTTTCCTTCCCTGCCATACGTATATATGTACATTCAGTAACTCTTACCCAGTCCTTCCACCCTTTCTACAGCGGTACCAAAGCGAGTCCCTCATTGGACACAACTAAGCAGTCGCACAATCATCCACCAATCACATTGAACATCGCTAATTATAACTCCGTCATCAACATTGCGCACTTCAAAATTACTGTCGATGATTCTGAATGGAAGTCGCATATCATTGCAAAGCACCTATATCATGTGCACATGCATGAGTATAGAGAACAGGTATGTATATTTTAATCAGAGAATATGTGGAACCCTTATGATTTAATTTAGACAAAATGATGCAGCTAAATCTCCATAGGGAATACATAACAACGCTCCCCCTTTAAAGTGCAAGATGTCCGATTTGTCATTCACAAATCGCACGACTGCTTACTGTCGTCCGCATAACCTGTACATACGTTCCAAGCATGCCTATTTAGGGCAGAACTCAATTTCGTATATGTGAAAATGTCAGAGTTGTGTACTCTGTACGGCCTACAGTAATGCTATTTGCAATGTGATCGTATAAGAATAGAAAGCGCTCCCGCTTGCGGTGGTGACATTTCCTTCTGTAGGTCTCCTGATTTTTCGCCTTCGTGCTTTTAATTTACAAGTAGAAAATGTTTCCCATCTAGTAGTATGCCCTATCGCTTACAAACCTCTCTCCTATGCATAGTACACTTTGTAAACAACAAGGCATTTCCATACCCTTAAAAGTTTTTGCTATTTTGAAGGACTTTCAATTACCAGTGAAGTGAAATGTACACGTGCACTGGGTTGAAATATGAAAGTATAATGCTCTGACGAAAGAAGCACAATTAATGTGTGCAGTATCATCACTGCTGCAAACACACAAAGCAATTGAGATTCTTTTTTTGAATCGCAATGAAGACTACTCTCCTGAGAATCAACAGCATTTACAGTGCAGATGATATATCCGAAGAAACCTGCTCAAATTGCACAAAAAAGTAGGTACAATACAACCTTTATATTGTAACTACTCCTGAAAGAGGCTGCGTGTGTCATTTGTTTTTTTTGGGCACCAAAGCAAGCATTGATTTGTAAACCATTCTACCTACAAATATCCATTTATTGAACAAAGAATAACAGGCAGAATGGCCGACAAATCCCTGTGTGTTTGGTACTCAAATAACATACATAATCCTTAGAAGGTTAGATTGTGAAAAGAAATTGCTGTAGCAAGTTTTTGGCATTTTGGTTATTAATAATGGTTCTCGTCACAAGTAGGCCACTGCACTGTCATCTGAAGCACATTGTAGTAGTATACAAACAGTAGAGTAGCCTTACCAAATCATTGCAGGAGTTCAATGCACGTTAACACACCATGACAAAGAGCTTCCCCATCAGACACATGCACACATGCACACTACACACATACATTGGACAACAGTCCAAAGTATATATTCTTTTGGCAACAGACACCAAAGAGTGCCTACCAAAAAGCAACTCCGTAGAAAGGAACGCAGAAGTAGAGCAAATACAAATAAAGGTGCCCAATGTAAGCATCTACCTGCTGTACAGTTTTTACAGAATGTTGGTACAAACCAGCTAATGCAGTTGGGTAACAAAATAAAGCAAGTCTCAACTACCAAAACTGTATCTCCTCCATCAAAAAGTGTCACAAAACACAAAAATGTTGTCAAAAAAATGCCTACCAGTACAGCTAACAATGTTCCTAATAATCCTTACAATGTAAGAAGAACCCATAGTAAAATAAGTATTTTAGCAAAAATGTTTTGTCAGTGTCCTTCAGAAACTACTAAGAAGAGGACCGAAATCATCCTCACCCCTTAAAACTTACTGTAGAAAGTTAATCCTACAAGCTCTCATGGACAGTGCAATCCTTCTCAAAAGGAAGTTGTTCATATTAGGGTTAAATAGGATGAAAGCACTAACAAAACTAAGTACAGAACTACAAAAGAAACCCAGCAATAAACGGAATGTGAACAAAAATTATTTCTTACATGTTTGTGGTGGTGAATGGAGTCGCACAACAACCACAGAGCCATATTTTAATGAAGAAGCATACAAACAAAATCAAACAAACACAATTGCCATCCATAGCAGTGGACGAGGGTATGAGAAAATCTATACTACCATTATGGAACAAGAAACACTGGTTACAAAACTATCCCCTGAAAACTCAGAATTACCTCTCGATTAAGCAGAACCACACCGTTCAGTATACAAATGGCCGTGCACATCAATGTGTGCCATTCCAAACAAAGCTTTCAAATCTTTACGTCAGTTCCTCAATCAATATGTAAAAAGTAAAGATAAAAGTAAAATGAAAGTACTGCAAACTATGGATATTTGTCCAGTGTGGAAAGACACAGGACTAAAAGGACATTCATTAGCATACATTTCTGGGCCTATTTGCAAAAGTACCTTCCAACATCATTCCAATGTAAGAAATTTAGTGTATAAAAGATACTATGCAAAAGGTCCAGCTTCAGAATTAGGCAATTTAAATACCACTCTTCTGCATGGAACACCCAAATACTTACAAGAAGAACATATTCTGAAAAAGTATTTTGGAAGTGAGAGCCACTTACAAAATGCAACAGTTTTAGAACATAGTAGCAACAATTCTGCACATAGCAACCTTCTATTACACACATACAGAAAAGAAATAGTAAAATTTAAAAGGTCATCGGCTGAAGCACCAAACCATGTGTGTGTGTTGCCGTAGAACGTTTTACAAAAGGAACACAAAAAATGTGGACATATAGAAAATAGAAGACAATGAAGACTCTAAATGGTTTGAATTAGCTTTGTACCTTTTAGCTGAAAACAAATATGAACTAACTGAACGCCTAATATGTTGCAGTTACTGTACTGCAAAATTAGACAACAACCACACTCCTTCACGTGCTATTACAAATGATTTGGAATGGTTTCCATTACCAAAACTCTTGCAACAGCTCAATTTGTATGAGAGCATAATAATTCAAACAGTTAACCCATCTCAAGCAATTATACCACTTCATCCAAAAACAGCAAAATTACCTTCCTCTGAATTGGTGAATGACATTCGTGGCAAAGTAGTTTATCTGCCATTAGATCTAACAGAAAATGTACACACTCTAGGAGTGGAACATTCAATAGAGCATTCTTTAATAGTCTTGGTAAATGGAGTACCAACAAAGGACACAAAAATTTGTCAACAACTAGTGGACTTACACAAAGTTAGACAAGCATTGCAATATCTAAAAGACAATAATGAGTACTGCAAGGAAATAAATATTGATAAAAGTTTAAGGGAAACAACTGAAATAATTCAAGAGCCATCAGAAACTGGACAATTCGAACTTCTGGATCCAGCTATAGTATCCACTCGTTTGGACCATTACACAATTCATCCATTGCATTCCAATGAAAGCATAGATGATGCACTACAAACTTACCAAATGCGACAAACCAAAGGGTCACCAATGAGTATTTGGGAAAAAAGTATAGAAGCACGTGCTTTTCCACTGCTATTTCCTACTGGCAAAGGTGGAAGATACGATGATAGACCCACTCAGATTGGGGCATCAGAATACCGCTCATTACGAATGTATTCGCAAGATCCCAGATTTAGACAAAATGTGGAATACATATTCCACCTACTCTATGAAAGTGAATTAGCAACACTATGTTATGGAGTTGCACACATTCTTAAATTGGGAACCCACTTTCAAAATATGTTAGCTACGCAGTTAATGCAAAAAGTACAGGAAAAAGATGAGGTTTTACAATCAAGTATAACAAATTTGTTTGCAAACATGCGTGGTACAAAGGAATACAGGTTCAGACGGCACGGAGATGTGCGTTGCATGATCATAAACCTTGGACCACCAGCTTGGTTTGTTATGCTAAGTTGTACAGAATATGCATGGGAAGATTTACATGAGTTCCTACGCATAGCAAACAGCAACAAAAACAACATAGATATATTAACACCTGGAGAACTTTGGCCTCTAGATCCGGTTAATGTCTCAAGATATTTCCATCATCGTTTC
Source organism: Ambystoma mexicanum (assembly GCF_040938575.1). NCBI lineage: Eukaryota > Metazoa > Chordata > Amphibia > Caudata > Ambystomatidae > Ambystoma > Ambystoma mexicanum. Next base: position 1,237,046,264 of record NC_090932.1, on the reverse strand, counting down.
ATTGCCATGCTACACTTTATTTGTAATAAAACTGTTCCTCCCCTTGGAGAAGTGCAACACTTCTTTTGGAGAAAAGAATATCAAGTGAGAGGAGCACCACATATTCACATGCTGTTATGGAACAAAGGTGGACCGAAATTTGGGCACGACAGTGATAGCACTGTTTTGCAGTTTATCCAAAAATATGTCACATGTGAAATCCCTTCACAACAGACACAAAGTGAGCTGCATGGGCAGATTTTACAATTTCAAAGACACAAATGTGGCAAATATTGTCACCGCAAATACAAAAACAAAGGTAAATACTACACCAAATGCCGCTTTGGTTTCCCTAGACCAGTTACAGAAACAGGTGAAGTAAACAACTTCATGTCTTCAGTTCGACATAGTGTTAAAGGTAAATCACCTAAAAACACGTACAACATAAAAAGAAGGGAAGAATCAAAATATATCAATGATTACAATGCAATCATTGCCCTCTTATGGAATGCAAACATAGATCTGGAGTACATTGCAGACAATTCAACTGCTGTTGCACAATATGTTACAGCCTACTTAACAAAAGCAGTAAAAACAGAGCTTCAATACCTCTGGGATGACCTAGCATCAGACAAAACATTATCACAGAAATTGTACAGCCTAAGCATACAAATGCTCTTTCATAGAGAATGTGGGGCCTATGAAGCAGCAGATTGTTTAACCGGCACTGCTTTGTTTGGAAAATCAGACAACATAGTATGGCTTAGTCTTGGTCCTGCAAATTGTAGAAAAAGAGTGCTAAAATCATTTGAGGACATAGAAACAATTGCCAGAAATGATCCCAACAGCCAAGACATTCTAAAAAACAATTTGCTGGACACATACTCTCCGAACAGGAGTACCACTCTGGAAAGAATGTGTCTATACCACATAGCTCAAAACTTTGCATACAAAAATAATGTAAAACCCGATGAAAGCAAACGTAGATATAGAGTGACCGATTGTGAAGGGAGCTTAGTGAAACTTACCAAACAAACCTTAATTAATCATGTACAATTGTCATTAAAAACTCCTCCACACAAAGAACTATATTACATGTCTCTGTTACAACGTTTCAAACCATGGAGAAAAGAGTAAGACATACTAGATAATTATGACTGCTATGAAGATGCTTTCAAAGCAAATGAAAGCACTATCACCGATGTGAATTTTACGCAATGAGCAGCAACAGGAAGAACAACATCAGGGCCAACTAGATAAGGACTCTTTCGACAGTAGTCAACCTTCTGTAACAGGAAGTCAAGAACCACTACGACAACCACTAATAGCAAAGGAGGCTGAAGTAACTATGGCAGAAGTAGAAAACACCATGTATCAGTATGAAGAAAATACAGAAGACTTAACTGTACAACAAGTAAAACTTAACAACGATGGGCGCACCATTTTTGAAGACGTAACAAAACAAATTGTACATGGTGTACAACACGGAAAGAAAGAATGTGCCTCTCAAAATTACAAACCTATACTGCTGTACGTCAGTGGTGAAGCTGTATCAGGGAAAACATTCTTAATCAAAATCATCAGCAAGTTCCTTCAACAATTGACAAACAACAACCTGTCAGCTGTTGTAAAGGCCCCCACAGGTTTAGCTGCCTACAACATAGGCGGTGTGACTTTACACCGATTACTACTGCTTCCAGTAGAGCATCAAAATAAATTAGACTACTACAAACCTTCGGCAGAAGCTGCAATGGAATTACGTAGAGTATTGAAACAAATGAAAATGCTACTAATAGATGAAGTGAGCATGGTCTCCAACCTAATGTTGGCTCTGATTCATCTCAGATTGCAAGAAGTACTTAAAAATAATAACAAAGAACTCTTTGCAGGGAAACACATTATCGTTTTCAGAGATCTTCTACAATTGACACCAGTGAAAGGTGAACCGATTTTTTTAAAACCTTAGGCCACAAACTCTGCCGGAAAACTGTTGGTAGCATAGGTAATGTTAACCTTTGGCAACATTTCCAATACAGAGAATTAACTAAGAACATGCAGCAATCTGCAGATCCCACTTATGCCAACATTTTAAAAAGTATTAGAGTTGGTGTATTATCGCAAGAAGCACAAGTTGTATTGAAAAACCGGCATATACATGCACTTTATGGCGATAATGCATGTGCAACTGATGTTATGAACAAATAGCGCAACAAATGTCAATTGTATGGCCTTAATGCCAACTCTTGCAAGCTGTTTCAAATTCAATGAAACAATGTTAAAGAAAGAAATGCAACCAATAATAGAAATTAACGCCACAGACAAACTAGACGTACATGGTATGACAGTACCCATGTGTGAGCAAGCCACAGCAAGACTAAATAGTTTAGAAAATTCAATCTCCAACACAGCTGGGTTGGAAAAAATATTGAAATTATCCTTAAATTGTCGAGTAATGCTTAAACGTAAACTTGACGTAGAGCAAGGGTTAGTTAATGGAGCACTGGGCACAGTTGTCTTTCAATCATACCCACGTGATAGCAACATTCAGTTTGTAAATATTTGCTTTGATAAAGTTTCAGAAGTGAAAAGGATAGGGCGCTCAATTGCTCGATTCCTTCTCTTCAAAGACATGTATGTACGTAGAGAGCAATTTTCTCTAACTCTTGCATATGCAGTTACCATTCATAAATCCCAAGGTCTTACCCTAGACAAAGCATTGATAGATATAGGAAACACAGTGTTTAAGGAAGGCATGAGCTACGTAGCATTATCACGCTTACGTACACTTGACGTTCTATTGCTAATAAACGTTGATTCAAGTAAAGTCATAGCTGATATCCCTTGCATTCTAGAATACAATAGATTGCGTTCACTGTACACCCCTCATCTGAAACAATACCCTGTTCCAGATAAAGTGAAAAGTGGTAAAAGAAAAGTAAATGAAACAGAAATGCAACAGAATTCAACAGCAAATTCCGCAAAGAAAATAAAGGAAGGTAAAGTTCATCAATTGCCGCAAACATAGAACAACCTATTAGGGAATGTAAACCAGGGACGTCGGCAAAGAAGCAACAGAAAAACCGAAAAATGCACATAGATACAGAACTTGCTGGTCCATTTAAATTTGCAAATGAAAGTGGGGTAAATTGCTATGAAAATGTAGCAATGAATATTCTATTTCAATTGCCACCAATTGTTAACAATATTTACCTGCACAGTAAAGACTAATTGTGTTTGCAAATGTTAGTGCTGCATAGAAGTGGAACAAGCAATCCTGACAACACATACAGTGTTCATGGAGTAAGGCAACAATTGGATGACTTTGCTGGAATGGTGAGTTTCACTATGAACTCACAAGAAGAGCCACAAGAATTTCTAATGTACATACGATTAGTATTGGAAAACAAAAGCATACCTGTAAATGAAATCTTGCAACTTTCGTACATGTGGAAACATACATGCACTCTCTGTAGCAAAGTGATACAGGAAGAAATCCCAAATGAGCGATTTGTGTATGTTTCCATACCAAATTGTTAGAGCATTCCATTTCAGCAACTTGTACAAAATGCAAACCATGGCAGATTATGTAGTATTTGCAATTCAGACAATCGCTCCACCTTACTGATACAATCACATAGTGCCTACATAATACTACGTTATAATGCAGATGGCACCAAAAACAACTGCAAACTGACCGGATTCACACACGGTCAAGTGCCACTTGGAAAGAAAACCCTTTACAACAGTAGGAATAATCTACCATGCAGGAGCTACAACCAATGCAGGTCACTACACTGCATACAATAAAAAGAATTCTGGATGGTTCGAATGTAATGATAGCACCATTACTCTAAAGCAGAGATTGCCAGCTAACCTAAAAAATGCGTATTTATTGTTCTTAAAGCCAAAATTTACGAAATAATGTGTACTTCAAGATTGTCAACAAATTTATGTGAAAGACTACAAACAGTTAGAATACGCCCACAGGTATCTAACTACCCAACAGGATGGAAGAATGACACAAATAAATAATTATCAAAAATCGTTGGAAACAAATGCACAGGTAGAATGCGCCTACAGGTATCCAACTGTTAAAAATCAGCAGGAAGGCAACAAACAAAACATTAGTGGGAAAGATGAAGGAAACAGGATAGAACAACGACACAAATGAATGAGTATCACAAATCTGTAGGAACAAATGCACAGTTAGAATACGCCTACAGGAATCTAACTGTTGTTAAAAATGGGCAGGAAGGCAAAAAACATAACATTGATCAGAAAAATGAAGGAAACACTCAAAGGAAACAAGGAAGTAGTTACTACCATAGGAAACGAAGGTTTTTTTTAATCCGACAAGGATTTTTTTTCCCCAGACCCAAGGATTAGAAAAACGAACACAGAAACTGAGCGCAATGCACTGGACACTGGTTCGTAAACTAAATATGAGGGTAAAAAAAAAGGTTAACTGTGTATTATGCAATGTAGTACATTTTCAAAAAATGCAAACACTAACACACCTTTTTCGTTCATCACAGAAATGGAAAAAGTGATACTTCCGCCAAGTACGGTAGCCACTTAAAAAATGGATGTGGATCTGAACAAAGTAAGGAGTAAGTGTATTGGGAGTCGTTTTCTACACATGGGAATCTACATGTCTAATCTATGGTACTAATATGATGCAGTGCCTGTAGGCTGGTCTTTGCATCTTCGGTGAGTAACCTGCCACCTACGGCTTACGACCAAGGTACAAGGAGTATAGTTCCTATCCACAACCATTGCTGCATATCAAAAGCATGGTCCTTGTAAATTAGCTACTTATAAATGTACTTTTTGGACTATCGTCTGCAACCATGAAGCTAAGACACTAGGGCGTCAACACAATTTGCGCATTACACCACACCCATATTGACTTGTAACTCCACTGCTTATGACTTCAGTCTTGGGTGCATGGGCTTTGGCCATGCACCCAAGAGTGCAGGGTCTCTCCACAAACACCTCAGTGATGTGTTGTAGTGGCGGTTTTTCTATAGGTGTGATATCCTTCAGTGCTTCTGGCCAGAGGCTTCACTCCTAGCTGTATGTCCATAGATCTTACATGGGATGGGTGTGCAGTGGCTTGCACGTCTAGTACTTATAATTTTGTTCAATGCACCCAAGACTGGACGTACTCCCCACTACTTGCCATTCGAAATGCAATACTACGGGTGAATGCATGGGTGGCACATGCTACGGTGGTTGTGGCCAGGGCCTAGAGTTTTGGAAGTAAGGCCTTCGGCCGATGGCCATGCATCCAAGACTCTAGGCCCTGGTCACAACCACCGTAGCATGTGCCACCCATGGCGGCGTACTGATGAATTCAATAACCTTAGGAAAAAGTATAGCAATTACGGCATGCTGTCAATTTCAATGTTCCCTAACACCACACGTGTCCTTACAACTGTAACAACTTCCCCGTGCACTGCACGGGCTGAAATACTGGCCTTATTGGACCCCTCATTTTCTGTGCGTACAAGGAGGCCATAGAACATACGTCATTAAGAAGGTATTAGTGTATTATTGGGTGCATGGCCTCTCCACAACCACCTCAGTGATGTGTGGCAGTGGGGGTTATTCTATAGGTGTGTTTCTGCCCAGAGGCTTCACTCCTAGCTGTATCTCTGTAGATCTTACATGGGATGGGTGTGCAGTGGCTTCCACGTCTAGTACTTATCATTTTGTTCTTGGGTGCATGGACTTCAGCCATGCACCCAAGACTGCACGCACTCCCCATAACTTTACAATCAAACCACAACACTACGGGTGTATGCATGGGTGGCACATGCAGTGGTGGTTGTGGCCAGGGCCTACCGTCTTGGAAGTAAGGCCTTTGGCCGACGGCCATGCATCCAAGACTCTAGGCCCTGGCCACAACCACTGTACCATTTGACACCCATGGCGGCGTACTAATGAATATAATAATAGCCATCGAAAAAATGTATGCATTCACGGCATGTTGTCAATTTCAATGTTGCCTACCAATACGCGTGTGCTTTCAACAGTTAAGTTTCCTGTCCACTGCATGGACTGAAGTGCTATCGTTATTGCACCCCACATTTACTGTGCGTACAAGGTGTCCATAGAAATTACATCATGAAGCCCGACCCCCCAGAACAAATGCATTGATCACCCATGTCTTACTGTCTGAACCTTTCCCAATACTGTGTGACACAGCAAAAGAGTTTCATGAATAGAGCATGTATACGCTGATTGTTTCTTCGGCGGATCCAAGATGTCGGTCGCATCCAAACAATCTGACGCAGAACACGTCTCGCAGCAGCCAATGGGCAGAGACGTTGCATGTCGGCGGTCATGACGCCAGCCCCTTAGCCAATCGGTATCTTGTTCGTGGAATGAACAGGGAAGTGTGACCGCGGAGCGGACATAGATATCACTAATTTTTTCAGACCTACTTTTTGATAATTATAAAGAAAAATACTGAACAGCTGGTCACCAAATTTACAAAAGCATGCTTTCTGGACCAAGCCCCTGTGCCTGCCGCAGATTACATCAAAATCCGTCCATCGGTTTGACCTGTAGCCGTGCGCAAAGTTTTTCCCCCATTCAGTCTATGGGAAAAAAAGACGTTTTGGGACCCCCCTATAACTTTTGCCCCGCTGCACCAAACATCTCCAAATTAAGAGTGGCCCATATACTTTATTTGCAAAGTTTGGTGAGGATTTGTCCAGGGGGAGCAGAGTTATAAGCCGCCCAAAAAGTGCTCTTCCTATGGTAACAGCAACTTAACCATAACTACACGGCCACTACGGTTTGCGTTTGCTGCAGTCTATTCACTATAAAGCTACCCTCAAGATTATTTAGTCTGCTTGCGTTTCTTTTGCATCTGTACACGTGTGAAACAACTTGATGTCTTCATCAGTTCTGTGGAATAAGTTTCTTCACCTTGACCCCAAGATGTCACTTATCCTTGATGCCTTATAGAATATCTACATTTTCTTGTGTCTGCATCTTCTATGTATGTCAGCTCAGCTCTGTGTGACGTTTACTGGTAATGGTTGGTGACGTCACCACTCTTCTTGGCCGTTTATTTGCTCTGCTTCTTCAGGAATCTTATTTAAACAACCATTATATTTCCTTGTGTGCAGGAATGGTTTTCTCAATGGGAATCTTGCCTCTAGGATTCTTTTTGACCTTTATTACTTCAACTGTTCAGTATATGTATATATAAATGCAAAATAAGATGACATAACATATGTCACATACTCTGGTTTCCAACCTACAGGCAATATGGACGGGACCGTTGAGGTGGGGGTACTTGGCTCCTTCTCTACACTCCCCCCTCTGGGCGATTCATCGACTACTCTCTCATCTTCCTTCACATCCAGTCATCCTCTTCTGAAAAAGAGCTTCTTCGGTATCCATATTTTTATGACACCCTTCATGCATTCTGCTGATTTTATGTGCTCATCTTTGTTCCATGTCATGATCATGCATTGTCCACTTGGACTGCAATAGATCCATCTTCCTACATACGTTTTATGATTCTTTGGATACAGGAACTTTATCCCCTCGGGTGCATGGATACTGGCCTTCACAAAGTCTCTGATGTTTTTCATCTGTCAGGTCTTTGGCTTTCCATCCTTCATTCGACATTGATCACAATCTTCATCCCTATGGCTTTCTTTGCTCTCTTCTTGCATTGCAAGATTATTATCTTGATCACACAGAATCCAAGCAATATCATTACTATCAGGGCTCCAAGGAACTTGAAAATGTCTGCCATCCATTGTGGAACCCAAGAAAAGAGCAATCCAAACCAGCTATCAGCAATGTCTTCTACTGCTATCGTTTAACCATAGAGCTTTGTCAGCATGTCTATGGCCTCTATCAAGGTTCCATTCTTGTCATCATGAGAAGGTATGAATGTGCAACATGATTCTACAATTTTTGCACAAACACCTCCATCCATTGCTGTAATCATATCCAAGACACATCTGTTCTGCAGTCATCAGTCGTATGGCTCTCATCTCTTCTCTGATTGCATTGAATCCCTTTATAGTCTTGTTGATCGTCTGTAGCAATTCCCATCTTGTAATTTGAAGCAATTTGGTGTTTGCTCCAACCTGGATACTCGGCATGAAAATTAAGGTGAACATTGAGGAGGTCTGGCTGAACAGCCTGGGCCCTTATGGAATAGCATCAAAAGCTATGGATTTAGCTGAAAAATAATTCTCTCTTCATCCTCTTCATCAGCTCCACAGATCTCTTCTTCCTCAGGTGAGCATCTGCTTTTTGAAAACTATCAAGATTCAGATCACTTTTTGGAATCACTAATGCTGGAACATGGACATTCACTAATGAGCATCGTCCTCCCCAATCCTTGGGTAGCTTAATCTATGCCCTGGATCCTCAAGCCCAATAATGATCCATGATTACTGCTGTTCCATGTATCATTCCTGATACATCAAAGATTCAACCACAGTTCTGATTCTCTCCAACTTGTCTTGTACCGTTATTTCTGAAGCATAGTTTTGCACTCTCCAACGGCACTATCTGCAAGGGTCCTCCCCTGTCTTCGACCTAAGTCAGTAGCTTAGCAAGTCCTGGCCGTAATGACTTGCAGCCATTCTGTACAATGTCAGTGGCAGGTTTATAACCACCAATGACCACCCAGGAACTGCAGATCACCCCTCCTTCTTCCCTTCCATCTGGTGATAACACTGATCCCCAGATCTGCATTTGACCTCTGTTCTTCCATCTACAAATTTCTTCTGCAGATTTTCCTAGACTCTCCAGTGTTTTATTTACTTCCCATATGATTCCAGCTCCTTTCACTCCAGGGTTCTCATATCTGATCACATGATTCTTAGTATGTGCTCTGTTTCTTGTCTTTGTATCTTGGATATAGTCATCTTCATCTGGATTTGTCTATTCAGTTTCCCATTTGAGATACGCATCTCGACCCATGAACTGGCCTCTGGTTCTGCAAGGTGCAATGTGCGAAAGACGATGAGCTGTCTCGAAATCTATTTTAATAGCTATGAAGACTTTAGACTTCCCCATACTATGACAGGAGTGCACATACAAAGCATTCCTCTTTTGAGATTCTTCTTCTCACGTCCTTTATATGTTGATACCATATGTTATTTCCCAAGTGAGCTGTACTGTCCAGGTAATCAATTTAGTACGAAATAATCTTCCTTTGTGCTTCTTTTAGGCCTCATTCTTCTCATATGATCTTCTATAATCATTTCATGAAGTGTGTCAGCATAACTCCTTCTAACTGGATTAATTATAGATACATTTATCGGTGGACTAGGTACACCTATGTGTGCTAGTGTTGCCTGAGTATGAGAAAGTTCCACCCTCTCAGCATATCTCTTAGGCATGAAAATGTCTCACAGAATCTCCATATGTGACTTCCTTTTAGAATTCACCCTTGGGTCATTTATCACAGGATTCAGTGTATTTGCATGCATTATCTGTATGGGCTCACCTTCTATCAACCATTTATTTTGCATCTGATGCAAAGCCTATCTCTGGTGTCCAAAAAGAGTCTCTAAAACACTTTTTGCATGTGAATGACTGTTAGTGACATTTATCGGCACTGGCTTCTCAATTCATCTCTAAAACTCAGGCCATCCTGTCCTCACTCTCCTCCTCTCCCCTCCCTCCCTCTACTCCCTGCTCTTCCTCTGGCCCTTCTGTTGCCACCTCTCATTCCTTCTTCTCTGCCTTTCCCCTGTTCTCGCTGACGAGGTTTCTAGACAAGACCGATCTATGAAAGTCTCGTCAAAACAGGTTCACCCCTGTTCCTCCAAAACCATCAAGGACCACATTGACACCCTGGCCCCTGCCCCTCTTCATAAGAAACCCTCTGTTGACCCCTCCTGCCCAGCTAACTATCGCCCAATCTCCATCACTCCCTTCCTGGGCAAGCTCCTGGAGAAACTACCCATCTCCCAGCTTAATCTCCACACTGAATCTGTTGGTGGTCTTCATGACCATCAGTCTGGCTTCAGAGCTGCCAGAAGCACAGAAACTACTCTCCTGAAAATCCATGAAGACTTGCTCTCCAACCTTGACTCTAACACCGCCTGTGTCCTCATCTTACTTGATCTCTCTTCTGCCTTTGACACTGTCAACCATGCCATCCTACTAAATTGTCTCTGTGATAACCTGGGCATCACTGGTCAGGCCCTGGCGTGGCTGACTTCCTTCCTCTCTGACCGACCCTCCCAGGTCCAACGTGGCTCCTTCCTCCCTATCTTTTTCTCTACCTGTGGTGTCCCCCAGGGGTCTACACTCTCTCCCTGGCTGTTCAACCAATACCGTACACTCCTTGCCCACGGCATTGCCGCTCTCTGCCCCAACTTTCAGTGCTATGCGATTGACGCTCAACTCATTTTCAGGCTACCTTCGGCCACCTCTTCTCCGACCCTCATCTCTGACTGTTTGTCTGCTATTGTCACGCTCACCTGATTCCCACGGAGGCGCAGGTCTGGCTTCGAGTGCTTATGCTTCTTCAATGGTGAAGCGCAGGACTCTGAGGATGGACAGGAAGGGCCCCTCTACTCTGGCTTTTCTGGCTCGCAGGAATATTCCCCTGTGCGTGAAAAGGGAGTATTACCTACTGACGGAATAATGCTCAAGCCTCCCACTCCCTTCCAAACCTCCACGATACCCTTCCACGATTCCCCGTGAAGTCTCACCTTAGGGTCTGGAAGGATGAGTTCTCCATCCTGCTTCTGATGCAGGGGCGCGTTGAGACCCAGTTACTTCACTGGATTGAGGTTTGATGGGAGTTCAAAATAAGCTTGACTATTCAGGTGAGGCGCTGTAAGAGTTCTGTTGCAAGTTCAAAAGTTCAAGCTTAATAATAATGTTCATGGTCTTATTGCAGCAAGCGCTAATGCTTAAATCTTTTTCCCCTTAGGGGCCGGGGTTCGGAATGCCGGAGATATGGCGCCGACCCGAAGTGAAACGTGCAGTTCCAGTAAATGACAGGTAAGTTCTGGATGAGCGTTCAGGTAATGTCTTTGCATTCGCTCATTTAATGTCTTTGTCTTTTTTCCCCATAGGGGCCGGGGTCCGGAATGCCAGGAAGCGGCAGGACCCGAAATGAAATGGGAATGACCCAACAGGTAAGTCTTCGAAGGAAACAGCCTTTCCTATTCCCTTCCTTCTCTCACCTTGTCTTTTTCTCTCTAGGCTCTGAGAAGTGGGTGCGGATCCGGATGATCGCTGCTGAAGATGGAGGCGCCCAGGAAAGGTGAGTGAAATGCAGCGCTGCAGCGATCGAAGCGAAATGCTTTTAAAATGATGTCTTCCCTTTCAGGATCGTCGGTGTGATGTCTCCGTGATGCAGCTTTAGCTGGTAAGGTCTTCTTTCTCTCCAATTCTCTCTTATCTCCCTTTGCAGGCGACCCAGGATGCTGACAGGCGTGGCTGAAGTCCAGATGCAGGAGCTGACACGGTGAGCGTCCAGCTGCGAGGAGCAGAGCAACGCGAAGCGTGAGTTGCTGATCGGTCGTGGTTTAAATAGCTTTGGAAGAAGTTCCAGGTATGTATCCTTCCACCGATCAGGTATGTATCCTTCCCCGACCACACCCAGGTGGAAAGTAGTCCCACAGGTAAAGTAGTTCCATTCAGGCCTCAAGAGGGCCTGGATGTAGCAGCATGGTCTGCATCAGGTAAGTGCACATTAAAACACTTGAACACATGTCTAGCTTTATGAGCCTGGCGCCTTGGTCTAACATGAGCCTGGCGCCTAAGGCGCCAGGACTGTGTCCAAAGGGCCCCAGCTTGGGCCCGCTGGCACATCCCTGTGGGGAATGATGCCTGCCTCTGGGGTTGCTGGGTCGGACCTGACTCCTTGGAGGTAGGCATCATGACAGTACCCCCCCTCAAGGCCCCTCCCAAGGTTGTTCCCTCCGGGGGTTTTGGCTTGTTCGGAAATCTCCAGTGGAACCTTTGTATTAATCGAGGTGCGTGAACATGGTTACTAGGCTCCCACGATCTCTCCTGAGGTCCATATCCCTTCTAGTCAACAAGATAGAAGAGTTTTGACTTTAACACCTTGGAGTCTAAAATGTCTTTAACTTCGAATTCTAATTCCCCTTCAATTTGAACTGGGTCTGGAGGCTTGGACAGTCGGGTCCCTGGTTGTACTGGCTTCAAAAGTGATGCATGAAAAACTGGATGAATGCGCATGTTAGACGGTAAATCAGTTTAAAGGCCACGGGATTGATTATAGCCTTGATGGAATAAGGTCCTATGAATCTGGGATTGAAGGTTCGTGGGCCCTTGAGGGGTAAATGTTTCGTTGCTAGCCATACCTGGTCTCCTACTTGGTAAGTAGGAGTTTTACTTCGGTGCAAATCAGTGTTTTCTTTATACTTTTTCTTGGCTGGCTGTAAATGAGTTGCAGCTTCTTTGAAGGCTCGGGTTATTGTGGAATGCAGTTGATTTACTGCTGGCATTTCCAGGGTCAGAGGTGGATCTAGGTTAGAGGTCCGAGGATGGTGACCATACAAAGTATAAAAAGGAGTTTGTCCGGTTCCAGAATGCACTGAATTGTTGTATGCATATTCTGCGATCCAAAGGATGTCTTTCCAATTTAACTCGGATTGGTGTAACATGCACCGAAGATATTGCTCGAGAGTCTGATTGGTTCTCTCGGTTTGTCCGTCGGTCTGGGGGTGGTGGCTGGTGGATAATCGCACATCTATTTGTGCTAGTTGGCAACACTTCTTCCAAAAATGAGAGATAAATTGACTTCCACGATCCGAGACTAATATGGAAGGGAAACCATGTATGCAAACTATATTCTCCAGAAATTCCTTGGCCAAGGTGGAAGCTGAAGGCAAGCCTTTTAAAGGGATGAAGTGGGCCATTTTGGAGAATAGATCCACAATTACAAGGATAGTGTTGTAACCAGCACAAGGAGACAGGTCAGTTATAAAGTCCATTGACAAGGTGTGCCATGGTGCCGGTGGAATATCCAAGGGTTGAAGTAGGCCGGCTGGCCTTTTCTTTTGACCCTTGTTTTGGGCGCAAATTCCGCAAGACAATACAAAAGACTTTGTCTTTTCTCCAAGAAGGCCACCAGAAGTGGCGTTTGATTTTTTCCTCCGTTTTAGCGATACCTGGGTGTCCTTCCATTAATGATTCATGATGATGGGCAATAACAAGTTCTTGCAATGCTTTACTTGGCAGAAATAACCGCTCCTGGAAGTAGGGTAAATCATCCTTAACGGTGTAATGAGGACCCTTTTGACTCCATTCCAGTAAGGCTGAAGAGTCTAGAAGTTGTTTTACTTGCGTTTGGATGTCCTCAATAGTTTGCAATGAAGTTAGGCCTAAGATTCTTTGTTCAGGTATGATTGGCACAGGTTCTAAACTCGAATTGGGTTCTTCCATGCCAATCCGGGATAAGGCGTCTGCTTTACCATTCTTGCAGGCAGGGCGATAGGTAATTACAAAATCAAATTCCGCAAAGAATAGAGCCCATCGGAGTTGTCGTGAAGATTGAGCTTTGGCCGTCTTTAAATACTGTAAATTTCTGTGGTCCGTAATTACGGTGATGGTGTGTCTTGCCCCGAGAAGGTAGTGACGCCAAGCCTTGAAAGCAGATTTAATAGCCAGTAACTCTTTGTCGGTAATTGCGTAGTTGATTTCAGGAGGAGAAAATTTCCTGGACCAAAAGGCCACAGGGTGTAGTTGGTTAGTTTCTAGGTCTCTTTGCGACAGGACAGCTCCCATGGCCGAACTGGATGCGTCGGTTTCCACAATGTAAGGGAGATCTGGATGCGGGTGCTTCAATACAGGTGCAGAGGTGAATTTGGTTTTCAGGTCCTGAAGGGCTTGTTCGGCCTCAAGAGTCCATTCAAAGTGTTTGTTTTTCTTTAGGAGAGCTGTGATGGGTTGGACTGTTCGCGAAAATTCCGGGATGAATCTTCGATAGAAATTGGCAAAGCTGAGCATGCTCTGAACTCCCTTCACCGAGCTAGGAGATGGCCATTTGAGGATGGCGTCCACCTTTCGCGAGTCCATTCGGGCTCCTTGAGCTGTCAGGATGAATCCGAGAAACTCAACTTCTGTGGTATGAAAAACTCATTTTTCGAGCTTTGCAAATAGTCTGTGCTGGCGCAATTTCTCAAGAACTGCCCTAACATGTTTTCTGTGATCGGATTCTGAAGAAGAGTACACCAGGATGTCGTCAATATAAACAATTACACAGACATCGATAAGTTCCCGAAGAACATCATTCATAAAGTACTGAAAGGCGGCAGGTGCATTGCACAAACCGAAGGGCATCACCTGATATTCGAAGAGCCCAAATTTGGTGCGGAATGCAGTCTTCCATTCGTCGCCTTCTTTTATACGCACCAGGTGATAAGCTCCTCGGAGATCTAACTTGGTGTACACACAAGCGTCTTTCACCTGGTCGATAAGCTCAGGGATCAGAGGCAGAGGATAACGATTCTTAATCGTTATTTGATTTAGGGCGCGATAGTCTATACATATTCTATGGTCGCCCTCTTTTTTCGGCACGAAGAACAGAGCTGAGGAGACAGGAGACTTGGACGGGCGAATAAAACCATTGGCTAGGTACTGATCTAAATACTGACGCAAATGCAGGTTCTCAGGTTCCGTAAGAGCATAAATCCTACTACAAGGTAGTTGAGCATTGGGTACCAGATCGATTTGGCAATCATAAGACCGATGGGGAGATAACGTGTTAGCCTGTTCCTTCTGAAAAACGTCTTGGAATTCTTGGTATTCTGACGGTAGCTGTACATGGGTGGAAGTTGCTGAGGCTAGACCCATAACTGGATTTCTTGGATAACAAGTTGGTTCACAATCAGGAAAACTTATCTTCTTTGCTCGCCAGTCAATTCTGGGATTATGTGTTTCTAACCAAGGAATTCCAAGAATTACTTGAAATTGTGGGGCCTTGATCACATCAAACACAATTGCTTCCCGATGTCCATCCTGACCCACCAGTGTCATTTCAATAGTGGAATGCGTTACAGGCCCTGGGGCTATTTCGGTTCCATCTACTGTAGTAATGACATCTTTGGTTACTTTCGGGCGGAGAGGGAGCTTAATCCTGGAAGCCAATTCACGGTCTATGTAATTTCTAATAGCTCCACTGTCGATGTATGCTTTTATAGCATGCAACTGCTGAGGCTGTTTTGGGTCCACGAGCACCATTGGCATGACAAAATGCGAGGTCAAAGAGTTTGTTTTCAAGCTCGGCAAGCGGACCCCTACGCTTGTCGGGGTAGGGCGTTTCCCGAATCAGGTGTCAATAAATCGTTATCAGTGGCTCCAACCACCTTTTTAGGTGGTTTAACTGGACAATTTCGAAGAAAGTGACCGGAAGTTCCGCAATACAGACAAAGTTGCATTTGCCGCCTTCTCTCTCGTTCCTTCTGCGTTAATGGTCCTTTAACACCGTCGATTTGCATAGGTTCGGATACGTCGGTACTCTTGGAGTTAACGTGGGTTTTGATCGGTACTCGGGTTTCGTACTTCAACGGATCTGCTTTTCTATTTTGAAGTCTGTGATCAAGTTTAACCACCAAGTCTATGTAGTCTGCGCAGACCTGGGGTAGATTTACAATCTGAGCTAGAACATCCTTAAGCTCTCCGCGCAGGCCTCGATGAAACAATGTAATCCTTTTGTTTTCAGGCCATCCAGTTTCCACAACCAGTCTATTAAAGGTGGCAACGTAGGACAAGAGATCCTGATTACCTTGTCGTAAGGATAACAGTTCGTTATCAAGGGCCTGTCCTTGAGAGTGCCGAGCAAACAATCTTTCCATGCTGGCCTGGAAGCCCTGAAAATCCTGGAGAGTGGGATCATCCTGATTTACCAATGGAATAGACCAATCGGCAGCACTGCCACTGAGGTAAGATAGTATAAAGGCTACCTTGGTCTGGTCGTTAGGGAAGGCCCCGGGTCTGCATAGAAAGTGTAAACGACATTGGTTCATAAAGACGGCATATTTTCTTGGGATCCCCCGCAAAACATTCAGGCGGGGCCAAAGGCATGTGTCCAGGTAGATTGATTTGTACCGGGTTATTCAAACCCATTGATGTGGAAGTACCTCCGGGATTAGGTAAAGGAGTGTGCCCTGCCTGGGCCTGCAGTAACCTTTTGGCCAGGTCATCTGTTCTTTCCTTTGATAGAATCAGTTCTCTTTTGAGAGCGTTAGTCTCCTGGCGGGCTGAGTGCACTTCTGCCCGTAATTCCCCCAAAAGCTGGGCCAGCTGATCTGTCTCGGATGTCTCCATAGCGCCCGGGTGGGAAATTGTGGGTAGGCTTCGCGTTCTGTCACGCTCACCTGATTCCCACGGAGGCGCAGGTCTGGCTTAGAGTGCTGATGCTTCTTCAATGGTGAAGCGCAGGACTCTGAGGATGGACAGGAAGGGCCCCTCTACTCTGGCTTTTCTGGCTCGCAGGAATATTCCCCTGTGCGTGAAAAGGGAGTATTACCTACTGACGGAATAATGCTCAAGCCTCCCACTCCCTTCCAACCCTCCACGATACCCTGCCACGATTCCCCGTGAAGTCTCACCTTAGGGTCTGGAAGGATGAGTTCTCCATCCTGCTTCTGATGCAGGGGTGCGTTGAAACCCAGTTACTTCACTGGATTAAGGTTTGATGGGAGTTCAAAATAAGCTCGACTATTCAGGTGAGGCGCTGTAAGAGTTCTGTTGCAAGTTCAAAAGTTCAAGCTTAATAATAATTTTCATGGTCTTATTGCAGCAAGCGCTAATGCTTAAGTCTTTTTCCCCTTAGGGGCCGGGGTTCGGAATGCCGGAGATATGGCGCCGACCCGAAGTGAAACGTGCAGTTCCAGTAAATGTCAGGTAAGTTCTGGATGAGCGTTCAGGTAATGTCTTTGCATTCGCTCATTCAATGTCTTTGTCTTTTTTCCCCATAGGGGCCGGGGTCCGGAATGCCAGGAAGCGGCAGGACCCGAAATGAAATGGGAATGACCCAACAGGTAAGTCTTCGAAGGAAACTGAGCCTTTCCTATTCCCTTCCTTCTCTCACCTTGTCTTCTTGTCTTTTTATCTCTAGGCTCTGAGAAGTGAGTGCGGATCCGGATGATCGCTGCTGAAGATGGAGGCGCCCAGGAAAGGTGAGTGAAATGCAGCTTGCAAGCGATCGAAGCGAAATGCTTTTAAAATGATGTCTTCCCTTTCAGGATCGTCGGTGTGATGTC
This sequence comes from Ambystoma mexicanum, assembly GCF_040938575.1. NCBI lineage: Eukaryota > Metazoa > Chordata > Amphibia > Caudata > Ambystomatidae > Ambystoma > Ambystoma mexicanum. Next base: position 1,237,029,045 of record NC_090932.1, on the reverse strand, counting down.
TCTGTGATGCAGCTTTAGCTGGTAAGGTCTTCTTTCTCTCCAATTCTCTCTTATCTCCCTTTGCAGGCAACCCAGGATGCTGACAGGCGTGGCTGAAGTCCAGATGCAGGAGCTGACACGGTGTGCGTCCAGCTGCGAGGAGCAGAACAACGCGAAGCGTGAGTTGCTGATCGGGCGTGGTTTAAATAGCTTTGGAAGAAGTTCCAGGTATGTATCCTTCCACCGATCAGGTATGTATCCTTCCCCGACCACACCCAGGTGGAAAGTAGTCCCACAGGTAAAGTAGTTCCATTCAGGCCTCAAGAGGGCCTGGATGTAGCAGCATGGTCTGCATCAGGTAAGTGCACATTAAAACACTTGAACACATGTCTAGCTTTATGAGCCTGGCACCTAAGGCGCCAGGACAGGGGTCTAACATGAGCCTGGCGCCTAAGGCGCCAGGACTGTGTCCAAAGGGCCCCAGCTTAGGCCTGCTGGCACGTCCCTGGGGGGAATGATGTCTGCCTCTGGGGTTGCTGGGTCGGACCTGACTCCTTGGAGGTAGGCATCATGACAGCTATCCAGGAGTAATGTGCCACCAAAGACCTCTGCCTTAATAGAAGTAAGACTGAGATTCTCCTCATCGGCTCACCCACTCTCTCCTTTCCTGTAGCTCTCTGGCCGGCCTCTCTTGGCCTTCTTCCTGCTCCCACCTGCACGGATAAAAACCTTGGGATCATTTTCGACTCCACACTCTCTTTATCTCCTCACATCTCTGACATCTCTAAGAAGTCACACTAACAGCTGCACTTCCTCAGAGGTATTCTTCCTTTCCTCTCCTTCCCCCAGAACCTCACTGTCTGCAGAGCTCTGGTTCTCTCTAGGCTGGACTATTGCAACAGCCTCTTTCTAAATCTGCCTGCTTCTACTCTACGCCCTCTGCAGCTCATCCAGAACAGGACTGCGAGACCTGTCCTTGGCCTCAAGCCCAGGGATAGTATCTCTCCAGGACTGAAATATCTGCACTGGCTCCCAGTGGCTTTGAGGATTAAGTTCAAAACCCTTTGCATCGTCCACAAGGCCTTCTGGGGCCTGAGGCCTCAATACCTTCAACTCTCTCTTCCTAAATATGTTCCTTCTCGTGCTCTTCGCTCATCCGGCTCCAACTCCCTCATGGTCAGTCGCTTTTCCAAGCAACGAGTTGGTGGTAGATCTCTCTCCTCAACTGGGGCCTCCCTCTGGAACAGCCTCCCTGCCTCCCTGAAACTTGGGGAGAATCATCTTTTGTTCCGGAAGCACCTTAAAACCTTCCTCTTTGCTTCTGTTTTCTCTCCCTCTCTCCCCTGCTGAATTCCCGGCTGATACTGAGACTGCACTGGTTACCTGGCCCCTTCTGTTCTTGGGCCCAAGCTCTGCCTGTTGCACGCCTGCACTGCCTCCCTGGCAACCCCTGCACCTGGGGACTGTTTTCTGTATCCCTACAGCCCCAGAAGGCCTTGTGGACGATGTCTGCACTCACCCTAAACTTGCCACCAGATGGCCATTTTTATTTATCTCATTATTTTGTTATCTCATGTACTGCACCTTCCCCTACCCTTCCCCCCGCACGTTTTCCCTTTCCCCCTTTCCTTGCAGTTGCGCGATCTGATTGACACCTGGCCTAGTAAGATCGTTGTCTGTCTTCCCTCTGTTCCCCCTCCCTGCCTCGTCACGCCTTGAAACACGTGTGTATAGGCGCGTTATAAATGCTGTATCATATCATATATCTTAGACTCTGGCAATCTGTCATTTTTCTTTAGAACAGGAATGAGTACATAGGGTCTCGGCTGCCTAGTCGTTGCCAAGATTTATTTATTTTGAATTTATAAAGCGCACAACGGCCCTGAGGCATCATGGCGGTGTTACAGTATATTCACTTAGATACAACTTAAACAGATTCTTCAAAAACAGAATTGCAAGGGTTCAAAGACAATGGGCCTCATTACGAGTCCAGCGGTAGCCGTGCCGGGAAAACCGGCAGGCTGCCGCCGGACCTGTAATACCATTCCGCCTCCGTGAATTCCAGAATCACTGGGGCGTTACAACCCAGGTGACCCCTGTAATTCCGGAGCGGAATTCTGTAAATCTGCATTCCCATGGAGTCCAATGGGACTCCATGGGGATGGGGACCATGGAAACACCAGTTTCGTCTGACAGAGCCGGTGTTTCCATGTCCGCCTGCAGGCGGGTGGTGTTACTCCCGCAAGGTCAGACCTGGCAGAGTGACACCTCCCGCTGGCAGGACTCGGAATCAGCCGGTCCGGAAACAACAGTGGCGGCGGATTTACCGCCACTGTTGTTTCCGGACCGGCTGACTTGTAATGAGGCCCATTGTTCTGAAAGTGTCCCATGGTTACAGGGGAAGATCATTAGAAACAATCAGGTACAGTCTACTTGAATAACTTGGTTTTTAGCACCTTTCTGAACGCTGTGAGAGAGTTTTCGTTTCTTAGGCTGAGTGGGGAGGGCGTTCCAAGCTTTAGGGGCTAACACTTCGAAGCTGGTGTCTCCAGCTTTGGCTCTATTGAATGCTGGGACTGAGAGTAGGTGAGAGTATTGGTCTCGTTTTGGTCTAAGGATGGGCACCTGATGTATTCGTTCATCTAGGTAGGATGGGGCCGACTGGGAGAGGCATATATGTGTGTGATAATGAGGGCCTTGAACATTATGAACTCTTTGATCAGAAGCCAGTGGGCATATTTTCTCGCCTGAGAGATGTGCTCTCTCCTAGGGATACTTAGGGCCGTTCTGAGAGCGTTGTTTTGCGTGGTTTGCAGTTTGTTGATGTTATTGGCAGATGTGCCTAGGAGTAGGATGTTACAATAATCCAACTTTGCGGCAATGGTAGCTCTTGAAATGTTGAGGCGGTGGCAGCGGATGATGAAATGGCGCTGACTTGTCTTTCCATTGAAAAGGTGGAGTCCAAGTATAAACACAGGGTTTTTACTGCAGCATAGACTGTAATAACAGTGTTCTCAATGCTGAAGGAGCTGTATTTGTTGTCTAGTTTTTTCAGGGACTCTTTGGGGCCTACCAGTACAATTTCAGTTTTTTTCCCCATTTAGACATAGACCATTGGCTGCCATCCAGGCCTGGATGCGAGCATGTGTCTTCTACAGAGTGTTGAGGTCTTGCTGATAGTCACCTCATAGCGGGAGAAGAATTTGTGCATTGTCAGCATAGTTGGCAAAAGCTATGCCAAACTCTTCTAGGTCGCTGAACAGGGGTAGAGAGAAGAGATTATAGAGAGTGGTGGGAGTGCAGGATCCTTGTGGGACTCCACACCCAATGGGGGATGGAATGACTGATGCCTGATCAGAAAAGACCCTCATGGCTCGGCTCTCCAAGAAGGATGTAATCCAGATGGTTCCTTCTTGGGAAAAATGTGCGGTATCCGAGAGGTATTTGCACAGGTGCTTGTGGTCCACCAGGTCAAAGGCAGCCGAGAGATCAAGGAGTAAGAGAAGTGAGGACTTGCCCTTGTCCATGGATTCAATTAGCTGATTCTTAAGATCAAGCAAGCTGACTCTGTGCCAGGACGAGGACAAGGTCTTTTACTGAGGATGTCGTGTGCTTCCAAGTAGGACTGGATCTGCAGATACGTGGCCTTGTTCAGAATCTTCAGCAAGAACGAAATGGTGGTGATTGGACGGTAGTTGTTGGGGGAGTCGGGGTCAAGGGTAGGTTTCTTTAACAGCAGCCGAACCCAGGCTTCCTTAAGGGATGGTGGGACGGTACTCGAGGCAAAGGAGGCATTAATAAAGGCAGTGACAAATGGGGTAAGAGCTACCGCACAGTCTTTAACTAGACTAGCTTTGCAGATGTCACCTTTACAGAGCCATGGTTTAATATGCTTCATGATCAGCAGGACTTCAGGTATTGTTACTTCCCTAAAGGCAAAGGGTTCAGGTGTGTTTTTACCTTGTGAGCCACCTGAGGCTGGCTAGTTGGCAGAGGGCTTTGATATAGGTGATGCGACCTTAGGCAGGTTGTCGAATTGTGTCTTGATTTATTCCTGAAGTGTTTTGATTTTGTCTAACATGGCATGTTGAATGTTATTACACCATGTTTCATTTTTCTCGGTTGCTTGTGTAGAGGTGGGGGATAGTCAGCTCATTATAAATGGCGAACAACTCTTTGGATTGGGAGTTAGCTTTCTCAATTCTATTGTTGTAGGCGGATGCTTTGGCTGTAGAAGTAGATTTTCTGTATGGTTTAGTAACTGCCAAGTAGGTGTCTCGTGTGGACTTGGAAGGGCTTGTTTGCCATGCGATCAATGCTGCCCGTTTGGCGGTTCGTATATCTAGGAGTTCTTGTGTGAACCATGAGTTAGCATGTTGTATGTGCATAGATCTTTTCTTTCCCAATTGGGCTACAGCGTCTACTACCTCCTTAAGTGTGGCATTGTAGAGCTCTACTAGTTCTGTGAGATTGTTTGATATAGGATGTGCTAGAGCTGAGGTTTCAAGGAGAGGGAGAATTCTGTCCTTGATGAGTAATTGTCTTGACCTTGCCATAGTAGCTGGCACAGGTGGGCTAAGTTTACCTCTAATTTCAGATGGTATAAGGAAGTGCAGTAGATGGTGGTCGGTCCAGGGGCGTGGGGTGTTGGAGCTGATGTCAGCAGCACAATTGTGATCCGCTATCCAGTCTAATATGCAACCTTTGGTGTGGGTCGGGTTGTTGACTAGTTGGGTAAAGCCTACTTCCAGGTGGGCTTTGGCGAGAGCTTTGCCTTGCTTGTCTTTAGAGTCTTTGAAGCCAAGATTTAGGTCTCCTAGGAGAATGGCTCTTGTATTAGTTTTAAGGTCGTCACCTAGGAGGTGTGTGATGTTGGCTTGGAAATCGAGAGGGGGGCCTGGGCCTGGAGGGCGATAGACTACATGTACATTTATGGTGTCATTTGGCGAGAGAGAGATTCTTTCTGATAGAGCGTCAAAGTTGTCTGCTTTAGCATTTTTTATTTGTCTTGAGTTGAGGGGTTCCTTGAAAATTAGGGTGACACCTCCTCCTTTGCTGGAAGTTTTATCTTGGCGGAGGATTATGTAGCCTGGTGGTAGGGTTTGCCAGATGGCTGGACCGGAGGCTTCATGTAACCAAGTCTCTGTAATGGCTAAGATATCTAGATCCAAGTCTGTGATAAGGTCGTGAATCTCTGTGGCATGAGCTGGCAAGGACGTGCATTGATGAATGCACATTGGATTTGGGTAGTGGGGTTGTTCCCTAATTTAGTTTTCGTGGAGATGTTGTTATTGTTGGTGGTGATGCTAGGGGTTTTTGGCATACTGGTGGATGTGGATGAGGGCGAGTGGTGAGGTTGCTTTCCTAGGTGCTTTTTAGGAGTAACTGAGTTGTGGGCAGAGCGTGTACCTAGCCTTAGATTTCTCAGATGGGGGGCATATAGGGTATGTTGGGGCTTGTACATCACAAAGTGACTTGGGCATGGTGGTGATGTGGCTAGGTGCGTGGGGCTGATGTGGCAATCGTTGCACGTGGTTTAGGTGTGCCTGTAAAAAGTGCAGGGAGGAAGGGTGTGGGTGGAATATCGTAGGAGCAGGGCAGTATGGGTGACATGTAGGAAAGGTGCTACTGAAATGAAGCAAGAGCAGTTCTATCAATTACAGTGGGTTAATGCTAGTATGAGCTGTGGCAGTGTAGGTCCGTTACAGTGGCCTAGTAATGACAAGAACTAAGGTAGTGTAATCTATTATGAGGGGCTACTGCTAAACAAGACCAGAGGAGCTGAGGCAGTCAAATACATTGGGCTGGTGCTAGGCAAGACTTAGAGGTGATGCATTCAAGTAGGAGGCTAATGCTAGACCGGAGCTAGGCAGTGCGGTCCGTACAATGTGCTGATGCTAGACAAAAGTTGAGGCAATCCAATACATTGGGCTGATGTTAAACAAGACTAGAGGCAATTCAGTCAAAAACAGTGGGCTGATGTTAGGCAGCAGTTATGGCAATTCAGTTAAATGCAACCGGCTAATGCTGAACAAGATTTGAGGCAGTACAGTAATATAGTGGGCTAATGCTAGGCAAAATTGAGGCAATCAAGTACATTGGGCTGGTGTTAAACAAGATTTGAGACAATGCAATAAATACAGTGGCTAATGCTAGGCACGAGCTGAGGCAGTGTAGACTGTATAGTGGTGTTCACAGCTGCATCACCCATATCCTATTGTATGAATTCAGTATGGAGGGTGCATCAACAAGTACATTGGATATGCTGTTTTAAAGAAACGATGATTGGCAGAGGACTTCATATGGCTACAGTACAGTCATTTGTATGGCTAGTGCTGTATAAGAAGCAGAAGTCAGGGAGTAACATACACATTGGGCATGTCTACCACAGACTTGTTTGGGCCGGGTACGTGTATAGTGTACAGATGTCTTAGTACCTTCCTTCTGCTCAGGAAGATTCACAGGAGTCTTAGCTCCATGTACATCAATGTAGTACGATGTGCATACTATGAGTGAAAGCAGTATGATCATGAACAAGATGCAAACGTAAATAATACAGAGATAGGAGATTTTACAGCATCGACTTTCTGAACAACAAGCCACAGTCCAATGAACACTTTATCTTTCGCTTGACAGCCTCTGGGTCCTTCTTCCTCGTCGTAGACCTTGCCTGCATTTGCTGAGGTTCTTCCCCGATGCTTGCTTCCTAAGGGGGCAAGGGTGAAGGGGTTTCTCAGCATAGTTTTTTACATCACCTAGAAAAGTCCAAGCGTGTCTGCCTTGCACTCTGACGGCAGACGGTGTGACGTCTTCCACAATATAGGGGCCGTTAAATCTGGGATCATGCCACTTCCTTGTAAAATTGCGGATTAGGACTGCATCTCCGGGGAATACCTTGGGAAGACCTAGTCCTTGAACACTACTTGTTGAAGCATCTCCTTCTGTGTTCTGTGCTGTCCCACACCCTTTTCGTCGTAGCTGATCTGAAATGACAGAGATACTTGAAGTCATACACGTAAGATAGTCACATAGCTCCATTCCTAACAATTCAGATGTAGGCTGAACATCAATTCTAACTGTGGATGGAGATGTGAGGGGTGTCCTCATTCGCCTCCCTTTCACTTTCTCATGGGGAGGTGAGATGGTGGTCTGAACCTGATTGGTTCCTCAATGCATATAATGCCAATGGTAGGCAATGCAACCACCCTTTCTTCAAGGTAAGCTTCAACTTTGCTATCCTCTATCCTTTCTTTAAGCAAGCCGTTGAGCTGTTCACAGATCCCATTTCCTTGTGGATGATAAGCCGAAGAAAACTTGTGCTTTATACCAAGTAACAAGCTGATCTGCTCAAATTTCTGATTCGCAAAATGTGGGCTATTGTCTGACCTCATTACTTCACATGTTCCCGATCTAGGAAACACTTCCGGCACTAAGACTTTTGCTGCATAGGTAGAGTCTTGGTGTGTACACGGACCAGCTTCAATCCATCGTGAAAAGGGACAAACTACTGCAATCATGTATCTATATCCATTACATACTTGCAACATGTCGACTGTCGATATGCAAATGCTGAAAGGGACCATTGGTTCTCGGAATAACTCCCCTAACTGCGCAGTGTATGCCCAGCCGTGAATGTTTGACACATGATGCAGTTCACTACATAGAATGCAACTTGTTGTAACAAATTTGGTACAAACCATTCCTCTGCAATGGTTGCAACGAGGTTCTCTCTAGTTGTGTGCGCAGGGTAGTGTAGCTGTTCCAGTGCCACCTTTAATAAGGCTACAGGCATCACCGGTTTACCAGTGCTGTCTTGTCGCCACAATGTTTCAGAAGGTTTTAAAGAACACCCTCTTTGCATCCACAAATCCTTCTCATCTTGAGGTGTTTCCCCCTGGACCTCTATTAATTGTGTCTTTGACAAATTACTATATCCTTCAGACACGTTCATCATTACAACTATTTTTTCATTTACATCAGGTGTATCAAATAACATAATATTTTCTGAACATGAAGCGAGTTTGGCTTCATTGTCTGCTGCTTGGTTTCCATGTGCCATAAAGTCTGCCCTTTTAGTATGTTCTGCACATTTAATGACTGCAATGGCTACTGGGAGTTGCAGTGCCTTAATAAACCTGTCCAATAAGGTGGCGTGCTGCACTGGAGTGCCATCCGCTCGGAAGTAGCTCCTCCTTTTCCAACGTGCTAACCCTGCATGCACCATTGACGTCACATCGGTGGAGTCGCTGTACACTGCCTGGTCTGCATGATTCGTGAGCACGACAATCAGCGCCACTCGGTTCTCATGCTACGCTTAAGTTAGACATCGTCTTCAAATCCTTCACCATTTATGGCAACACTATCATGGTCTCTAATAATACTAAAACCCTTGGTACTTACCTTGATGCCATACTTTCCTTCACCAGACAAACTAACGCCATTGTAGCAGCGTCCGCATACACTTGCAAACTAATCAATGCATGTAGGCCCTTCCTCACAACTTCCAACAGTATTACTCTTGCTAGAAGCCTAGTTATGGCCAAAATGTATTATTGTAACGCCCTCTACTTAGGGATCAGACACAGAAATATCAATAAACTCCAAGTAACGCAAAACAATGCCATCAGGGCCGCCCTCAACATTCCGAAGAAGCTCCACATATCGGACACAAGACGCAACCTTCATTGGCTGTCTGTAGAGCGCAGAATCTCCCTTAAAACGCTTGCTCTAACGCACAAAGCAAGGGCGAATCTTGCACCAGCATACCTCACCAACAGACTCTCCCTGCACACCTCCTCAAGGCCACTATGAGCTGCTCATATTCACACCATGTCCATCCCTAGATTTAAGCTACAGAGGCTCTAGCTTCCCTGTTCTGGCGGCCAAGCTCTGGAACATGCTTCCCTCCTCCCTCAGATCCGAACCTTCTTTCCAACTGTTTAAGAGCAATGCTAAATGTTGGCTCCAGGAACTCGATCTTGCTGGGCAGTACTCATAAGCCTAGCTATTCTTGGTGGGAAGTACTAGAGGATCACCTTACCACACCTTCCCCCACTAGTTCCCCCATTGTAATGTAATCTTACTATGTTCCCATCGTGGTACTGTTATTTGCTGTGACCCTTTTTATTGTACCTGCCTGTATTCAATACTGTGTATTGTCCTGACTTCATACTGTAATCTATGTAAAAAGACTGCATAATTGTGTTAACACTATGTTCTGTAAGACATGCGCCCAGATGCTCCAGGGCCAGGAGCGCTTTACATGTAAAATAAATACAAATACTAACTCTGCAGCCTGTGCTGAATGATGAGACGGTAGGCGAGCACTTCACATCTTCTGAAACTCCCCATTGGCCGCATGCTTTACCACTGCGACACATGTGTATCTCTGCCCATCATTCTGTTCGACCCTTGAATAACCGTCAATACAAACAATGTTTCTACCTGTCAATGCATTTTCTTTTATCCTAGGGATTTCATCATAGAACTCTTCATAGTTCAAACAGTCATGCGCATGCTCGTCTTCTGCCAGTGGTTCAGCTACAAACATGGCAGGATTCAGTTTTCTGCATCAAACTATTTTGATTGCTGGATTCGATATGACTACTTCATAGGCAGAATCCCTTTGAGAAGTCAACGTGCCTTTTGGTTTCTCTAAAATGGCAAACAGTGCATGTTCAACAAATAACGTCATAGAGCATCCCATCCCTATGCTTGCAGCCCTTTCTATGGCGAACGCGGCGGCTGCCAAAAATTGTTTGCACAGAAAATGATCCCTCATTTCTGGGTCTAAAATCCCACTGTAGTATGCGAGGGGCTTGTACCCCAATGTAGTTCTCTGCATAAGGACTGCTGTCATAACAGTGTCAACTGTATGCGAGAATAAAAATAATTCCTCAGCATAATTAGGAATCCCCAAAGCTGGAGCTGTGCAGATTACCTTTTTCAATTCCTCAAATCCTTCTTCCATTTCCCAAGTCCACATGATTTTTTCCTGTGTTGCCTGTGCTTTCTTTAAAGCCTGTAATAAAGTCTTTATATATGTGCTGTAGTCAAAGACCCATGCTCGTACATAATTACATAATCCCAGAAAACTCTGCATGTGTTTTATCATGTGTGGATTTGTGGTCTTCAAAATAGCCTCAGCTCTCTCAGGAGAAACGTTCTATCCTTCATGTGAAATCAATTGGCCTATGTATAACACTACTTATTGACAATATTGTAACTTTTCTTTGTCAACATTATATCCTTAGTCAGCAAGTGTAATCAGCTGAACAGAATCGAGTCTGCGCTCTTCCTCTGAAGTGCTGCAAACTAAAATGTCATCCATGTATTGCAACACAACACTTTCTAAATCAATATTGCTTAAGTCCATCTGGAAGACTCTATTGAAAATCGATTGAGACTCACAATACCCTTGAAGTAAACGAGTACTTGTCAGGCGAGTTTGTCTGAACGTAAATGACCTCCGATCCTGCTTGTCTTTGTGCAATGGGATTGAGAAAAACACATTTTTCAAATCAATCACAGTGAAATATCGTGCTTCAACAGGTATATTACATAACATTGTAGCAGGATTAGGAACTAAGGGGAACTCAGCCTCTACAATCTGGTTTATCGGCCTTAAATCTTGAATTAGCATCTTTTACACAGGATAAATCGCTGTATTATAGGGTGACTCTGATGTTACTAAGATACCCTGATTCATCATGGCGGAAATTGTCTTAAAAATATCTTCATCTGCCTCTCGAGACATGGGATACTGTCGTGCTTGAGGTAAAATAGCTCCTGGTTTCACTTTGATCTTTACTTTTCCAACCCCCTTCAACAGACCTACGTCATAGGGGCCTGCGGTCCATAATGAAGTTGGCCCTTTTGCCATGTCTTCATCAAAATACTTGGGACGTTTTTGTGCCAACATCATTTTCTGAGGAACTTCTCGTTTGATTGCTCTCACCCAATAAGTCATGCTCATGTCAAATATTACTTTTGTCATCAGATGGATGATCACCAAATAGATCCTTCTCAGTGACGTCAGTCAATCTGAAACGTTCCCCGATGGCAATTACTGCACACCATCGTCTGCCCTCATCATCATTCCCATCAAGCAAAGCTATTTCACCTCGCACTATGGCTGCTTGTAGCTCTAAGGAAAAAACTCATCCCTCCTCTTCAAGCATAGGTATTTTTGGTCTGGTATTCTCATAGTTCTGCCTACTAGGCCTGGTAGCCATGCCAACAAAATGCGTACTCCATAATGAAAAACCTCTGGTTCTAAAGGTGTTGCTCGCATGGCTATCTGTCCTGCAAATGCCATAATAAATTCACTCATATTTAAATAATGCATTCCTGGTGTTGAGCACACTATGCCTTTATCAGTAAACAAGATTGTCATGTTCAACTTTGCCATTAAATCTCAACCCAAGATGTTGACAGGTGTCTGCCTTGAATATAGCAAAGGCACCGACATGTCACACTCTCCTACAGAGTCTGGTAATTCTTCAGTGAAGGGAACTCTACTTGTAGCTCCTGTGAAACCTTGAGTATTCATGGCATTGCTAGACATCGAAAATGTCCCCTCTCGTATACATGAGCGTGTTGCACCTGTGTTTACTAAAAACAAAAAAGATGTGCCTCCTATACTGACGCCCACCCTCTGCTCCTCGTGAGGATTCGGCGTCACGGATAGCATTGAACACATCAAGTCTCCCAGTGAGCTGTCTTATTGCGGGTACAGCCTCATTCCGTTACCTCAACAGTAACACCCCCGATTCTAGGAGTCATTAGCTGTCCTGTGCTCGTGCTCTGCTGAATCTGCATAGGTGACTTCTGCGACTGGCCTTGTGGCGGATTGACTGCTACCTGCTGTGGTTGCAAGCCTTGCTGCACTCTCTGCGTTTGTGTCTGTTGCATCGTATGATTCTGAACAAACCCGTCTCCACTCTTCTGCGAATATGCAGGCAGGTTTGAAGTCCCCCCTCTTAAAAATTACCCGTTTTGCACAAACCCTTTATTTCTACACATGCGAGCAAAGTGCCCTGTCATCCCACATGTAGTAGGAGGTCTCCTAATCTGCCCATCCTGCATGTTTTGATTACCATTCTGCATATTCTGAAACCCACCCTGATTATTCTCGAAGTTTCCCTTTAGGTCAGTCTGACTGTGTCAATGGTTTTCACGTCCTAGGTATAGGTGCATTTAAGTCTGACGATCTTACTTCCTTATCCATTGAAAAACATCACTCAGGACCACATGCATCCCTTCTCTCTTCCCCACGGAAGGTGTCTCCTTCTTTGTCTGACATTTCCTGTGCCCAACTCGTGCAACTTCTCTCCTCTTCATCTCTATTCAGTGTCAGTCTATCTAAAGACAGCTCTTTATGCTTCGTACTACATGAGGCTTCCTCTGTGTTGTACAACTTAGAGTGCTCTCAAGTCGATAATTGTTTCCCTTCCCCTTTGATTCTTTATGGGCTTACATTTCATGATATACTTTATCCTTTGCTTCCCCAATGCTTCTAGAGCCAAACTCGTCCTCTAGATTTACTCTAGACAGACCTGGTAATGACTGGGAAGAATTCCTCTATATCCTCCCATGCTATTCCTTACTTCCTTTTCCAAGCGATCAAGATCGCGTGCTCTCTTTTTTTTTTTACATCGTATATCATCATCGAATTCTCTTTGTTTCCCTGCTTCCTGTCTGACCCTGTCTTCCTCTTTTCTTCTTCATATCCCTTCTCTCGTTTGTCCTATGTATCTCCTCATCCTTTCGTCTCTGTATTCTCTTTTCCCTCAGCTTTTGTGCCTCTTCTTCCATTTTTTTCTTTCTAGCCTTTACTGCTCATCGATTGCTCTTTGTCTGTTATCACATGTTCTTTGCTCCTCTGCTCTCTTGCTTTCTCAATTGCTTGTCTTGATATAACTGCCCCCGTCTTTGTCTAGCCTTCCTTTTTGCTTCTTCGTCTTTCAATCGTTCCTCTCTTTCTTTATCCTTTTAATCTTGCTCATCTTGATCTTCCCTTTGCCTTACATCCTCGATGCCTTTACCATCGAGTTTAAGCAAAATCTGACCACCCATCCATTCGTTCTGTAAGAGCGCTAACTCATCAGTTTTATCTCTTTCTACCTTCCATCTCTTTATTTCTCTTCCTATATCTAGAGATGTGCTTGCTCGATCACTTCTCTTTATTGCGTCTCTCCTTGTCCCTCAAGACCTTAGAGATTACATCTCTCTCAGTATTTTTCTCTGTACCCTAGTCACTGCTTTAGGTAGGCGACTCATATGCCGGGTTGCTATATCCTGTTACTGCCTTAAGCTCCCTTAATGGGTATAGCCCATTGTCTTTTTTATTCTCGTCTTTTTCGGCGGGGGGGATCTGTGGGCTCCTCACACCCCTCTTTTCATATATTGAGTATCCAATCTACAGGAGGCGGCTCATCTCGATCCTCTTGGTACATTTTCCAAAGCTCTAAGCTAGCTAGTCGCTTGTCTAGCTTTTTTCCCCATATGCGCTGCATGCAAATATGTCGTCATATGCTGCAGGACTGCCTTCGATAGTGACCCTCCTTGTGGCCACGGCATGAACATTTTATCCGCGATTCCTTTAACCCATTCCACGCTATACTGTCTAAGCTTAGGTGCATGTTTTGGCAACTGCTTGCAAAGATGCACAATTGGAGTATTATCCTCCATCCTTAATTCGTCACTCTTAACCTGTTTGACACTTGCTTGCTTTAATCACAGATTTAAAAGTATGTTTCTGAAAAATAACACAATAGAAACGTGCACCACTCGTCGCAGGGTCCAATCCCTTTAATCACACTTTTTACTTTAATCTTGCTGAAAAACAACCACCAATTCAAGGACTGCTGTCATAACAGTGTCAATTCAAAGCAATCAATACATTTTTTCCACTTATGATGTCATTATTTTCATAATCACATAAAACAGACAGACTCAACCGGTCACATATATTCTTCTCTTCAGTCTTCTCTAAGATCTGTCTTGCCCTCTAAAACACCCCATACAGAGTTTAAACCAACCTCTTTAGATTTGTGTTTAATCGAATCAGTCTTCTATGTCATCCACTACGGGACTCTAGGTTAGATTTCTTCTGATACGTTCTTTAAAACGCAGGCCAGGGCATACTCTATCATGGCCTCTCACAATACCTCTATTGCTTGGCCACACTCAAGTCAATGTCTATTCACTATATATAACAATCTTAATCTCACGTTATGTTTATCCCGCCTCCCTCCATTACTCTTTTTCCCTTATCTATCTTGTTCCCTTCACTCATCACCCATACGTTTTGCCAACTCTCTGTTTTTACTCACCACTTGCATTTTCGTCTCCCGACTCTCGGGATTGTACGCCTCTTTTACCGCCTCTTCAACCTTCTGTCTGATCAGCTTCTCGTAGACGTGGGAGGGGATTCTGTAGAAACAAGGGGACCCGTCACACCATGCTTGCAATCTTTTAAAATTACACTAACCACTATCTGAGGGGAGCTTCACGTCCTTTCAGCCGAATGGCAAAGGTCGTTCCATATTGCCAGGACTCTAAAGTTTACTTATGTTGATGGCTCTGAACCATCCTCTGCTACCAAGTGAACTGATCAACTCAGCCCTTCAAGATGAGTAGCAATTACCCTGGAGATTGATGGGGATGCAGATTTTTTTTCATACATCAATAGTTGAAACGACTCAGGTAGTTGGGAAAAGGAAAACTGTTTTAATATCAATTATCTAAAACAGGGAGTACAACGAACATCAACGAACTCGCTCAATCCTCTTCTTCTAGTAGAAACTGAGATTTTATACACAAAATTCATCAGTGACGTTAACCTACGTTTTACTAACGGCATTCTACGTGGCAAACTACAAAAACCTATGAGTATGGGTGATAGGCTGTCAGTGAACATCTAAGTATATGATCCATACTAGTATGGGATAGTGAGTGAAGGTAATTGGTTACTTATCATCAGGTGGAGCAACTAAGCCCTCCCCTAAAAATGACCACTATGAACGTCACTAAATGTACGACGTCCCATTGGTTTATACAACTATAGGACTATTAATTACGCTGTCCTCTACAATTTGTTGGCACTCTAACCTCCGTCAGTACGTTTCCACCCACATCTTAACCATTGCTTCCCAGGTCTAAACTTGTCTTAACCATTGCTTCCCACCAATTAGCATATCAAGCCATCATGACCTCAGTGGTCTATTGTCAATTAGGCTTTGAAGCTCGGCCTTGAGAGTGTTCTTAGCTCTGAGAAATTCAGGAAGTGAAGGCACGCTCTGCCCTCGTGATAGGTGTCACCATCTCGTTCGTCCAGCTTCATCCTTCCATATGACTGGAGACCATGAAATCGAGCTTCTAGTGCATTTAAAATACTATTTTTTAATGAACCTCTGACGTCTTTCTTGTTTTGTTCATGCCTTCTGAACAGGAGTTATGTTCTTTCACACGATTTGTATTCAATGTCCGTTTACTCCATTTTGATAAGCCCTTGGCTTCTTGGCTCATCCAACCCTGTCTGTTGAGATTAATTTTGTAATTCAATTGCTTTTTAACTGTGACACACTAGAAATAAGGCTTTTTTGTTACTGTGCAGCACTGCTATAATGCGTAGTGGAAACATCCATCCTCTACTTGTCCGTGTGTGTGTGTGTGTGTGTGTATATATATATTTCTGAGGCTTGTGGAATCTGCTTAGATCACATGCTGTGCATAGGCCGACATCTAGTGGAAGCTGCAAAGTATTACAGTTTGTTTTTCGAAACTCGAAAAGGGGCGTCGACACAGGGCGTGCCAGTAATACTATCCCTAGTGTGACGTCCACTGTACCCATGATCCATCAGTGGTCTAGGACTCCGATTGTTTTTTTACGCCATTCTGGTCGGAAGCATTTCGCGAAGTTCCCTGGCCTTAGCCATACTTTTGCTAAATATTGTTAAATTTACCCATTTCTCCACCCCAGCGTCGAGTCACGAACTTCCACACTTGACGCCGGCCCAGAGAAGAAATCGACTGTCGACAGCTCCACGACGGATTTGGGCCTAGGAAGGCCTCTGGCCTCGGCCCGTGCCTTGGAAGGCCGCTGGCCTCGGCCCTGCAAGTAGGGAGAGTGGGGGGTGGACATACTCTACACTCTTTTGGTATATAGGTACATTCTTATATATTCCTACACTTACAAGCCTGCTGCCATAAGGTGCGTATGGAGGGTACCCCTTTCCAATTCTGCCCCAAGTGCAACCGCAAATACCCTTGGGTCGACAGGCACGCCACGTGCAATCTCTGATTGCCGAGGGACCACCCCGAGGCGAACTGCAGAGCGTGTAGTAGGTTTAAACCCAAAACACTTAAGGACCGTTTGATCAAGCGTTGGGCCCACCACGCCAGGCGTCAAGAGGCCATGGCAGCGGAGGGCGCCTTCAGCGGTGGCAGCGACGCCGTGCTTTCGGACGGCGAGGGCATTATGGCGTCGAAAGACAGACGAGCGCAAGTCCCTGACCTTGGAAGGTCGTCCGGCAGGGCGGCTATGCGGAAGACCCCCGGCGACACAAGCGCTTCCCACAGCACTTCCACAAAACACATGAAGTCCAACCGGGACTGGACGCACACGTCGAGTTCTCGGAAAGAGGCACATAGAGAACGGTCCGAATCGGCGTCCTCTGGGCGTTCTCGATCACGATCGCCGCATGACTCCAGGCAATCATCCACTGTTGCCAAGAGTGCCTCGCTCCCCAAGGTAACGGAAGTTCGATCGTCGATGGACGAAGCCGACTTCCATCCCAGGACCGCACTCCAGGAGTCGGCGCCCGCAGACCGCGTCACGGCGGCTCCCGAACCCCTACCTCCACACTCGAAGGATAGGGACACTACCCCCGAACCTCGACGCCAGGCGTCGAAAGGCTCCGTAGGGGCGAAAAAACAGGGAAAACACTCTTCCACTCACGGGGAGGGGGAAAAACAACAAAGGAAGCAGCCTCTGCCTACTTCCACATCTTTAAGACACTCCACTCCTCAGAAACAGACAGACAAGTCCAAGTCTTCGGCTATCACAAAAACCCCTACTCAGACCACCAAGTCTAGTCAGGATAAGTCAGAGAAACTTCCAGAAAGGGTCATCCCCAGTTCTAGAAAATGGTCTAGTGATGACATAGACAGGGTCATGTCAAGGATGTCATCATTGGCAGATTTTTACGCAAAAAAACCCTGAACACTTTCTCTCATATACTCCCGACGGGTCAGCTCCCTCAGGCTCTAAGGATCCTATACCTCCAAGTAAAAAGTCCCGGTTTGAAACACCAACACAGTCTTCGGACCCCTTCTATGTACAGCCCTACTCTCAGTATCAAGGACAGACATCCTTTTGTGAGGATTCAGATTTGGACATGTTGGAAGAACAAACTGGTACGGGCTACTATGAGGATGATGAGGACCAAGAAGAGGATGAGGACGACCCGGAAACCTACAGAGTAGATTCCCTGGTAGAGGAGGAACCCCCGGTTACCGACTCCCCTGTCGACAACCAACCTCTCCTGAATGATGTTTTCTCTCGAGCAGCTGAACATTTCCACATTGACACCCAGGGTGCTCAAGAGGAGAGGGACTTCGCCGAAGAGTTAGTGAGAGAAAGGAGGCCTGTTGCTCAGGCCATCCATATCCTGAAGAAAGGAAAATAGACCCTTCACTCATAAATCCTAACCTCACCAGAGCAGTGAACCCCAGGATTGAGAAACTTTTCAGGGCAGCCCAATCAGACCCACTGTATATAAGGGGGCATCTGAAGCTGGACTCCCTAGTTGTTACAAACACCCGTAAGAGGGCTGGAACACCCTTGTCATCGTCCGAAGCTCCTCCCGACAAGGAGAGCAAGAAACCCTATGGCTTGGGCAGGAAAGTTGCCTTCACTTCCGCATACCAGGCAAGGATTGCCAACTCCACCACCCTGTTGGCCAGCTACAACTGCCATCAATGGGAAGAAGTCGCGGCACTCATAGACTCTGCCCCAGAACCCTTAAAGAGCCAGTTGGCAGGTGTTTCGGCGGAAGGAAGAGCCGTGTCCGGTTGCATTCTAAAGGCAACCTTTGATGCCGCGGATAACGCCGGCAGATTGATAGCAGAAGGAACTGTTATCAAGAGACACGCTTTGTTAAGGCAGTCTGGATTCAAGGCTGAAACCCAAGCATCATTGTTAGATAAACCAATGGAGCCGGTTTTATCTGTTGTTTGTTAAGGCGGTCGAGGACGCGCTGAAAAATGCCAAGGACGAGTATGAAACACTCAAATCCCTAGGCCAACTAACCAATAAACCCCCTAATCAGAGCGGGAATGGCAATTTTCGTCACCCACGCGGCCAAAATTCCCAGAGAGGATCTAACTATTCCCAGGGGCAGGGTACACCGTGGAGCAATAATAACCAACAGTCTACCCAGGGTTACGGCAGGGGTAATAAGAGAGGACGTGGGAAAGGTAGAGGCAGCCCAAGTAGAGGAGGTGGCACGCCTCCACCAAAACAGTGTCGCTCAGTTCAGGGTCCCTTCTCACGCAACACCAGTAGGGGGACGCATTTCCAACTTCACCCAAGCTTGGGAAGGGATCACATCAGACAGATGGGTGCTGTCCACAGTATCCGCACGGTACTGCATAGAACTGTTAGAGCGTCCCCGAAACCACCCTCCACGACAAAGAATACATTCTTTGGACCACCAGAAGATCCTCCTCGAGGAGATTGTCAATCTGCTAGCAAAGGACACGATAGAACTCGTCCCGGGACACCAGGTAAACAAGGGTATTTATTCAACTTACTTCCTTGTGCCAAAAAAAGATTTGACAATGCGCCCAGTATTGGACTTACGGCCTGCAAACAAGTATGTCAAGCCCCAAAAGTTTCGCATGACTATTCTCCAGGAGGTAATCCCCCTCCTAAAAAAAGGGGATTACATGGCAACATTGGACATGAAAGATGCCTATTTTCATATTTCCATGTTCCCAGCGCACAGAAAGTACTTGCGCTTCAAGGTGGACAGTCGGCACTACCAGTTCAAGGGATAGCTTCGGCTCCAAGGGTATTCACCAAGGTACTGGCGGTGGCGGCAGCACACCTACGCAGGGAGGTAATCCCGGTGTACCCTTACCTGGACGACTGGCTCATCACGGGGGAGACCCCAGTAATTTTCAGAGCAAACATTCAAAGGACAATCAACCTCCTTTTCGAATTGGGTTTCTCAATAAACGAGAAAAAGTCAAGTCTCGTGCCAAGCACATCCAAACAGTTCCTAGGAGCTATCCTAGACACTCAAGAGGGGTTGACCTTTCCTTCTGAGGAAAGAATTCGGAATATACTGCTGCAAATTCCACAATATCAGTCCGGTCGCCAGTTAACGGTACGCAAAGCAATGCGTTTGCTGGGCATGATGGCGTCATGTATTTACCTGGTCCCCCACGCACGCCTGCGCATGCGTCCCATGCAAGAATGGTTGGCGAAACAGTGGTCTCAGGCAAGTGGTCAGTGGGACAATCTAGTGGTCGTTTCGCCAACACTTGTACAAAGCCTTCACGGGTGGACAAGAGAGAATCTGTCCAAGGGGAAACCCTTTTACAATCCTGAGATACAGGCGGTAGTCACAACCGATGCATGCCTGACAGGGTGGGGAGCTCACCATCTCCACCACACAGCTCAGGGTCTCCGGTCGCACTCAGTGGCCAAGAATCACATCAACCTGTTAGAGCTTCTAGCAGTATTCAGAGCACTTCTTCAAGCCCTACCTGTTAAATCTGTCAGTGCAAATCCGGACGGACAGCACTACAGCCATGTTCTACCTGAACAATCAAGGAGGGCCTCGGTCGCCAAATCTGTCCATGCTTGCCCAGAAAATCTGGATATGGGCACTCAGACGGAACATCTTCCTGTCATCGCAACATGTTCCAGGGGATCTCAATTCCCTAGCGGATGCTCTGAGCAGAGACCCCCTCCCAGAGGAACACAAATGGTGTCTGCACAGAGAAGTCGTAGAAGATATCTTCTCTCAGTGGGGTTTCCCCACTATAGACCTATTCGCCACAAGCGCAAACAGACAATGCCCAGGATTTGCATTCAGGTTCCCCCTACCAGACTCCCAGGGGAATGCCCTGTGGATGAACTGGTCGGGGATGTTTGCGTACGCTTTTCCACCAACTCCTCTAATCAGGAAGGTGGTCAACAAGATGAACAGAGAATCGATGACGCTCGTCCTAGTTGCTCCCATGTGGGCAAGACAACCGTGGTTCCCACACTTACGCAGATTGGCTGTGTGCAAACCCATCAAACTTCTGGGCTGGTACAACCTATTGTCCCAGCACCAAGGTCAAACAGTGCATCCTCAGTCCAACTCAATGAACCTGGCAGTATGGCTCCTGAGGTCATAGAGTTCGGACATCTCAATTTACCACAAAGGTGTATGGACATCCTAAAAGAATCTAGGAAACCTAACACGAGGCACTGCTACTTTGACAAATGGAAAAGATTTGTTATCTGGTGCCAGAATAAGCAAATCAACCCGGTTGATTGCACTCCTTCCAATATTGTCACATACATGCTCCACCTGCTGGATGCAGGGTTGGTATTTAACTCACTCAAGGTACATCTGGCAGTGCTGTCAACATACACCACCTCCCACAACAAGGTTTTGTGGTGGAAGGTACCAGTGGTTAAAGCCTTCATGGAAGGGGTAAAGAGACTCCACCCTCCAATTTCAAACCCACCACCTGGTTGGGACCTTAATGTGGTGCTTGCTAAGATCATGGGCCCACCCTTTGAACCCATGCATAAAGCCAGTCTCAAACACCTGACCTATAAAACTGCCTTCTTAGTAGCCATTACATCCATAAGAAGGGTCAATGAAATTCAGGCTATGTCAGTGCAGGATCCTTTCTTTACTGTTCATAAGGATAAACTGGTTCTACGAACACACCCTAGGTTCTCGCCTAAGTTCATTTCTAAATTCCATGTTAACCGGTCCATTGAGATTCCGGCCTTCTTCCAAGAACCCAAAAGCTCTGCTGAGGTGAAACAACACACTCTAGATGTGCAAAGAGCGGTCGTCTACTATGTAGACAAGACCAGACTGCTAAGGACAACAGACCAACTGTTTGTCTCTGTAGCTACAGGCAGAGAAGGAGATCGCGTCTCTAAAGGTGCCATCTCCAAGCGGACAGTCAATTGTATCCAACTATGTTACTCCCTTTCTGAAAAGACTCTGCCTGTTACGCCAAGAGCCCACTCTACAAGAGGCATTGGGGCCACTTTGGCTTTCATTGCAAATGTACCCCTTGACACCATTTGCAAAGCAGCTACATGGACCTCTATTCACACTTTTTCTCAGCACTACTGCATTGGCACTCATTCCAAGACAGATACTCAAGTGGGACAAGCATTTTCTAAGGCATCTATTTGCTCATGACCCTTCTCACATCTCACCTCCTTCTTCTAACACTGCTCGCTAATCTATGCACAGCATGTGATCTAAGCAGATTCCACAAGCCTCAGAAGGGATACATTACTCACCGTAATCGTATTTCTGATGCTTGTATCTGCTTAGATTCACATGTAACCCGCCCTTCCTCCCTTCTGAGAGAAGGCGCATGGATGCTTGTAGTCTTCTCTTTCTATTTGCTTGGATAATCTGTACTCACGCTACTTCTCATGCTACCTCAAGTCAGAAAAAATACAATCTGAGTGTCCTACACACGTGAGGGATCATGGTGCAGTGGACGTCACACTAGGGATAGTATTACTGGCACACCCTGTGTCGAAGCTCATTTTCAAGTTTCGAAAAACAAACTGTAATACTCCGCAGCTTCCACTAGATGTTGGCCTATGCACAGCATGTGAATCTAAGCAGATACAAGCATCAGAAATACGATTATGGTGAGTAATGTATCATATATATATATATATAATACTCAATAAAAAAAGGGACGTTATGGTTAAGTTGCGCTACTAAAAACCTATGAAATTCACACAAAAAACCGTGTTAACGGGACGTTATGGTTCCAAGTATAACCGAAAAACCCTTGAAATTCGCCAGTTATGGAAAGCTAAGCAACCATAACTCGCGCCACCACCGTGCACTGCTAAGACTAACACCCAGGACATCAAAGATGACGACATAAATGTCATTGATGACATCACATGTGCATTTAGTTTTCATGCACAGCCTCCACAAGGAATTGTCATTATAATATTGGCAGAAAAGTATATGCCAAATAGTTCATTAAGCAATGCATTGCTATAAATACCATTGCATTGCTGAGTTCTTTCAGTACATAAACGTAGGCATTGTCTGCAGCATGCGCCATAGAGGAGCAATATTCGAAATCTTTACATGTTGTATAGTAAAATGATAAATGCTTCCATTACAGATTTTTGCATACTGTGAAACATAAGTTCCTATGAATGCTTCCCTTTCTGCATAATTGTACTATTACACACAAAACATAGAGACCACAATGCATACAAATAGAAGCATATACAGGGAGCGTAAAGTAAGCAAAAAAAACTGCAGTATTACCAGAAAGTGTTCATAACCAAACTATTTAACTTGATGCACAGAAATGATTCTTGTGTTTCAGGATTCCTTCTCCTATGTATATGTATCATATGATGTAACGGTACCCTAACGAAGTATTGTAAGAACATACGGGAAGGGTAAGGTCTACAAATATAGTACTTTTTTTTTTTTTAATTCCTGACTGACAATGAAGAAAGCCACCTGGTTTAGATATGTCAGTGAACAAAAAAAGAGGGAGCTAGACATGTGATGTCATCAGTAATGTCATCAATGACATTTGTGATGTCATCTTTGATGTCCTGGGTGTTAGTCTTAGCAGTGCACAGTGGTGGCGCGAGTTATGGTTGCCTAGCTTACCATACCTGGCGAATTTCAAGGGTTTTTCGGTTTTACTTGGAACCATAACGTCCCGTTAACAAGGTTTTTTTTTTAGTGAATTTGATAGGTTTTTAGTAGCGCAACTTAACCATAACGTCCCGTTAACACAAATTTCGTACTGAATTTCATAGGTTTCCAGTAGTGGCACGTAACGATAATGTAATGTTAATGAACATTTGACTTCATTGCACACCTTCCGAAGAATGCCACATGACCATATGGTGGCGCACAGCATGGTGACGTGTCCGAAAACCCATACACACTTCACAATAAGATCTGTGCCTCGTGGACAGTGTGGAAGTGCATGTTGTACTGCTGTAGGAACTTGCAACGTCAACATTTCCCTTGCACAACTCCAACACCTATTTGTACGCAGCCATTAACAATCTAGTACACAGTACATACTTTTAGCAGAACTGCTATTTATCTTAAAATGGCATCAGCTAATGCCATCCCTCCTCCCCAAGAGCCACCACCATTGCTGTAATCAAGGAGCATGTGAAACACTGCCCCCTAATTTACAAATAACACACACACAACATTTTTCCCCATCCACCTACCCCTCCATATTACTGTTTGTTGCCTCTTTCCTCAGTTCATTCCGCAACTTTCATTCTTAGCTATCCTCCCAAACAAAAGCCATCCATAACCAAAATAAATCTTCCTTTATGATCCACCTTTCACAATTAAAAAATGGAGCTTAAAAAAAAAAACCCATAGACTCCATCTACTTTATATTTCACAGTAAAGTACATAGACGCAATAAGATTTTCCAACATTTCCATTTGCAGTTTGTGTTATGCTAATGGGAATATTGTAGAGTTCATCCTCCGTTCCAGGGACTGGAACAGTGGATAAAGGGCCAGCAGGCCAAGCTATCAGCCCAATCGAAGCGAGAGTGCATAACGAGGTCTCTGGATCATTACCCCCCTTCCACCCCTAAAATGGGGGATGAATGCCGTTAACAATCTAGATTTTCAAAGCAGTAACCTGTGCTACTGAAAAAGATGATTTTTTGTCCTAAACCGGGACGCCTCTCTTCTGGTAATGGCCAATAACCACATTGTCCGGATCATGACCTTATACCATAACCCCGACATTCTGCCCACTGCCCATGGCTACAGCCTACCCCTCGGTCACAGAAGCTGTCCTGCCATTTTTTTTTTAACTACACTTGTCAAATACGAAAACACTACCACATCTCCAACACCATGCTTTTCGGTCGTTGCCAATCAGCCTTACACAAATTTACTGTGAATCCACCCAGTTTTTTTTTTCAAAACTGTCAAAAGAATACACAAATGATTTGTCATATTACGTGTGCACAAAATATCAACAAACTTGGTGAAGTCATTCGCAATCACGTCAGAAGTATTCCAACCATCAGCATTAACCGTCACCTTCCCACACATTATTTCATAAGTTTCACAAGTGGAACGGTCAGAAGATATTGTTATCCCGAGGGTTCGACCATATATTTTTTTTACAAACGTTGATCTATTGCAAACATTTTCAGTGTACATTAGCTCAGTTTTCCTCTTTTAGAAACATACGAAATCTGACAGCAGAGCACGTCCATCTTGTGCTAATCTTGTCAATTGCTGCATCTGGCTAAGATAAATCGCCCTGATGCCACTAAATCATATGGCCCGCCCCTGACCCTCAAATAACCAACCCTAGTGATTTTCTCGATGACGTTCCTCTGCAGCATAGCCAAATGCGCCCATAAGCACCTATGTGCCGTGACGCAGAACCCGAAAATGAACACACATTGCCCGACAACACAGCACATCACAATTTGAAATAATAAACCGTTTTTTTAAAGAAAAAATTGAACACTTTACAATTGGTAAAGTACTTTTATTTCACAATAAAGTGTCAGAGAACATCGGACTATTCCCATATGCAAGCAAATTGCAAAATTGTTTCTGCGCTCGTGAGCGAAAATGTTAATCGTGAGGCACACGTTGTTCTTTTCCCATACACAAAGTATTCGTTTTCGAGAAAGGAACTGCTACGGGCGCACAGTGAATTTCAGGGCGTCGACATGAACTTGGGCCTAGACCACCATAAAAGATGATATGTTACTCCTAAGCGCCAGTGCAGTGTACGGACACATGGGCCCTGCGCGGACGTCCCACAAAATAGTAACGGTGAAGCAGGCATTCACGAGTACGTGCACCTGCCGTCCAAAAAAGCCATCACTTGGCATCTGGAATCCATGGCAATCGCAGTAAGGCAGCATGTAACTGTTTGGAAAAGATAACAGAAAATACGTGTCAATACCCACCATTTATTACAATATATCTATTGGTTTCTTAATTTGGCATACAGTTTAAACTAACGATTACTACACGCAGGAAATAATTTCAAAAAAGACAAAAAGAATGTGGAAACTGATACACACATCGATGTGGTCATACATGACTTTTTAAAGGCATATTAGCGTTGAACATGGGTGAATCTAGTGATAGTCTGCAAACGGCGAGATTGTGCACTCCCCATAATTACAAAAAAATGACAACTACACAAAAAAGTAGTACTTCAGTTACATTGCCAAAATGAATGTTCAGGTAATAATAAAATTAAATCTCGTTCCGGTGTAGAGTCGTCAAAAGCAAACTTACACGATATTGACTGTCTCCATTCTCTTCGTGAAACTCAGACAGCAATGTGCTTGCACCAAATAATCTTTATGAACTGATGTTACATGTGTCTTACAAACGTTTGGTATGTATAACCTTATCAAAATTTCCTTATTGCAAACTTCTACTCCCTGCATTCTTACCTTTCGCTCAAGGTCAAAAAACAACTGACCGTTATGGGTTCAGTCCCATGCGTGGGCCTCCTGAGCTCGAAACCAAAAAAGCAAAGCTAGTGACCTTCACGCAGAATCCAAATACGTTCTCACTTTGCAACAACATGGCTCAATACATTCATGAGAACTGGTACTCCCATTCACTTGCAGACCCGTTGTTTCCATCAAACACTGCAGGTGGCTGCCCTAGATTTCAAACTCTAGGGCGCCAGTTTGTCTGCAATGTCATTTTAAATATATTGTAACACAGACACAGTAATACTTCGCCTGTACTTTACGGACATTATATTCTGCAACAACTTCAAATGTACCGTATGCCTTTCGTGACAACAAAACACCATTTTTTTTCTTCCTGCTGCCACATCCCATCCCAGCCTCATCAACCCTCACCTTCCGAGACAGTTTAACAAGTGCAATGTTTCGTTTTTTTATGTGTTTTAGCGGCGATGAACGCAGACACCAAAAGCACGGATGAAAGATGGCGGGCGCATCGGTTCAATCTGACGCACTTCACGCTCTTCACCGTCCAATTTGTGAACGCGTCACATGTCCGCGGACATGACGCTGCCGATTAGCCAATCGTTAACTTGTCTGCGGAGCGAACAGGGAAGTGTGACCGGGGAGCGGACATAGATATCACAATTTTTGTTGAGACATGCTTTTTGGTCGTTTAAAAGAAAACTACTGGACGGATTATCTCCAAAGTTACAAAAGCACGCTTTCGGGACCAAACTCCTGCTGCAAATTTGGTGAAAATCCGTCCAGCGTTTTGGGCTGTAGGCGTGCGCAAAGTTTCGAGGGGATTGGATCCATATCTATGACATGTAATCACCACAGCTGTGCTGCTTCGGAAACTTTTTTCTGCGTCGTCGACGTCGATGCGCCGTCGTCGAGGACCTCGTCCAACGTCATCCGATGTGATAAGTAGGACGCACGACGCCCGTAGCCTCAGTTCCGTTTTTTCCGCGAACGTGTTGCTTCGTGAATCTCGGTTAACGCCTCGACTCTTTGGAGTACTGTTCTTCTCGGTTCTTCGAACCTGTTTGTTTTGTGGGAATCCTTTGTGTGAAGATGTCTTCTACTTCGTCTTCGACCCCGCGTCCGGGTTTCAAGAAGTGCGGGTCCAAGATGTCGGTGACAGACTCGCACGACGCCTGCCTCTGGTGCCTCGGGGAGGCCCACGTCACGGATGACTGTATCGACTGCCAGTCGCTCACGTCCAAAGCCTTACGCGAACGTAAGAAGAAGTTGTCGGTAGGTCGGGTGTCCAAGCCCCGGAAGTCGAAGTCTGCGGGGCTTTCGACGGATGATTCGAGGGGTGACTCTCCGCGTCATCGTCGGAAGTCTCGTGGGTCTCCTTCTAGGAGTCGGTCTCGCCACTCCTCAGCCTCTTCGAGGCACTCTGCCCGGCATGTCGCTTACCCCACCAGCTGTGCGACGCCGGAGGAATGGGCTTCCTTCGGGAAGAAAGTGCTGGCGATTCTTGAGTCGCAGGGTACTAAGCCGTCCGCGCCCCCGAGTGGGGTCGGTCGTGAGAGGTCGAGAGACACCGCTCGCAAGAGTGGTCGGCACAAGTCATGGGAGAGGTCCCATTCGGAGAAGGAGACTCGTTCTCGACGTACCCGTTCCAGGTCCCGATCCTGGATGCGTTCGACACCGTGTGCACCTGTGAGGTCTTCGAGGAAGACATCGACGTCTGAGGCTTTCTCGAGGCTCCGGCTCCGAGGAAGTCGTCGAAGCAGTCGACGCTCAGGTCGTCGAGGGACACGCTCGGGGCTCTGGCTTCAAGGGCTGTGTCGACGCCGCCGATGCTGGCGGCGCTGCATCTGACGTTGACGCCGATTTCCTCGACGCCGATCCTCTCGGCGCCGATGCCTGTTCTCTCGACGTCGGCGTCGATTCGCTCGACGCCATCGACGCCTTTCATGTCGGAGTTACCCCGTGGCACGGGGGAACCCCCTAGGAAAGCTCTGGTTAAGAGCAAGCACTCTCGGGTGCCTTCTTTTCGCCACCTGGAATATATTTCAGAGGCGGATGAGGATTCTGATGGCCTGGTTCCTAGTCAGGTTCCAGATGAAATTGTCTCGGGCCATAGTCAGTTTGACGATTTGAGGCAGTCGCTGCATGATGCCAGTGGACTGGACACCTCTCCGGAGGTGGAGTTTTGTAGGCCTGAGCCTGGCTCTCATGCCGATTCCTCGTACCCGCGCCTTATGGCTAGGGTTTCTGAGTACTTGGGATGGTCTGCTCCCCCAGGGGAGTTGTGCAGGATGATCTGACGGACATCCTTGATGTTGGTCCCCCAACTGACCCGGTACTGCCGTTCCATATGGCTTTACAGAGAAGGGTGGCGGCGGCGGCTTGGACTGCTCCGGAGAGTCTCCCTGCGGTGGGCAGATCCTTGTCGCGAAAATACCGCCCAGCCAGTAGCGACCCCTGCTACTTGACCAGGCACCCCACTCCGAAGAGTTTGGTGGTGCAGGCGGCCACGGCCCCGGCAAAGCAGGCGTCGTACCCTACCATCCCTCCTGATAGGGACGACAAACGTTTTGATGGCTGGGCGAAGAAAGTGTTTTGTTCTGGTGGTATGGCGCTTCAGGCGGCCAACTCCATTTGTGCCTTGTCTCGTTTCACACACACTCTGTGGAACTGTGTTGCGTTAGCGGCTGAACATATTCCCGAAGGGGACGAACGGGATGGTTTCCTTGCTATGGTCCAGGATGGTAAGGATGCCATGTGTGAGTCCGTTCAGTCGGGTTTGGACTTAGCTGAATGCGTCAGTAGGTCCATGGCGGCGAGCACCGTGATACACAGGTTTGCGTGGTTGCGGAAGTCGGGGTTTGCTCCTGATGTGCAGTCCCGGCTCCTCAACATGCCCTTTGACGGTGAACACCTTTTTGGCAGCAAGGCTGACGAGAGCCTTGAGAGGTTGCACACCTCAAAAGCTGCAGCGAAGTCGTTGGGCGCTGCAGTTCGCCAACCTCCGCCTTTTCGTCCTAGGGGACAGCAGTGGAGGGGTGGTTCCTTTCGCTATTACTCGTCCTTCAGTAAAGCGAGAGGAGCTGGCAGTCAAAGAGGCCAACGCAGGGGTACCAGAGGTGGACGACAGGGTACCCGTGGTGCCAAGGCCGCTCGGGCAGTTGCCTCTTTGCCCTCAGGTAATGCCGCAGCCGCTCCCACTCAGTCATGAGGCCATGTCCCATGGTTCGCCGGTTGGGGGAAGGCTGGCGCAGCATCTTGTAGAGTGGCAAGCCATTACTTCAGATGCGTGGGTTCTGGAGATCATAACCTACGGCTACTGTCTTCCCTTTCGGCACAGGCCTCGCGACAATCCACCGGGGAACCTCTCTTTGCAGAGTCCGGATCCGCTCCTTGCACAGGAAATTCAAGCCCTGCTGGAGAAAGGCGGCATAGAACTGGTGCCTGTAGCGGAGAGGAACAAGGGATGGTATTCCCCTTATTTTTTGATTTCGAAGAAAGACGGGGGATTGAGACCCATCATGGACTTGCGCGGTTTGAACAAACTCCTCAGGAAGGACAAGTTCAAGATGGTTACTCTCTCTCAAGTCCTCCAGGCCCTTCAGCTTCAGGACTGGTTGGTGTCACTCGACCTCAAGGATGCTTACTTCCATGTGCTGATCCATCCCAAGCACAAGAAGTACCTGAGGTTCGCGGTTGGCGACTCGCACTTTCAGTTTCGGGTCCTGCCGTTCGGATTGACCTCCGCCCCGAGGGTTTTCACCAAGCTCATGGTGGTGGTGGCAGCGCATCTCAGGCAAGGGGGGATTAACGTCTACCCCTACCTGGACGATTGGTTGATCAGGGGGAGCTCTCCCGAGCAAGTCCTGGATCATCTGTCCGTCACCTGCCACTCCCTTCACAGGCTGGGCTTCTCCCTCAATTTAAAGAAGTCCCATTTGACGCCAACACAGTGGCCCCAGTACATCGGAGCAGTGCTCGACACTTCCCTGGGGCAGTGTTTTCCTCCCCAGGTGAGGGCTCTTCACATTCAGCAGATGGTGCACAAGTTTCAGCATGCCCAGACGCTCCCTGCGTTTGAGTTCTTGAGGTTGCTCGGCCTCATGGCATCCTGCATTCTCCAGCATTGGATCTTTCATGGATTCACATGCTTAGAATATTCCCCGTCGTCAGGCTGGGAATCCCCGGTACATTATATAGACCCTTTCCCGTAGGAAAACTTTTTCGACGCTTATGCGTCCTATCCACCTCGTTTTGTATCATGCGTGCCCGCGCCGTCAGGACGCCTTGATATAAATACAGGACCCGCCCCCGCGCTCCCTCAGATTTCAACTGTCTTTCAAAGTAGTGGGATCCTCGTGGTTACTGCTAATCGAAATTAGGTTGTATTTTCGCTTCGGCGACGTTACATTCTGGAAAAAGAAAAAAAAAAATATGTCCGGAAAAGCTTTATTTCGTCCTTGTGCGACATGTGGACTCAAAAAAGTCTATGATGGTGATGCCCACATGGATTGTATCTACTGTCTCCACCCGCACCACACGGCGGATACATGTGAGATATGCCAGGGTTTCTCCCAAAAAACCCTTAAAGACCGGAAAAGAAGGCTGGTCGACTGGCTTAATGACGGAGCGGGTGCCTATCCGGCATCAGAAGTTGGCTCCACGGCCTCCAGGTGCAAGTCGGAACCTCCCTCGAAGAAAGTGCGGCCTGTCGAAAAATGCCCTGTGGACAAGCATACGGGGAAGCATGCTGGGTCTTCCTCATCACACAAAAAGTCCTCCTCATCCTCTAAGACGGAGAGGCAAGCGGCATCAAAATCCTCCTCAGGGGACCGTCCTAGGTCTTCCGTGAGTCGAGACGCTTCAGCAGGAAAGTCGGCAGCGAAATCAGCTACGAAGTCTAAAGGCGCGGTGCCGGCGACTTGCTCGTCGACCCCGGTGTCGCTGACAATGCCTATTACTATTCAGGCAGCAGCGGTGGGGATTCCTTCGTCGACGGTGACTCAATCTATGGCCTGGCAGCCAGAGGTTTGTGACCCGGCCCCCCCTGAGGTCCTACTGCAGCCAGACACGGCCTTGGCGGGGTCGTCGGTGGAAGGAGAATGTGGCATGGTTATGCAGCCGTCGGACTTGGGCCTACGGCCTTCCAATACGTCGACGGCGAGTGCGAGTGTGGTCCCTCTATCCTCGACGTTGCTGACCCCCCAGACGGTTTTGTCTCTGGATGTGCTTAATACACTTCAGAAGCTCCTGCAGCGTCTGGATACGCAGATCCCTCAGCCTGGCACTTCATCGTCGATATTTTCTGCACCTTCCGTCGACGAACAGGCTCAAGCAGCTCGCTCGACAACCAAAAGCCCGTCGGCCTCCCAGGTGGTGAAGGATCGTCCTCAAGCACAGGAGGAGGGTGAGCTATCGGAGTCCGATTCTATACGAGGTGACTCAGGGTCGGACATCTCCCTGTCACCGTCGAGAGACCCAACATGGAATTCGGATGTAGAGGTAGAGTCTACGAGGAGCCAGGCACAACCATCTCCTCCGGATGATGTGGGAGCCTTCCATGCAATGATGGGAAAAGCGTGTTCCGAGTTCGGCTTAATTCCTGAGGAACAAAAGAAAGATTGCTTTCTTTTTGATCACATGGGTCAAAGGAGAAAATCGGTATTTGCCATCCCAATCCTGGACCACGTATGGCAAGAAGGCCTCAAGACGATGCGTCATCCGTTCTCGGAACCGGTTATTAAGGGGCGTATTGAGAAAAAGTTTAAAGCTCCGGAGTCCACTCCGAAATGTCTAACATCACAGCCACTGTCAGACTCTGTGGTATCGGCGGCAGCGGCTAGGAAGGCCAGAGTACAGCAAAAATGTTCAACCCCACCAGAAAGCGAGGCAAGGAGGCAGGACGCCTTTGGGAAAAAGGTGCTCTCAGTCGGCGCCACGACGGTGAGAGCAGCCAACTCCTTGGCGATGGTATCACGTTACGATAGGGAGATGTGGCATAAAATAGCCCCTATCCTAGAACATCTGCCGGAAGAACATCGAAAAGCAGCCATGTTGCTAGTACGGGATGGCGAGGAGGCCTCGAACCATACAATTAATATTGCGGTGGACCTAGCAGAGTCTGGGTTCAAACAAATCAATCATGGCGTAGTACTTCGTCGACAAGCGTGGCTCAAAGGTACTACTTTTAGACCTGAAGTCCAGTACAAAGTCCTAGACATGCCATGTGAAGGAGAACATCTGTTTGGAGAGAAGGTAGATGAAGCCTTGAAGGGGATGAAAGAAGACACGGATACCGCTAGGTCTCTTGGCGCCCTCCAGACAGGTAGAAGTTTTCGCTCTTTTCGCCCCTTCAGGGGTGCTTCCGGAAACTCCCGCTTTGGAGCCTCTAGGGACCGTGGATTTAACAGGCCCTCATACTCCTCACAAGGTTACAGACGGGCATCCCAGTCGGCACGTAGAGGCAGAGATTATCAAGCCTCCAGACGACGCGGCTCG
The DNA here is from genome assembly GCF_040938575.1 of Ambystoma mexicanum. Classification (NCBI taxonomy): domain Eukaryota; kingdom Metazoa; phylum Chordata; class Amphibia; order Caudata; family Ambystomatidae; genus Ambystoma; species Ambystoma mexicanum. The sequence continues at coordinate 1,236,996,831 of NC_090932.1, read as the reverse complement.
GGTCCCTCGTCGACGAAGGACAAGCAAACCAGCAACCAATGACGGCCTTCGGAACGTCCTGGGGGGGTCGAGTCTCTCATCATATCGACCAATGGAAAGGCATCACCACAGATCGATGGGTTCTGGACACGATTCGCATGGGTCATGCGCTGCAATTCAAAAACAAGCCTCCAAGTCTTCCGCCAGTGTTTTCGGCTCAGCCCCACCTTCGAGTTCTAAGACAAGAGGTGGCGCTTATGCTACAAAAAGGAGCGGTAGAACGGGTTCCTGTGGCACTGGAAGGACAAGGGGTTTATTCCCGGTTCTTCGTCGTCAAGAAGCCAAATGGAAAATGGAGGCCCATTCTCGACCTGAGGGTACTCAACAAATGGCAAAAGAGCTCAAAATTCAAAATGCTAAAGCTCCAGGAGGTTATCAGGTTAGTGCAACCCATGGATTATCTGTCGTCGCTAGACCTTCAGGACGCATATTTTCATATCCCAATGCGTCCACGACACAGGAGATATTTAAGGTTCGTCGTCGGGCGAAAGCATTTTCAGTTCAAAGTCCTCCCGTTCGGTCTCAAGTCCTCCCCCAGGACGTTCACCAAGTGCTTGGCCCCCATAGCGGCCCATTTAAGGAAGGACGGTCACCATGTCTATCCCTATCTAGACGACTGGCTGGTCAGAGGCTCGTCCATGGAACAAACACGAAACAGTCTGGGGGCCACGATGTCCCTCTTACAGGAACTGGGCTTCGCGATAAACTTCAGCAAGTCCTCCGTAGAGCCTTCGAGGACCTTGGTCTTTCTAGGAGCGGAGTTTCATACGCACACAAGCCTTGTACGACCATCCAGCGAAAGAATACAGAAGTTACAAAGCAAGGCGTCGGAATGGAGATGCGGTACCAGGGTGTCGGTGCGCAAATACATGTCCCTGCTAGGGACCATGTCATCCTGCATTCCGTTGATAAACAACTGCCGTCTGTTTATGAGGCCTTGCCAGGAATTTCTAGCGGACCGTTGGGCGCAGAGCCAAGGTCGCTGGTCCGACAGACTGGTCGTCGACGAACAACTGGTAGAAGCACTCTGTTGGTGGAGAGTTTCTACTCATCTAACGAAAGGAATGCCTCTGGTGGAACCGGAGTTCCAGAAGACGGTGGTCACGGATGCATCGCTGAGCGGATGGGGAGCTCATCTGGATACGTTACAGGTGCAAGGCCGGTGGTCGTTACAAGAGTCCTCCCTGCATATCAACCTGCTAGAACTGAGAGCAGTGCGGTGGGCTCTAATATCTTTTCTTCCTCAACTGAGAGACTCTGTGGTGCGTGTCATGACGGACAACACGACTACAATGTTTTATTTAAGGAAACTAGGAGGAACACGTTCCAGGTCCCTGTCGACGGAGGCACAGAAAATCTGGCATTGGGCCCTGCAACACAACATGCTAATCTTGGCGTTCCACCTGCCAGGTGTGAGAAATGTGGAGGCAGATGCCCTCAGCAGGGAAATGAACGAAGTTCACGAATGGGTGCTGAACGACCAGCAACTACAACAGGTATTCAAGAAGTGGGGACACCCTTCCATCGATCTGTTCGCGACGAAGGACAACAGGAAATGCCCGCAGTATGCAAGCAGATGGCCTCAGCAGGGCTCACTGGGGGATGCGTTCTCCTTCCCATGGACGGACAAATTTCTGTACGCATTCCCTCCATTTCCTCTTATCCGGAGGACGTTGCAATGGATCCTCAAGTACCCATGTCGGGTGATTCTGGTGGTCCCGTATTGGGCCAGACAGGTGTGGTTTTCAGACCTGCTGCACTTAGCGGCGGCGGAGCCAATGAGGTTCAGGAAGATCCCCAACCTTCTGTCTCGACAGGAGGGTATCGTTTGGCATCACGACCCGGACAGCCTCAAGTTGACGGCCTGGCTCCTGACTTCGCCGAATTTGGCCAGCTAACGATTCCGGAGGAGTGTCGTATTCTGCAAGCGGCAAGAGCACCTTCCACAAACACTTCATACTCGTACAAATGGAGGAGTTTCTGTCAGTGGTGTGGGGATCAACCAGGTTTGGTTCCGCAGTCGATTACGCCGTAACAGCTCCTTCCATACTTGCTGTTCCTAGCTCAAAAGGGCTTATCGGAGTCGTCGATAAAAGTAAAGAGTTCTGGGCCATCCAGCAGGAAGTTTTGATCTTGGCAGTTCATCTGGCCGGAGACGAAAATGTGACGGCGGACGCTCTGAGCAGGCAGAGCGCGATCTCTCACGAGTGGGAGTTGGCTCAGGAGATTCTCCTGGAGATCTTTGCCCTTTGGGGGACTCCTCAAGTGGATCTCTTCGCCTCCAGTGTCAACCGGAAGTGCGAAAGGTTTTGCTCGCGGGAATTTCCTCCAAAAGGAGCCTTGGGAGACGCGTTTGTGGTGGAGTGGTCATTCCCGCTGCTGTACGCGTTTCCTCCAGTCCCCGTCATCCCGCAAGTGCTGCGGAGGTTAGGGAAGTTCGGTTCCCGGATGATCCTCATTGCTCCGGCGTGGGCTCGGAGGACGTGGTACCCAGACCTTCTCGACTTGTCCATCTGCCCTCCACGTAGTCTTCCCTACCGAGACAATCTTCTCTCACGGGAGGGGGGTCAGGTTCTCCATCCAGAGGTCAGATCCCTCAACCTTCACGCTTGGCTTCTGAAAGGTTGAGGTGTAAGGATTGGGACCTCCCTGAAGACGTGATGGAGGTTTTGCTTTCGGCCCGAAGGGCAGCAACAAAGTCTCTGTACCGTTGCCGTTGGCGTAAGTTCTGCGACTGGTGCAGAGTTCAGAATGTGGATCCTTTTGCATGTGACATCCCCATGGTTCTGTCCTTTTTACTTTCTTTGGCCCACAGGGGCTTGCAAGTGGGTACCATTAAAGGTTACCTGGCGGCGCTGTCCATCTTTAAGCGCTCGTCTGAAGAGTGTTCTTAGTTTAAAATCCCTTTAATTTCACAGTTTCTGAAAGGGCGCACTAATGTGTTCCCTCCGTCACTTTTCCTGGTGCCCGGTTGGGATTTAAACCTTGTTCTTAAGTTTCTTCTGGGTGCTCCGTTTGAGCCTTTACATTCTTGCCCTTTGAGGCCGTTAACTCTGAAAACTGTGTTTTTAGTTGCAGTTACTTCCGCTCGCAGAGTGAGTGAGTTACAGGCACTTTCAGTTAAGCCACCCTTCACTGTATTTCACAAGGACAGGGTTGTCCTTAGAGTTCGTCCTTCTTTTCTTCCGAAGGTAGTGACGGAATTTCATTTGGCCCAGAAGGTTGTTCTTCCGGCATTCTATCCTCCTCCGCATCCTGGTAAGGAAGAGGAGAGGCTCCATAGGCTTGATCCTAGGAGAGCTTTAAGCTTTTATGTTTCACGCATGTCCCGGGTCAGAGTGGACGATCAACTCTTTATTGGTTACGCTGGAAAGCGTTTGGGGCAAGCTGTGACGAAACAGACTTTGTCTCGCTGGATTATTTTAGCCATCTCGGAGTGTTACCGCTTGGCGGGTAAGGACCCACCGGCTGGCTTGCGGGCCCATTCTACCAGGGGTGTGGCTGCATCTACTGCCCTGCAGAGGGGTGTTCCTATTCGCAACATCTGTGATGCAGCCACCTGGGCTTCAGTACATACATTTGTACGTCACTATTCCCTCGATTCCATCCGAGGACAGGATCTGGCCTTTGACAAGGCGGTCCTTTGCTCTGCTATTTGATTGGCTATTCTAAATTTTGATTCTAAATTCTTTCCCTCCTCCTTGCTCTGGTACTGCTTTGGGAGTCTGTCATAGATATGGAATACGTCGGAGGACCCAATCCCCTCGAAGAACAAGTTACTTTCTTACCTGGTAACGTTCTTTCGATGGGATGGTCCGACGACGTATTCCATATCGCTCCCGCCCTGCCTTCCCCGCTGCAGAATTTCTTTTGCGATTGCAGCTTACGTTCCGCAAGGCTTTGTGTCTGACTGGCAGTTGACTAATGTCACACGTTCTGGGGGAAAAAACTACAACTGAGGCTACGGGCGTCGTGCGTCCTACTTATCACATCGGATGACGTCGGACGTCGGAGGAGGTCCTCGACGACGGCGCATCGACGCAGGACGCAGACGCCGAAAAAAGTTTCCGAAGCAGCACAGCTGTGGTGATTACATGTCATAGATATGGAATACGTCGTTGGACCATCTAATCGAAAGAACGTTACCAGGTAAGAAAGTAACTTGTTGTTTTCCCCCATTCGTCTTTTTTCCCATAGACTGTTTTGGGACCCCCCTATAACTTCCCCCCCCTGGACCCAAAATCACCAAACTATGCAAAAACATTCTGAGTGGGCCATATACTTTTTTGCAAAGTTTGGTGAGAATTCGTCCGGGGGAGCAGAGTTATAAGCCACCCAAAAAGTGCTCTTCCTATGGAAACAGCAACTTAACCATAACTACATAGCCACTGCCGTGGCTGTGTGATATATATATATATATATATATATATAATCATGCTTGCCGCAATCTATTCACTGTGAAGCTAGCCTCAAGATTATTTAGTTTGCTTGCGTTTCTTTTGCATCTGTACACATGTAAAACAGCTTGATGTCTTCATCCGTTCTGTTGTATAAGCTTCTTCACCTTGATCCCAAGATGTCACTTATCCTTGATACTTTCTTGATGCCTTATAGAATATCTTCATTCTCTTGTGTCTGCATCTTCTATATATGTCAGCTCAGCTCTGTGTGATGTTTAACTGGTGATGGTTGGTGACGTCGCCACTCTTCTTGGCCTTTTATTTGCTCTGCTTCTTCAGGAATCTTATTTAAACAACCATCATATGTCCTTGTGTGTGCAGGTATGGTTTTCTCAATGGGAATCTTGCCTCTAGGATTCCTTTTGACCTTTGTTGCTTCAACTGTTCAGTATATGTCACATACTCTGGTTTCCAACATACAGGTAATATGGGCGGGACGCAGGGGAGTTGCTAGGTCTGGAAAAGACCCGGGGCTAAGCTGATGTCAGAACTGTTGGGACTGGGGGCTAGCTAGTCTTTTGGCTGTAGCTCCTGAGATTCTATCCGGGGCTACAACCAAAAGATCAGGGGCTATAGCCCCCTTATCCCCCCATAGCAACGCTCCTGGTGGGATTGTTGAGGTAGAGGTACTTGGCTCCTGCTCTACACCCGCCAGGCTGGGAATCCTCGGTAAAAGAAAAAAGTTTCACCTTTGCTTTAAAACTGTATTTCTCCTCTAAACCACTCACTGTCCTCTGAGTCATACTGCCCCCATCCAATGACCGTCCTCTCCCTAAGCTCGACCCCTGGTGGCCATCTTCAGATTTTTACCACACGCTTCAGTGTTGGAAGCCCTCTTAGTGTGCTCCGAGCTTTTTTTCCAAATATTTTGAGTTTTTTGGTAAAATGTAAAAGTTTTGACCGATTTTTGGATTCATCTTTCGACCAGAGGTAGACTACCGCAGCGGAGATCTGCTGTCGGTAAAGATCATGCTACATTGAGGATCTTTCATCGGATCAGAGAACGCCCAGGCTTGGGCCTACTTCACGCCTTTTCACCATGACAGAGGAGAAGAGAGGCCTCTTCAAACTGCGCGAAATGTGGACTAAGGAACATTTTCGTGGTGGGTCGACACCACAAATGACTTTACTGCCTGCATCTGGACCCTGATGAGGAGGGATGCTTGGTCTGCCGTCGTTTTTCGAAAAAGTCCAAGAAGGATTGCTACAGCAGACTGGTGGTGTGGTTAAAATCAGGCAAAGGCATCTGACTCGGCCTCCGAGCATGGTCATCCTTCCCGCAGGATCGGCCGGTCCCACGATCAAACTCCCTCAGAACAGAGGTTGAGGTCCTTTGAGGAGGTTCCACCCGCATGGGTCCAAAAGAAGGCAAGGCCGCACGCCACTGATCCCACTGGGTTCTCCGCCTCTGCGTGTACCGGATCGGGAAGGACAAGGTCGCCATCGCTGACCACATCAACTGTGAGCCTACTCTGCTTGGCATCGGCGGACAAGGCAACAAAGGAGAAATCCAAAGTGGGCCCTTCGCTGCCTCATTGGTGTCTCAAGCAGCCGAGACAACAGCATCAGCAACTGTCATCAACGGGCACAACCACATCGACGATGACTGCTTCTACCACCCCCGTCAACAACTCCATCGACGGCCACATTGACGACCATTACTTCTTCAAAGGAAGGGCAGACCACGAGGGTGGTGCCAACTGTCACAGCAACGGCAACTCCGAGGGTGTCCCTACCGCCATGACACGAGTTAAATACTGCTGCTTCTGAAAAGACCCCTGGAAAGGAAACAGCAGTCGCTTCCCCCCAGAAGTCTCAGGAAAGGGCAAGGAGTAAGGCTCTGACGACCCCTAGGAGGGTTATAGAGCAAGGGGCTGAACCAAGTGTCTCAGGGCACATTTGTACTAGCTCCGATGAGGGTGACAAGGTCATGGGCAGGTGCCCAAGGGCTACTATTCGGACAATAAAGGCGGCCAGTGACCCTTGTTGGAAGGTGGGTTACTGCGGGGTGAACCCTATCGTGTGCCTCTCCAGAAAAGGCGTAACATCCCGGAGTCTACCCCTCTCATTCCTCCTACACTTCAGCCAGGGACACTTCGTTGGACTTTCTGATCACACTGCACACACTGGTATCAGAAATTCAGCAGAGACTGCTGTCCACACAGGGCTTTGCTCCATCTAGAAGTACTCCAAGACTGCTTTGCGGAAACCCTTTTTTGCAAAAACACAGTTCGAAGGACCCTGCTGTTTCAAGGTGCCAACCGACGCCACCGCCTCTTCCGCCTCGGATTTGACCCCAGCAGGGGATCCTGTCATGCACACAGACACAGACAAGGATATGGCGACGGACACCGGCATGGCCTATGACTTCGTTCCAGCGGATGTAGAGCCAGCAGGCGCAGACGTCCTGCACAGGGCCTCTCCTCAGGATGAGGTCGGCTCCTTCCACTTAGTGATATCCAGGAACTCTGAACTTTTTCAATTGGTACCTGAGGAGACGAAAAATGAAGGGTTCTTTTATCAAAGTTGCAGGTCCAGGCGGAAGACCATCATGTCCATCCCCTTTTTGGACGATATGTGGGATAAAGGCCTAGCACATTTGAAGAATACGAGCACCACCCCGCCCAAGTGGGACAGGCTGGAACAAATACAGAGTACCGGACTCGGTCCCCAAGTGCCTGAGGTCACAGCCTTCACCTGACTCTGTGGTCTCAGCCGCGGGCAGGAAACGCTCTGCAAACCTGTCCTTGTCCATGGTACCCATGGATCAGAAGGGGAAGAAGCTGGACACTATGGGGAAGAGGATTATCTATGTGGCAGGATGCACCATTAAGGTTGGTAATGTCCTGGCCGTTTTGTCAAGCGACGTCCAGGTGCTCTGGTATAAACTGGGCCCTATTCTGGACTTCCTACCTGAGGACAAGAAGGCAGAAGTTCTTGAGCTGTTCCAGGAGGGGGCGGCAGCCTCAGACCATGCCATCACAGTGACGGTAGATAACGCGGACACTGGATTCCGTCAGATGGGAAACTGAGTGTGTCTATGTCGACTGGGATGGCTGAACGCCACCAACTTCAGGCCGGACTTTCAGTCTAAGGTGTTGGAAATGCCATTCGAAAGGGAAAGCCTGTTTGGCAAGGCCATCGACAAGTCTCTTCAAATCATGAAGACTGACCTGTTGACGGCACGTTCGCTGGGTACCCTGCAGCAATGTCTTTGTCGTTATTCAGGTCCTCCAAGGTGTACACAACCCCTTATAGGCAGCCTTCCCACTCCACTGTGCAAGAGGCATAGAGAGGCCACCCGCAGGCATGTGGCAGCCAAGGACCATGCTAAGCGCTGCCCGCAGTGCTGGGCCCTGGCACCTAAACAGGCCTGAACCGGCCATGGGCTTGGGCCCCCACTTGTGCACCCCATTGGGAGGCCGGCTGGCGAGGTTCATCAGCGCATGGAAGACCATCAATTCTGACAGATGGGTGCTGGATGCTCTCAGACAGGGGCATACCTTGGAGTTCCAACGCAGGTGTCCTCTTCTTCCGCCTGTAGCTCGACAAGAACAGTATGTGGCACAGCTGCTGCAGGAGGTCCACTGCATGTTAAAAAAGGGTGCGATAGAACACGTTCCCCAGCACCTTCAGGGCTCCGTGGTGTACTCTAGATACTTTCTGGTTTGAAAGAAGACAGGAAGGTGCAGGCTGATCCTGGACCTGCAACACCTCAACAAGTACTTGAAGTCCCAGAGGTTCAGGATGGTCACGTTGCAGCAAATGCTCGGCCAACTGGAGAAAGGCGACTTCCTGGCATCTCTTGACCTGGAGGACACTTACTTCCACCTCTCCATCCATCGAAAGCAGTGCAAGTTTCTACGGTTTGTGGTCCTGGGGTGACACTATCCGTTCAAGGCCTGTTACGCTCACCTGGTCTCTGCGGAGGTGTTGGGGCACGGTTGCAGCCCTCCCGGGGTGAGGTCGCTCGGGTCCGACTTCACCCTCTGCGCTTATGTGGTGACTGGTGGTAATGGGTGATGCCGCTCGGGACTGCTGCTGCGTGGAGAATAGGGTGCATTAGTATGCCAGCTTGTGCGCCTGATCCCCTTCCAGACCCCTTCTCCAAACCGTGGTACCCGTGGGATGCGCTGTCCCTGGAAAGCTCACCTGTTCATTAGTTTTGCAAGCACTCTTCCTGCTGCTTCTGGCAGTGGCGCTTGTATGATCTGGACTGGGTTCCTTCACTGGTCCCTTGCACGTGGTAGTCCAGTCCTGCTGCGACTAAGACACTATACTTCAGGTAAGTGTTCCTGTTTGCCTTTGTCTTTCCTCGTCTGTTTTTGTTGTATTGTAAAGTTCATTGTCTTGTATTGCTGTCCGTTCCACTTTTGATGTTTGCTCTTTTGCTTTCTTCCCTTGCAGGTTATGTTGCCGGCCCAGCAGAAGCTGCGGAGCTCGAGGCAATAGCCGGAGGGAATGAGGAAGGAAGCTGCAGCCGTACAGTAGCTGGTAAGTTGTTAACTAGGAAGCGTGCAGGGTTCAAATGTGGCGCGGCCCTATGATGGATGTTCTAACCTTGTCTTTCTTCTTCTTCACAGGGTCCGAGTTTGTGGATGCGGAGTGCGGTGCTGCGGCGTCAGGATCTAGATCACTGGATGTCAGGAGATGAGTCTGCAGATGAAGCGATGAAGCACCGGTTTCCTGGAGGTGAGTATGCAGGAGAATGCCTGGTTTCAAAGTTAAGTAAACTGGTCCAAGCAGCGGTGAGCGTCACGTTGCACGCAAATGCACAGTAACACGAAGCACCGACCTTAAGGATGGAGCAGCTTATATAGCTGAGCTTCTGAAGACACGCCCACCAGGTCCAGCCTGCCTGCCACACCCTGCCACACCCGATGAGTCAGCACATGAGGATGTTCTCTGGAATAAATGTTTTCAGCTCCTGAAAGTTCATGTAAAATAAAAGCAATCCTGCACTGAAATAAAGTGTTCCTGCTCGCATCTCTATATGAACAATGACACCCAAATACTGATCCCTTTAACAGGCGACTACTCCACTGACCTCACTGCTCTCAACAACATTTATTCCATTATCCAAGAATGGATGGCCAAGCATGGCCTATGCCTTAATGACGACAAGACCGAGCTTCTTCTCCTAGGTTCCCAACCCAGACTTAATAAACTCGACAAACTCTATCAAGCATTCACTATAGACGGCAATAACATCACCGTCTCTAACAGCGTCAAAACCCTAGGAATCTACCTCGACTCCTCCCTCACACTGACAAGACAGATCAATTCCATCTCATCAGCCACTGCTTACACTTGTAAACTTATCAACGCCAGCAGACCTTACCTCTCACCATCCAACTGCATCACCTTAGCCAGAGCGCTAGTCCTTTCCAAAGTTGACTACTGCAATGCGCTATACTTGGGAACCAGTCAGAAAAACATCAACAAACTACAAGTCATACAAAACAACGCCTTGCGAGCAGCCCTGAACATACCCAAACAAGAACACATCTCGGACGCCAGACGCACCTGCCATTGGCTATCCATACCACAAAGAATTGAATACAAAACCATCTCACTCACACACAAATGCCTAGCTAACCAAGCACCCAGATACCTATCCGACAACCTCAAGCACCACACCCCAGCGCGCCCTACCAGATCAGCTCAAACACACTGCTTAAATATCCCAAGATTTAAGCTCCAAAAAGCAGGTGGCTCCAGCTTCCCCGTGCTTGCCTCCAAACTTTGGAACTCACTTCCACTCGAGCTGATCAGAACCGTCCTTTCACAGATTTAGACACAACACCAAAACTTGGCTTCTATCCAAAGAAACTGCCTAGCCCTACCGCACTAGCATGCACCAAGACTGTAAATTTGTAAATATGTAATCGATTTGTACATTTCTGCTGCATTATTCTTGTTGTATTCATTATTCTTGCTGTATTCATCGCAAGCGCCCGGATGCCCTAGGGCCAGGCGGCGCTATACAAATAATAAACTAAACTAAACTAAACTAAACAAAACCCGTGGGTAACGGGTGCACACCTAGTTCAATAAGAATTAAATAGAGCTAGCTAAATTAGTGAGGTGCAGAGGAGAGTGACGCAACACTGGCACTGTGGTGCGATGAACAAAGTACAAAAAAAATGAAGGTGTCCACGGTCTGTGGATCACTCCCGTCCCCTGCACACTCAGGGGATTGTACAAAGACAAACAATTATTATTTACGATTAGGATAGAGGTCTGTGGACTTAGTTCACAATTATTTAACAGCATCTGAATATGTTGAATCCAAAGGGATCCAAATGATCAATTATGAAATCAATTCTTACCAATAGTTTTATCTTTAGTAAATTCACAATGACAGAAGAAAAATTATTAACATCAATATTCTACTCTTGGTTTAATATAATTCAAATATAATGGAGCAAAGAACAACATTCCAGCTGTTAATACAAAATTACAATGTTAATTGCATATTGCCACTATAGATTCCATCTCTATATGAGCCTGGCGCCAAAGTCTGAGTCCAGCCAGGGCCCCTGTGTTTATAGGTCCCAAAGGGACATAAGTGAGTCAAGTGAACCATTCCCCCCCATCACTAGATGGTTTGGTTTTTGTGTTCTGGGGCCTGTGGCCATGACAAGGCCTTCCCATTCAGCCTGAAATCGGCCCGAGGGTCTTCACAAAGTGCTTGCCTGCAGTGGTGGTGCATCTTCGTCTCGAGGGCATCCACACCTACCCTTACCTGGACGATTTGCTAGTTGAATCCAGCTCCCATGCTCTGACGAGCCAGCACACAGCGAGGACCATGCGTTTGCTGACGGATCTGTCTTTCTCCATAAATTATCCAAAGTCCTGCTTAGGGCCATCGCAGAACGCTCCGTTATTGGCAGCCCGACTCCACACAGTGACTTGCCTGGCATCTCCCTCAGAAGAAAGGGTGGTAGCCATCTTAGGGATGGGGCAGCACCTGTCGTTGCTGCGGTCGGCTACTGTGCGAACTGTCAAGTCGCTGTTGGGCATGATGTCCTCCTGCATCAACCTTGTCCTCCTTTGCATACTACAGATGAGGCCTCTCCAGAAGTTTCTGGATGCAAGGTGGCTGCATGTCTCAGGATCCTGGACAGGGAAGATCACCCTCAACGAGGAGTTCCGACGAGCAATACAATGGTGGGGCATGCGCTCTCATCTCACGCAAGGGGCACATTCCAAGTCCCTCCCTACCAGGAGACAGTCACCACAGATGCTTCGCTGCAAGATTTGGGAGTTCACACTAGTCAGGTGCATGCCACAGGCCTCTGGCTGCCGGAGGAAAATACACTTCACGTTAATGTCCTGGAGCTCTGGGCCATCTTCTGAACCTTCAAGTCCTTCCTGCCATCGCTGAGGGGCAAGGTGGTGAGGATCTTCACTGACACCACCACCATTTTCTACATCCGGAAGCCGGGTGGGACGCGCTCTCCAGGGAGGAGCTACATGGCTGCCGGGCCAGCTGAGAGCCCACTCCTCCAGAGCCATCACAGCAACAACAGTGTTTCTCTCTGGTGTGCCCCTGCATGACATCTGCAGGGCTGCTACGTGGAGGTCCACGCACACCTTCATGAGGTTCTACTGCGTCGCAAGGGATTCCAGGGTGGAGTCCCGAGTCGGCAAAGTGGTGCTATGCAACCGGTTCATTTGAGGTAAGTCTGTTCCAGGGGTGAGTGTTTATTGCTTCTGTTGATCCTTGCCACCTCCCATGGTTGTGTATATGTACTGCTGTATAATTGTTATTCATGAGCATGTGAATACATGCCAGACCCCATGATAGAGAAGGTTTAAGTTACTTACCTGTAACTATTGGTCACCAGCATGGGTGTAGCATGGATTCACATGCAAACCCTCCCTCCTTCCCCTCTGTGGCTCTTCCTGGTTCATACTGCCACTTTACGTGCTTACCAAATCTGAAGATGGCCACCAGGGGTTGAGCTTAGGGAGAGGACTGTCATTGGATGGGGGCAGTATGACCCAGAGGACAGGTATTGGTTTGGAGGAAAAATACAGTTTTAAAGCAAAAGTGAGATCCCGTCCTCCAGGTGGCCAGGACATGGCCATCGCTATTTGATCCAGTTCCTGGCAGTGAACCAGTGAGGGAGTATCACCTGGATGGTGTGGGAAATGGGACACCGAAGGGTGAGACGCGGTATCCCCTTCCTTATGACACCTTTTCCCCATTCTACTCTGTAGGATATTTAGAAGCTCTTACCCACCCCCTTTTCCGACACAAACACTTTCTTACACCGTGAAAGACAACAGACTAACACGAGAGCTGTTAACCTTACATGTCCCAATACAATGGTCAGGCAGAGTCAGGCAATTGACAATAGCCACACACACCTGACAGCCCTTTCCCTTCCCCACAGGTATAAAATGCAGAGCACGATAGCACACTTTGAGCAGGGCCAATTGCAGGTGGAAGCAGGTATTCCAGGACAGCAATTCAAACGGAGAAAAAAGGCAGCGAGACCTGAAAGGACGGCAAGAAGGGACGTGCCCTTGCCCTTTTCAACCCAGACCTGCGAAGCCTCTGTGAAAGGAATCTTTAGACCGGGAAAGACAGCTGATGTGTGGAATAAGAGATGTCAACAGTGCACAAGGTCCTCCTGCATTGATAGTCAAGGTGGGGAGACGTGCCTGCTACCGTGGCATCTTACTTGACTCCAGAGACAGATGCCCACGAGTTCAACACAAATGGTGAGTCGGGGTGTTGAGACGAATGTTGCAATCAGCAACATTATATGAACTCTATGAACTTGTGAACAAAGAAATTTTGTGCATTGGAGTTTGAAAGAAAGTCCAGTGAATGAGCAGCTGCAGAGTGGTCACGTGCTGCAGAGCGCTCATCGGAAAGACTGTTGCTGGTTCCCTTTGTTGAAACTGCAAATATCAGGAGACCTTGGGAGAGGCCGGCGTGAGGAGTCAGAGTGGTCAGACAAGTGTGGAGTCAAACCCCTTGTGCAATCGAAGGTCTCTGACACGTTGACAAGAGATAGCTAGGGTAAGTGAACCCCGCTTTCTGATGAACTGTTAGAATTGCTATGTGAACCTGACAGAGGGATGCCAAGGGGAAAACTAAGGGAAGTAAGTCCTGCATTGTGAAAAAGCAAAGTGAACTGTGTATCTGGCAAATGTGAACCTGGCTGACAGATGACTGCGAATCGGGGTGAAGCCTAATACTCCCAAGAACATTGTGTTGGCAAGAGTGAACCTGACCGAGGGATGTCCACAGTGAAAGATTGTTCAAAAAGATGTAAGACTCTTGAATGTTACAAGCTGCTGATATTATGAATGAAAGGTCTTAGTGAATCCGACTGAGGGAGGCCCACGTTGCAAGAAGGATCAAAACGCCGGCTGAGGGGGGAGTCCCAGGGGCGGAGAGCATTTGCCCAACGTGAAAGATTACCAAAGGTTCTTCTTTTTTTTTCATTGTTTATGGTCCAGCAGGCCTTCTAATGCAAGAGACTTTGAATAAAAGAGAGTTGAAAGGAACGGTACCCTTGTGCAGGAGAGGCCCATGAGTGTGCTGTGCTCAGGAGTCCTGCCTTGTCCCTTGCTAAAAACGTGGGGAAGGGAGACCACAGCAATACCATCCTGACTTATCATTTCATGAACACTTCTTTCTTTTCTTGTGAACATTATCCCACACTATTTTTGTGGAATAGCGGTAAGGGTTGGCAATAGTGTTTTTTTATTATAGACCCTTTTGATTTGACTAGCCTCCACTTGGACGGTGTTATTATTTGATGGATGTAGCTTGCTCCCACCTTAGATTTAGGTTCAGATGAGATGTTTTTCTAACCCATTTAATCAGTTTAATAAACACCTTTGAAGTGTGTATACTTGTGTCTGTGTTTACTGTTGCTACCATGAGTTTCTTACAGCACCAATTAGAAGCAGGGGGAATCCAGCATTAAGCTCCATTTTTAAAATAAATTTAAAAAACGAATTTATGAATAAAGTTTAAAAAGTTGATTTAAAAATAGTTTCATCCTACGTGTGGTCAAGATGTTTGCATGCAAAAATGCAACCCTAAACTTGTCAAGAAAATGGCACTTGTTTGACTCACAATTTGCTGAAGGATTCCATTCATGACTGCACATTACTCATAAGTCCTGTCCCCTTTCCTCCATCCTTGTGAACGTCCCCCAACATGGGGACGGTACCAGAACCTTTGGCAACGGAAAATTGACCTTCCCCTTTAAATTTAGAAAAGCGTGCGGTGCCGGGCGTGGGAATGCCCCAGAGACCCCACTTCCAGCACCTCATCTCAGTCCATTTTTCCACATGCACGGTGTCAGACCTGGCAGCTAGGCGGAGGAACTTTTTCAGCTTTCCGCGTGTGTTTCATTCTTTTTTTTGTTGTGATCTTCTTTACTTCCCTTTTGTGACTTGCCTCCCCTAGCGCATGTCGGCTGCAGGAGACATCACGAGATGTGCATCCTGCAATGGTTCGTTCCAAGCCTCGGACCCCCGTGCGCTCTTTCTTGAGTGCCTTGGGCCCGACCACTGCTGGGACGCATGCACGGCTTGCATCTCTCTTGGTCACTGAGCTTTGAAGAATCATTCTTCTCCTCCCAGTCATCTTAAAGAGTTTGTCGCCAGGACCCCACGTCAAGACAAAATAGGTTCTTTGTTTAGCAAGGCCCTTCAGCACAGAGACTCCTTCCCGAGCGTTTCTACTGGGAATGGGACCTTGGATTTTGGTTCTGGCAGGCCCAAGGCTGTTGAGGCTACCGACTCCCAAGCCGAGGGGCCCAGGGGCTCTTCCGGGCGTTCCGCCGACAGACCGGATGTGGGTCAAGGTACCGGTTAAAATGCTAAGGGGCCGAGGGGCTCTTCCGGGTGGTCCACAGAGGGATGATCCAGCTACTCATCTTCTGCACCAGGGTGCAAAGGATAGTCGGGTTCTGCTTCCAGGAGTCAGTTCGAAGTATGATCCAAAATCACTTCCAGCTCCATAGCTGAGGGCGCCCAGCATACTGGAGCCATCTTCGAGGTCGATGCTCCTGCTTCAGGGTCTAGGACCAAGTAGTGCCCTTCTGTGTCTGAGCCAGCATGTGGCGCGGGGCCTACGTGGCCTCCCTCCCAGAGCGTGGCACCAGGTCCAAAGTTGGCGGACAAGCACACGACGGAGCCTGCAAGGCCAGCATCCATCTTGGATTCAGACTTAGGGCCTCTACTCGGTCCTTCGCCTACAGCGTAGGCCCTGCAAAAAGATTCCAGTTCCCTTCCCTGAAAGTGGTGGCAGGCCCTGTGGTATGGGTGGGGCGTGGTCTCGCAGAGTTACATCTACCCTTCTTAGTCTTACCGTTACACGCCCCAGGCTTCCAGATGCTTCGATCAGGAAAGGATGCCCGGCTTAAGGCCATGCCTCTTGTGATCCAGCGGCATGCGAGGATCGCTTCTTTGAGCGCTTCCTCCTCCTCATGCGCTCCTTCAAGGACATTATCAAGGAGGCGATTCCACAGGTCGTGACTCCTAGGCCTCCTCCCGTTCCTCCGGCAGTGCCAGTATCACAACCTGTTCCTCCTCCAGTTCACGCCCTGTCGGTACTTCTGATCCCTCCTCCTTCCCCCGCAGTCATCTGTTGATACCCAGCCGCCTTTGGGTGCGGATCAGGAAGGACACCTCCCACTCCTGTGTCCCAGGACCCGGACTTCCTGCCGTCTGGAAAAAAGTGGGGAATGATGGCACGACAATGACGAACAGGATGAAGAGCCATTGTTGTCAGTGAAGGCATTTCATGCGCATCTTCAGGGCCTTGCAGAGTACTTGATCCCCCACCTAGAGCAGGCCGCCCAGGATTGGGGGGTGTTGGCAGAGGTTGTGGCCCGGCGTACCGTGAGCCGTTCAGGCATCCTCCTCCAGAAAGATGTTTTATTGGTGGCTAAGAAGATCTGGGAGAAGCCCAGGGCCAACGGCCAGATAGATGTACAAGAAATTGGACAGCCGGTTTAGGCTTTTGGATGGGAAACCAGTCCTCCTGGCCTCCCAACCTCAGCCGCACTCTTCAGTTGTGGCATCGGCTTCCTTGTATTCCAAGCCATCGTCTTCAGCAGGGGCCTCCTCCAATCGTCGTTCCAAATAGGACAAAGCCCTTGAGTCTTTTGACAAGCGTTATCTCAACGCCGGGCTGCACTTGCGACAGGCCAACGTCGACGCCCTCCTAGCCACAGCGAACCAGAAGCTGTGGCGAGAGATCAGGGTGTTCCTGCCTGACCTCCCCCTGGACAGGCAGGCCTCCTTCAAAGCTGGCTTGGCCGAGGGCCATGCAGTTGTGCAGGACCTCATGAAGTCTTCGGTCTGCCACATCGACGCAGCCAACAGAGGTCTGTGTCTGGGTGTTGAGATGAGGCAGACAGCGTGCATGCATACCACTGAGTTCTCCTTAGATGTGACGGAGAGGATCCTG
Source organism: Ambystoma mexicanum (assembly GCF_040938575.1). Classification (NCBI taxonomy): domain Eukaryota; kingdom Metazoa; phylum Chordata; class Amphibia; order Caudata; family Ambystomatidae; genus Ambystoma; species Ambystoma mexicanum. The sequence goes on along the minus strand of NC_090932.1, from coordinate 1,236,979,878 downwards.
GATCTTCCTTTTGAGGAGATGGACCTTTTTCATTCGTGGACAGATGACGAACTGACAAAAAAACCTCCACGTAGACCGCCAAGACTCTATGCGCAGGTGACTGGATGTGTTCCCTGGACCTCAAGGTTGTGTACCTTCATGTCCCCATCCACCAGTCGCATCAGAAACTTCTGCGTTTTACGATTATGTTGCGCCACTTCCAGTACAAGGTGCTGCCATTCGTCCTCAATTGGGCCCCTCCTGTGCTCAAGAAGCTGATGAATGCGGCGGTGGGTCTCCTCGGCCTGAAGGGCCATCACTTAAACACCTATTTGGACGACTGGCTGTGAGGACCAGCTCACCGGAGGGGGCGGTACACTCCTGCTAATGACTGGCTTATGTTCATGACCAGCTGTGGTTCTCCCTCAACCGGCGGAAGTCGCAGCTGACACCCGCCCAGACTTGGTTTTCCTTGGAGCATGCTGGGACACAGCCGTGCAGCGGGTGTTCTCCACGTCTGAGAGGCTCATGTCCCTCTGCAAGGTGATGGGGCACTTTCTGGCTAATTCAACCACCTCGGCAAAGTGGTTCCACAGCTTCTGGACCTGATGGCGTGCTCACAATTCGGCACGCCCGCCTCAAGATGATACGTCTCCAGCACCACCTGGCGGCCAACTGGGACCAGGAAATGGGGTCATAGTCGGGCAGAATTCCTATTCGCTTATCCCTCCTCCCGGATCTTCACTGGTGGCTGTTGGACTGCAATGTTGCAGTTGGAGCCCCCTTCACCCTGCACAAACCCACTTTGGTGTTGAAGATGGATTCCTCCCTCTCGGGCTGTGGGCTATTCTGGGGGGCTGTTCAATTCATGGTGCATGGTCCAGGAAAGAAGCTCTCCTGCATATCAATCTGCTCGAGCTCAGGGCCTTGGGCCTGGCTCTCAGGGCCTTTCTACCAATCAGGAACAAAGCGGTTCTGGTTAGGACCAACATTTCCACGACCTTGGGGATTGGGGAGAGAGTGCCCGAGGGTGAGACATGGTATCCCCCCTTTCCTAACACTGATCTACCTCACTCTTCATCAGCCTTCATAGATTATATAAAATCCCAACCCATTCACCCCTTCCTAGTACTGAGACGAAGAAGAGGGGACGAGGAGTAATGCAGGCTTCCTATGTGAAACACCACTCTAGTACTGAGAGGAAGAAGAGGGGTAGGCAGGCATCCACTACTGAAGGTTAGACATGTCCCAGTAATTGGCTTTGTCATGGTCAGGCAGTACCAGCCAATAACAGACACCTGAGGCCCCTTAATAAGGCTCAGGTGTATAAAAGGTAGAGCCCAAATCAATGTGAGTAGAGAGTTGCCTTGGTGGAACGAGACCAGGAAGTCAATAAAATGTCAATGATCCCGGAGGACCTGCAGGACCCGGAGCAAGCGAGTCGTGTGGTGGGTGCAGGACCCGGATCCTGTGAAACTGAAGGACGACAGCAGGAGCTGCCGTACAACTGAAAACAAGAACGGCTGCATGCTGCAGTCATTCTGATCGCCAGGGTTTGCAGAGAAGTGCGTGGCGAGGAGGCCGAGGCAAGGCGTTCTGCATCCCGGCTCTCAAGAAGGTGACCGGGAGCAGCAGGGACCGCCGCGTGGGAGCTGCGCAGAGCCGGTAAGGGTCAGAGGACACAAACACCAGAGTGCTCCAAGGGAACCGCAGGCAAGTAGTGGTTCACGAAATTGAATAAATATGAGCATTATTGAATACCAAACTGAAAGAAAAGTACTGCTTGAATGAAATTAAGCAATATTGAATGCCAAGCGGAATGGAAAGTAATGTTTGAATTAAAACCAAGGCATATGAAATACCGAACGAACATTGGAAAATAAACTGACAAGGAATGTCAGATTGGGTGAAAGCAGCACTGTGTACAGAACGAAAGCAAATAGGTTACTAAATCAATGTGGTGAAGACTTGTAAGTTTATGGGAAAAGCAAAAGACTGATGTAGAAGAGTGTTGCAGAAATTAAAGAGAATATAAATGTGGAAAGTCAGAAGCTTAAAGCAGAAAAGGCTGTGAAGGAGTTAAACAAGGTCATGGGGGAACTTATGGTTGCGCACACCTGTGGAGTCCCGTAGAGTCCCGCTTTGCTACTTCGCCGCGACTGCGGGGCTCCGGAGGACTGCCAACCAAAGTAACTATTGGTCCCGGGTGACTGCAGCCCCTAAATCATCATGCGCATATCCCTAAAATCAGGCATGCCGGTAAGGAGCCCTTTGAAGAGCGCAAACTTGGGGTGCTCTAGAAAACAGGGTGATGCTGGCCTGTCTTGCTCCACCCAGAGACGGAACCGGTCAAAAGACTCTGTCCCAGGGAATAAAGACATACGAAAATTCTGCAATGGGTCACTCTCTGCATTTCGGGCTCAGTCTGGGAATACGCCCCTAAACCTCCAGGCGAAGAGTCATGGTGAGGGGGCTGACTCCCTTGGAATAAACAGCAAATTGGGTCCTAACCCTATTATTCTGCAAACTGGGGAGACACTGATGAAGCCCCAAGCAGAGTGCCCTGTGAAGGATTGTTCTATATCAGATACGGCCTTGTTGGAAGCAATACCGGTAACTAGCGCACCAGCCCAAGTCTCTTGCAAATCAACTGTACCTGAGGTACAGAAAGTGGACATTGTTGTGATAGATTTGGACGCAAATGATTCTGTCTTTTCAAATAATCTTCTCTCCGAAAATCTATCAGCCTCTCCGGTAATGTTTACGGAGAGTTCAATAAGTGAAGCTCACTCTAGGAGTGAGGCTCATGGGCAGGTAAATGTGTCAGGAATATCTGTAAGGCAACCTCACACCGTTAATGATGAACATGAAGTGGCAACAGTGTTAACCCACAATCAAAGTATGAATACGTCTGTGGTAGTCCAGCAATCTGATAATGGTTGGGGGGATTGCATTACAGGCCATGAATCTGGCGTTAACCACAATGTCCAGAACTCTTTTAGCATGTGAACAGAAATTATCCGTACAGAGTAAATGAATGGATAAAATCATGAAGGGCCAAGTTCTTAATGAAGCTGCCCTAGCTAAAATGTGGGATATTACTATGGCAGCAAGAGAAGTGAAATCTCAAAGGAAGTCTTCATCGGCTCGAACAGACATAGCTCCTGAGAATAACTCGGGTGAGCCGCATGTCAGAAACGGGGACCTAAAACCAAATGTGATCGAGTCAGTGATACCGTGTTTTGATGATGTTATTTATGAATCCTCGAAAGGGGGCGGGGGCCATATGGCCCAGGGTGAAGATAGCTTAAACATCCTGCAATCTAGCCCTGAGGAAATGTCGGAGAAAAATTCTAAATCCCCCGATTTAACTGCTCCTCCCGAGAAACAAAAAACCAAGCGAGGTAAGCCGGCCCCTAAAATGCCCCAAAAAAAGCTCCCAAAGAATCAACAGACCCCTAAGACGTAGGAAAATCGTCAGTCAAACATTTCTTTAAGGTAATCTCAGTACCTAAACGTACCACTATAGCTGCATCTGACGCCATAAAACAAAAATATCTATCCTGAGCCCTTGATCGAAGAAACGGGGCCCTAAATGTTTGGCCAATCCAAGCATTGGACTATTCTCCCTTGTATGAACTGGTCGGGGAGTTAGTAAGGACAGAGAATTGTTCAGAGGAAAAGTCAAACCCCCTGAAAACCAAATTGGCAAATCCCTCTTCAAAATCGACCATGGAGGCAGAGCTTAAGGTCCATGCAGCTGATATACATCGCGCTGAGATCAGGAAAGCAGTAGATGAGTACATGGCGAAAGCATGGTTGCTTGACCTGTGATGGGTGGACCATGTGGTCTGACAACTGCGCCTAGACCCGGGAGCCCTAAATGGTGACAAGCAAGAGCCTTGTGAAGGAACAACGAGAAGTGGGAATTGAAGGCTAAAGCAAGTTAGAAGGTTGGTCAAGTGGACCTATTATTTTCTTACAAGGAACATTAAGCAAAGTGCAAGTTATATGATAAAAACAGTGCAATCTTGGGGCAGGGAATGCTGAGAACTTAAAGAACTGAAAAACACTGTCTTGGGGAAGGGAACCTCAAGACTTTGCAGAATATTGGTAATACAAGCAGCTATTTGAACTCTATTCAACTTGTGTCAGGACTCGCCTGGAGGTTTGGGATAGATGTCCTGGCTGGCGTTATTGACCCAGACTATAGGGGAGAAATAAAAGTATTATTGCAGAATCATGGGAAAGATGTTTTTCAAGTCCAACTAGGAGATCAAATCACCCAAGTGATATTTGAGAGGGCAATGCTCCCCAGATTTGAGGACGAGACAGAGAAAGAAAAGACTTACAGGGTTACTTTGGGAAAGCGAATGAAAGACCCTACCATTTCTCTACCCTCTAAACTTAATGAAGAAGAGCCTTACACCCTGCCTGACTTAGCCTTTGCCCAGAGGAACGACCTTCTATTAGCTGAAGCCTTTTTACAGATAACATCTGAGTCTGAGGCTCGGGGAAAAGGCAGACTTTTTTTTTTCTTTTCTAAAACACAGTTATTGTATAGAGGAGACACTACCACTGAAGGCTTAACAAAAACACAGTTAGTGGCTCCCTGGAGCCAAAAGCAAATGGTCCTCGAAATAGCCCTCTCTCACCTAACAGGAGGACTTATAGGACAAACTAAAACCCAGGCCCATATAAACAATAAATCCTACTGGCCAGCCATGCATGCAGACATTAAGAACTGTGTCCAGACCTGTGAGATCTGTCACCGAACTAGTACCCACTTACCACCACAGCTGCATTAAACCTTTTACCCATTATTGAAATTCTGTTTTCAAGGATAGGGATGGATATAATTGGTCCCCTCAAGCCTTCTAAAATGGGTAATAAATATGTACTGGTCATAGTGGATTACGCCACCCAGTAGTATGAGGCTTTCCCCCTAGGAAGTAATACAACACAGCACATTTTAAAACATCTGCTCCCGTTCTTCTCGCGGGTTGGTTTTCTGAGAGAAATATTAACAGACCAAGGCCCTTATTTTCTGAGCAAACTTATGGGAGAAGTTAAGGAATTATTGCATATAACCACCTTGCGCACATCTGTGTGCCACCCCTAAACTGATGGTTTTGTGGAACGGTTTAATAAAACTCTGAAAATCATTCCACGAAAACCTGTAGATCAGGATGGGAAGAATTGGCACCATATGATTCCTTGGGCCTTATTTGCAATCAGGAAAACACCTCGGGCCTCTACTGGGTTTTTTCCATTTGAACTGCTTTATGGACAGGAACCCCGGGATATCTTGGACATGCTGAGGGAAACCTTGGAGGAAAGGGAGGATGCTCCAATACCACTCTCTCAAACAGCGACCCGACTTAAAGAACATATGGCGGCCGTTAGATCCTTGATGCAAACTTATATGATTGAAGCCCAGGAGCAACAGAAAACATCTTGCGACCAAAAAGTGGCATTAAGATCCTTTTCTATCAGACAAAAGGTCTTAGTACTTATACCTACGTCCGGTAATAATAGGGTCTCAATGTGGCATGGGCCATAGGAGGTAAAGGTTTATCATATAAAGTTACTTAAAGAATGGAAGGAGAACACCTCTGAGGCCAGTGCTACAATACTCTCCTGTTTGGTGTCAGAGGCAGTAGAAAATACCCCCTTAATTCCTTCTGATCTCATGAATATTGAACATCAAGACCTAGTAGACCTAGTGAGTCTGTTGCCAGATGTGCTCTATGAAAAGCCGGTACGAGTGAAAGGAAGACATATACCATCATATTTGTACTCCTGCAGGCAAGGTAGTGAACTTAAAACCCTATCGAGTCTCAAAAGGATATCGTCATGAAGGAGGTAGAACAAATGCTCGAAGCCAATATAATAGAACCTTCAAATAGTCCCTAGTCTTCACCCATCGTCTTGGTGGCTAAACCTGATGGTAGTTGGAGATTCTGCATATATTTTAGGAGCGTCAATGTTATCTCAGCTTTTGACGCTTACCCAATGCCTCATATTGTCGACCGTATAGATAGATTGGGTAATGCTGTCTACTTGTCAACCCTAGATCTCACCAAAGGGTATTGGCAGGTTCCACTATTTGAACCTGACAAAGAGAAAACTGCATTTTTCACCCTCAAAGGACTGTTCCATTTGAAAATCCTACCCTTTGGATTACACGGTGGCCCTGCAGCATTCTAGTGAATAATGGACCGAATTTTGTGAACTTATGAAAGAATGTGCGCTGAAAACAACTGAGTCTTTACTTGCACTATTCTGTTGGCTAAGAAAAAACCCACACCATGTTTATTTCTAGGTGTGAGGCAAAGCATAGGTTTTGACACAGACAAACTTTTGATTTGGACTTACAGACATAGACTTCCCATAGTTTTATTTAGGAAGGGAAATTCCCATAACAGCTATAGGGCAGGTTAGGCGTTATACCATCCTGATCATTAATTCAACTTTTGATATTGAATTTTACAACAGTTGTCTGTATGATCTCTTAATATCATGCCTGTCTCGCAATCCTCAGTCGGAGGCTGAAAGAGCTTTGCATTCCTTGGACCTAAAGAGAGTGCTCAAGTTCTATCTCTCCCGCACTAAACCCTTGAGGAAGCCTGAGGCTTTGTTCATTGCCTTTAGGGGCTTGTCTCCGCTTCCAAGGTTTCTATCGCCCATTGGATGGTTCAGGCCATTTTGGAGGTGTATACGGCCATGGCTACGCTGGTTCCCGTGGGGATCCATGCCCATGCGGTGAGAGCAAAGGCTACGGCTGTCGCCTTTCAGAGACATGCTTCTCCAGCATGGGGTCTGGCATGGATTCACATGCTCATGAATATTCCTTTTCATCAGGATCGGAATCCTCGGTAAAACATTTCGCTTTAGAACTGTATTTCTCCTCTAAACCAATCACTGTCCTTTAGGTCAAACTGCCCCCATCCAATGACAGACCTCTCCCTGTGCTCCACCCGTGGTGGCCATCTTTAGATTACCTGGTGGACATCTTCAGATTTTTACCGCACACTTCATTGTTGGGAGTCCTCTTAGAGGTCACCAAGATAAAATTCCTAATATTTTGAGTTTTTTGGGTAAAATGTCAACGTTTTTGAACTGGTCGAACGATAAATCCAAAAATCGGAGGACGACTACCAGCAGCAGGAATTCGCTGTTGGTGGAGATATTACTACATCGAGGATCTTTTATCAGATCAGAGAGGGCCCAGCCTTGGGCATACTACTTTGCGCCTTTTCGCCATGATCAAGGAAAAGAGATGCCTCTTCAAACTCTGCGTGAAATGTGGAATAAGGAATGTTTTCGTTGAGGATCGACACCACACATATCTTTACTGCCTGCATTCTGACCATGATGACCATGATGCGAGGTCTGCTGTGGTTTTTCAAAAAAGACCAAGAAGTATTTCTACAGCAGACTGGTGGTGTGGTTAAAATCGGGCAAGGCCTCTGACTCTGTCTCAATGCATGGTCATGCTTCCAGGACTGGCTGGTCCCACAGTTAAACTCCCTCAGAAAAGAGGTTTTTGAGGACGCCCAGCCCGCGGGTGTCCAAAAGAAGTCAAGGCCGCACGCCACTCATCCCACTGGGTTTGGTGCTGCTGCAGGTCCCGGCTCGGGAAGGACAAGGTCGCCGTCCACATCCACGGTGAGCCTACCGGCTAGATGCGCTCCCTCTAAGAGAAAGTCCTTCACTCCTTCGAAACTCGGCTTGCCATCGGCGGACAAGGCAACGAAAGAGATATCCAAAGAGGGCCCTTCCTTGCCTCCATCGGCGTCTCAACCAGCCAAGACAGCAGCGTCATCTACGACCACTACCACATCGACAGAGAGTGCTGCTACCACCCCGTCAACCGCCTTGTCGACAACCACTACTTTGTCAAAAGGAGGGCAGGCCACGAAGGTGGAGCCCACAATCGCAGCAATGGCTGCTCTGTGGGTGTCCCTGCCGGCATGGTGTGAGGTAACTACCGCGCCTTTGGCGAAGACCCCTGGAAAGGGGACAGCAGCCGCTTCCCCCAAAAGTCTCAGGAGAGGGGAAGGAGTAAGGCTCCAACGACCTGTCGGAGAGGTATGGAACAAGGGACTGAATCAAGTGTGCCGTGGCACATTTATACTAGCTCCGATGAGGGTGACGACCTGCCTGAGGTCCACGAAGGGGGCCTGGGACCCTTGTTGGAAGGTGGGTCAGCACGGGTTGAGCCCTATTGTCTACCTCTCCAGAACAAGCGTACTAGCCCGGAGCCTCCGCCTCTCATTCCTCCTGCACGTCAACTCGGGGTTGTTTTGTTGGACATTCTGACTACGCTGCACATACTGGTATCAGAAATTCAGCAGAGACTGCCATCCACACCCGGCCCTGTTCCGTCTAGAAGGTCCACCAAGACCGCTTTCAAGAAGCCCAGATAGGCGCAAGCGCAAGTCATAGGACCCTGCTGGGCCAAGGCACCAACTGACACCACCGCCACTGCTGCCTCCACCTTGGGATTTGACTCCAACATGGGATCCTACCACGCACACAGACATGGGCATGGATACGGAGGCTATGGCGAAGGACACCGACAAGCCTAATGACTTCTTGCCAGCGGATGGAGAGCCAGCAGGCACGGATGACCCGCACGGGGCCTCCCCTCCGGATGAGGTCGGCTCCTTCCACTCAATGATATCCAGGTCCTCTGATCTTATCCAGCTGGTGCCTGAGGAGGGGTAACTGGAAGGGATCCTTTATCAACTTTGCGAGTCTAAGCAGAAGACCATCATGTCCGTCCCCTTGTTGGATAATATCTGTGATGAAGGCCTAGCGATGTTAGCGCTGTTGAAGAATCAGAGCACCGGCCCTCCCAAGCAGGACAGGCTCGAGAAGAAATGCAGAGTCCCGGACTTGGCCCCCAAGTGCCTGAGGTCCCAGCCTTCACCCGACTGTGGTCTCAGCCACGGCCAAGAAACACTCTGCAAACCTGTTGTCCTCGTCCATGGTACCCTGGACCAGGAGGGGAAGAAGATGGACGCTATGAGGAAGAAGATTATACGCCTGCCAGCACCTTTAAGGCTGCTAATGCCCTGGCCATTTTGTCCCGCTACGACCAGGAACTCTGGTATGAGCTGGGCCCGATTCTGGACTTCCTACCTGATGAGAGAAGCTCTTGAGCTGTTCCAGGATGGGGAAGGGGCCTCAGACCACGGCATCACAGAGGCGGTGGACATCGCAGACACCAGTTTTCCATTAGATGGGAAACGGAGTGTCTCTTCGTCGACGGGGATGGCTGAAAGCCACCAAATTCAGGCCAGACTTTCAGTCTAAGGGGTTGGACATGCCATTCGATGTTAAAACCTGTTTGGTAAGACGGTCGACGAGTCTCTTCAAATCATCAAGACTGACACAGAGACAGCACTTTCGCTGGGTAACCTGCAGCAGCATTGCTCGGCGTCCTTTTCGTTCCTCAGGGCTATACCACCCCTTATCGGCAGCCTTCCTGTTCCACGACGCAAGAGGCGTACAGAGGCCGCTCGCAGGCATACAACAGTGGAGGACAATGTCAGTGCTGCCCACAGGGCTGTGCACTCTGGGCCCCCATTTGTGCACTCCAGTAGGAGGTCAACTGGCGAGGTTCATCAGCGTGTGAAAAACCATCACCACTGACAGATGGGTGCTGGACGCTCTCGCACAGGGACACTCCTTGGAGTTCCAATGCAGGTGTTCTCGTATTTCCCCTGTAGCTTGACAATAACAGCACGTGGTGCAGCTACCATGGGAGGTCCATGCAATGTTAAAAAAGGGTGGCGATAGAACCCGTTCCTCAGTACCTCCGGCCCTCTGACAAGAGGGAGGAGGCTGATCCTGGACCTGCAACGCCTCAAAAAGTAGTGACCCACAGGACAGTGATTGATTTAGAGGAGAAATACAGTTTTAAAGCGAAGTGAAAGTTTTTTCTTTTACCAAGGATTCCCAGCCTGATGACAAGGAATATTCATGAGCATGTGAATCCATACCAGACCCATGCTGGAGAACAATAGTTACAGGTAAGTAACTGAATCCTTTGTGGGATGTCATCTGCAGGACGGCTACTTGTGCCACTGCGTCTGCTTTCTGTAAGCACTATTCCCTAGATACCAGCTTGACGCAGGATGCAGAGTTCGGTGAGGCGGTTCTGAGTAACCTTTTTGCTTAAGAACGACATAGGTTGTCAAAGCTCCTCCCAATGGTCTTGTTCAGTTGAATCACCCACAAGGATGGACGAAATGGGATGGGATTTATGAGTAATTAAAGTTACTTACAGTTGTGACTAAAGAACTCATAGTTCTTTCCTCCAAACGTCCCACCCACCTTCCCCCGCTTGTATGCCAGGGGCTAAAATATTCAGGATACCCAGGTATTAAAGCATCCAATGTGTTAAAAGGGGACTGAGGTGAGGCGCCGGAGGGCGGAGTCTCGTTGGTGTTGCAAGGCCCTGGGCCGCACACCGGCACGCTGTACTAAATTTAAAGGGGAAACTCAATTTTTCACTGCCAAAGGTTATATTTGATTAAAGAACGGCTACTAAAATATATTTTTATTCAGTTATCTACACAGATATATTGTACTGTTCTGCGTTTGCTATAGTTTCCAGCTACCATGTCGCCATGTTGGGGGGCTCCGACAAGGATGGAGGAAAGAGGACTAAGGACTATAAGTACTCTAATCACTGCACTGAGTAACTTTAATGTATTCATTTGACTGGAAGTTTTATATACCACATTTTAGGTCACTTCAGAGTACCATGTTGAGTTCATAGGGTGAGTTTGCCAGGCATACGTTTTGGGGGCCTTTGAGCCTTGGCATGCAGAGCCAAAAGCTATTGGATTGTTTTCATTTGTGCAGATTTCTGTCTGCCCGATTCACAGCCTATGCTACCTGGAGTTGTTTCTGCCAGGAGCAGCTTTATATTTCATACAGCACCCAGTCAATGGCTCTGTTAGAAATCCCTGGGCAGATCCTAAAATGTGTCCCAATAAAATAAAATTGCACAAAAAATGGCAATTTACATGCATATGAAAACGATGTAAACCCGGTACCCTAATATAGCATGTTCGCGTGAAATAAGTGCACTAAGCACATGAGATCCACTACAAGCACTCACCGCGCTTCTATGGGTTATGTCCACGTGGACTGGACTGCGTTTTGGTGGAAGGAAACCATTGCTTGCAATATGGTTTGGCAAGGATTTCTTAATCACACGGCTTTTATGCACTGTAGCACTTATCGACGCTGGTGAGTTTCATGAAGCGTATGTGTACCCAGGTGCTTTTTTGTGTGCTTTTATACAATGCAGAGAAAGGCTGTTCATTTTGCGCAGGCAGTTATTTACCTTTCAAGACTTTAACATAATTGCCATTATGCTCCGGAGTGATTTGGACGAGTTGTGCCCAGAGCCCTTACTGCTCCCGGTGGACAGTTTTGCACACAGAACCATCTCTTTAATGGGTGCATAATTGCAGCTTTGGTTTTAGGTGCACAAACTGAGGCAGCTAATTCTTCAGTCAAACAGCGGTTTAATTTAAATATGCATCGCTAATAAAAACAAAAGTGGCATCCATTATCCCACTGCTAACAGGGCGAGACATATGAACGATCCACGCGAGTGCCATTAGTTGGCAGGGGCTTTGGATTCCGGGGAATTACTTCACAGTGCTTGCTCCTTCCAGAGATCAAATAGTGCTGTTTTGAAAGTAGGCATACATTAAGTTAGACTCGTTAGTCTGCCATTTGAGGCATCATACTTTCAAGCCCCTCCGCAGGGATAGGAGAGTGGAGATCAGCAGCACTCAGCGTGCGACCATTCTGCTGGGCCTTTGGCGTAGCAGGTGGCGCAGCTCCAAATCGGCCTCACCTTTTTCATTACGTTTTTGTTTAATTAGGAGAAACAAGAAAGATTTTTTTAAATCCCTTTACTTAAAGAGATTACGGTCAGGGCCGGTCCTAGTATTTTCGGGGCCAAGTGCGGCACATTAACTAGGGGCCCCTTATTTTGCATTTGATGACATCACAGGACGAAAGGGTTACTTGCCTGTAAACATAGTTTTTCATAATTTGAATAGTGCCTCAGACTGGGAAATTCCAGAAATTTAAAATAAACGTACATAAAAAACGTATTTATAATAGGCTTTCCCTATAAATTGAGAGCACTTTCCTAGAGCCCACGCACTGCCAAAGAATCCTGCCACTAACTGATCAGTCTTGGGCATGTAAGTTACAGCCCAGAGGCTTTTCTTAAGATTCACCATCTCCAAGTCATAAATACGACATGCACACCCGATTTGTTTCCCAGCAAGCTATGTGAAAGCGTTATCATCTCACTACCATTCAATTCACAGTTCAACCTCATTCTGCATGAAACATGTCGGTATAAAAACAAACATTGGCAATGCAAAAGATTTCGGCTTTTGTGTAGGCATGGGAAAGGCATTTGCTATGCATTGCTGTAGTGGTATTAACTGGCCATCAATGGTAGCAGATGCAAAATGGTCCCAGTACCTGGCATATATCAGTGCCTGGCAAAAGCCTAATACTTATACACAAGCCAACGCTGTTTTTCACGCAGAGTAGTTAGAAATAGAGTGGTCGAAGGGAGACCTGGCTAAGACATTTTTTATTATACCAGAAGCATGTTTACAGCACAAATTAAGTTAACTACAAGAAGACTGCTTTGAAAAACACTGGCAGGCACGTTGAGCATAACGTTTGATCCCAGGAGAATGTGTTTTGGGTGAGTAGGGGCAGGAAGTGGGTGGGAATGGCCATAGAGATTAGCACAGCCATGGCCAGTCAAAAATCCAAACTGTTGGCATTACCAATGCTTGTTTATGGAGGATGTACAAATCGTTTCACGCAGCGTATGCTATTTTGGAAAACAAAACCAATCCCACATTCCAGTTGTTTAAGCATGTATTTGCATAATAAAAAAAGATCACGTTATTAACAATATTTCACTGATCAAGTGTAACGTACACCGCATGCAAAATAAGGTTGGATGCTCTGCTACCAGAAAGCAATTTATTGGCAGTAAGGATATATGCAAATGTACAGTTTGGGGTGTAATAGTTGAAGTTTAAAAATCGCCTAACTTATGTCATGCAAAACGATAAGCTTAAGAACTTATGAAGATGTTGTATGCATGATAATGGCTGTGAGGAGGGTGTGTGTGTGTGCCGGTACAGTAGCAAAGGTAATCTCTTATCCACACACACGAAACTAGGTTAGAACCTCTGCAGAGATTATCAACACTTTCCGGCAGAACAGGCGTGTTGTTGTCCCTTTTAAACAATCCAATTAAATCTTCCCTGTAGCTTTAAACTAAGGCTGCATCAAAGTACGAAAAATTGCATTAACGAGGAAGGGCAAAAGGAAAACAGCCATGTTCAGCTAGAGACGGCTTGATAAAAAATAAAATCACCCCATGGTGGGGTCAGACCCAACAGAATCAGCATATGCCCAGCATACGCCAAGGCACTGCCATATATATGCCACTTCAGCATTGTGTGGCCAGTTTCTTCCATATTATGCCAGTTATAGCTACATGTCAGGTTTTGTCATTATATGATAAGTAGCGCCCCTGCATTGCCAGTTGCTGCGATATTACAGGGTCGGAAAATCCAATAGATGCAAGTCACCAACAATACACAGGACCATTAATGCTTTGATTCATGATAGGGATTTGTTATTTACATAGCGCTTTCGCCAAAGCACTATACATAGCACATATTTAAATACAATTCATTCCAACCGAAGTGTGTACTCGTTTATCAACCTCAGAAGAATGAAGGGCTGTGTTGACCTTGCCGGATTCGAACCTGCAACCTGCAGATCACACATAGATCGCAGATGCAAGCAGTTAACCCACTGAGTTATTTTACCTCTTTGCTATTAAAAATGCAACACAACAATAAGAAAACATGTCAAAACTGGATCCACAATGTAGGCTAGACACGTAATAACACTTATCAGGTTTTCTGTAGCCTTGATGATGCACAGACAAAAATGCCACGCCACAGTAAGACATACCTAGTTGGGTTGCACCAAAATGCCAATGTAACCATGTAGTAACACTTGTCATGCTTACTTTATCACAGATGCCCCAAAAAAATACCTTGCCACAGTAAGGCAAAGGCTAGACTGACTGCACCCAAATGCCAGTCTAGCCAGGTAATTGCATTTATCATGATTGATTTATCAGAGATGCCCAGTACAAAATGTCAAGCCACAGTAAGTAATTGCTAGACTAGATGCACCAAAATGCTAGTCTAGCCATGTAATAACACGTATGATGCTTACGTCATTATATATGACAAGACAATATGCCATGACACAGTAAGAATAGGCTATACTGGTTGCACCCATATTGCGGTTAGATGGGTAATAACAAATATTTGTTGTATTATTATAGCTGCCCAGTAAAAATGGAATACCACACTAAGAAATTGCTAAACTGGCTGTACCAAAATGCCAGTCTAGCCACTACTACATTTCATGCCTGCTTTATCATTGATGACCTTTATGTATTAGCACACCCTCTCCTGCCCCATCCTTCTCACTCATCCCCTCTCCCTCCCATTCCCCTCCTCCAACTCCCAAAATCAACTCTGCCATCCAGTATTACCTCAGCGCCCCTCTTCATCGTCCCAGTACTTATGTCTGAGGCAAGGTGCTTCATAGGCAAATATTCTGACGAGGAAGAGTGGGACTAGGAGTAACAAAGGTTACCGGTAAGTAATCCAGGTATTTAACATAAGCACACATACTCACACACCGCTTACTTACACATGCATTCATTCCCCATTCACTCACAAGCATGGCCAACCACCTAAACATCATGCACTCACTCACACGCTTTGCATTATATATACACACACGCACATTACATAACAAACACACACTTTTACATTAAAACAAATAAATGTCCTTACATTCCAATATCCGTTGCTCCTCCTCTACATGCATGACTCTGGCTACCATGCTCCAGCACACACGCAAGGAACCAGCTCTCGTCCCTGTCATGCGCAGCAGACCACAGGAACCAGAGCCATTTATGTCCTGTGGTTGGGTGGGGAGGTGGGGGGGCTTGGATTTAAAAATGAAATAATTTCTTTTGGAAAACCAAAACGGAAATAGTTTCTTTTTGAAGTCAAAGTGACTTCAAAAAGAAATTATTTTTTGAAATCCGAGCCCTCCCCCATAAATCGCCGAGGCAGTGCCAGGGGTCATATAGGGATTACTAGGGGTCGCAGTTGCCACCCCAAAATGATGTCCCTGAACTCCCCTTTTTCAAGATAGCATCTCTACACAGAGCTCAAAGCTGGCTTAAAATAACTTCTATCGCTTTTGATCGAGGAGGAAGGTGATCTTGTTAAAACATGCCAGGGGAAGAATTGGGCTGGAACAAGACGTAGCAGAGCTCCAGCAAAAACTGTCTTGCCGAAGCAATTTACCAGCACAGAAATGTTTGATAAATTGTTGGACGTTCTTATGTTTCCAAAATGCACTTTGTTTTTATCTGAAGCAGCCAGCATCCTATATTCAGGCCCTGTACATCATTGACACTTAGCTCTGACCACACTTCTGACAGTCTGCCTCCCCGAACCCCCGCGTGCGTTAAGTGGAGGGGCCGGGGGAGTTCCCCCAGAGCATTTTATTCTTTTCTAGCACTGACACAGAGACTAGCCCTGCAGTCTTCTACCGAGCGTTAGGTGGCACCCGACCCATTTGTCTGCATGCTCATCATTGAACTATGGGACTAACTTGTGACGTAGCATCCACTAGGTTTCAGACCATCTGACCGAAGATCATGGAGGCAGATGTGCTCTGCACGCTAACGCACAGTTTGATATTCTTATTGCTCAATACCACAGTAAATGCCCCACTAGATATGTTCATCTGCAAGCTCATCTACGGGATGCTAGTTCTTGAACTGGTCAAAAAAGTGCCCGTGCAAGTTTGGTCCTCTGCTAGTCAATCAATATCGAACCCTTTGTTGAAAAGCCTTTGCTACATGATGTGGTGCAGACCGATTGGGTTGTCCGATTTCTTTGATCAGTATTTTTGACCAGATTTGGTGTTTTGCCTAGTCCATTCTAAAGACAATCTTAAAAGCCATTCTGACAGCTGGCCAGTCAATTCCGTTTTCTCTTGTGTTTAAAAGGGGGAAAGTGGGACTGATATTCTGTTTGATTTGTATCTTTCCTCCTATCTGTTTACATTGCCTATTGTGGGGCTGAGGGGTGTTGCAGGAGGAACTGCTAACCACAGTGCTATCTGTTCTGAACCAACACAAAAGTAGTATTTGCTGTGCTGCAATTGTTTTGCTCATTACTTACTCCTCGTGTATTAAAGATATTATTCAGTGTTCTGTCACCCTATTGGTGATTGTTGTTTATCTATTAAAAAATATTGTGGTTAAATTTTAAATGCATAAATTACCTTTGCAAACCAGCCTGATTCCTGGTTCAGTGTGGTCCTGGTTCAGTGTGACCCAGGGGGGGTTCAGGAGGAAGGGTGTGATATAAGTGGTATATTGTTCAGAATATTGAACTTTTAGACAAAAATAAATAAGGATTTCAGTTGTGCACTACATGCTGAGCTTTGACTTGGGTGTGTGCCGGATTGAAATCACTTACAGCTGACCTGTATATATTTGCCATTATAGTATTGCCAGAGTACATAGTGTGTTGTTGTGATTGTGTATATAACCTTGAACCTTATTTATATAAAGACTGTGTTTTCACTAACATAGTTTGTGGACATTCCTTTGTGGGTGCTTGGGGACTACATTGTACTTAAGAACCAGCCCACATCATCTCCTGAGAGCTTTAAGCCTTGATTGCTCTTCCAACTTTACCAAATAGACAATCTTGGTTGGGGTGCTCTGTGCCTCTCCACTGCCATATAGAGAGCAGGAGTACAGACACCCTCCTCTGGTGCTTTACAAACAACTGTGGTTCTGGTCAGTCAGTGTAAGTCAAAACTCACCTTAGGTCAGTCAGTGTCAAAATCCCTGTCCTCAGGATTCAAAGATGGCTGCCGCCTGGTGAAGACTTGCATTCGGGTGCTCTGTAATTAAGCTTTGGCCTCCTCGCAAACAGTGAAGAGGAGGGTACAAATGCAGTTTGCCCTTCGGATGAAGGTTGGCAGGCTGTGCGTTTAAGATCCGGTGCGTGGACCCTAGAATTGGATCGTCTCACAGGGGGGACGCGGCCACTCGAGTGGAGGAATCGGGGCCCCAGAACTTGATGCCGGCTTGCCTCGTTGTGGCCACATGCTGGTGGAGGGCCCTCTTGCGCTTGCCGGGAGGCTCGCAGGAGTTGCAGCGACATCGTTGCAGCATACTGAGCCCAGGAGCAGCATCGACCGGGTGTGTCCTCATACCGGTAGCAATCCCATAATCATACGACCGCGACCGGAGAAGGGGTGCAGAAGACAGTAATGAAGTCGATCCCTAGGCTCTTTAAAGCAAATGAAAATGGAAGCAGTTGGCATTGGGCGGCGCACATAATTGTTAGGCACGCAGAGGGCGGCTGGAGGCGGAGTGGTACTTTGCCTAAAGTGAGCTGAAAAGCTCACTTTAGGCAAAGCTTTGTACCCTACTCTTCACCATATAGCCGGGACACTGACCAACAATCTCGGTCGAAAGTAAAGGATCGCAGTAATATCACCTGATTCCATGGAGGAGGCCGAGATTGCTCCAGGCTTGCATCCCTTTCTCAGGAGTTAGCTATCACCTCCCCGCAAAGTACTTTGTTACAAGCTTGATACCAGCAGGACACTAAAGAGTTGGGCTTCCAAGTACATTGTTCTTTTTTTGTTAGGGCATAAATATGAGATCCGGAATATGTTTTTTTAACGTACACATAAGAGCCGTAAGTGGATGGACCGCAGTTAGATCCCTCAATCCTCATATGACCCAAGACTCTAAGCACATGCCAGGAGGCAGGAAGAAACAGACCCCAACTGGGCAAACACAGCCACATCAAAAACTGTCCAATCCACTGAAAAAATGTTGGGCAAGTGACTCCGACACACCCGTGTCCTCGGCTCCACCTGTGTTACAGCGTCCATCATCATCGCATATCAAAGATCCTAAAATGACTGCTTGTAAAGAAGATTTTAATAAGCTTTCAAGACTTTCAGGGCAAATTTGTTGCCTCTTTTAAATTGCAATTTACCACATTTACTTCGGAAATTAGGCATTCAGTCGCAGACTTTAGCAAGGAAATGTCCTCTTTAGGGGAGCATGTCGCTACGAATGAACGTGCAATCCAAGAACTTGCAGATGATAGTAGACCAGCGGATGTTGCTCTGGAAGATTTATCAAGGATAACACACAATTTAGAAATCCAATATGAAGACCTGGAGAATCAATCCAGATGCTCCAACATTCGAATTAAAAATCTCCCTGAAACAGTCGTGGATCCAGACTTAAGAGAGGTTATCGTGATTGGCCACCAGGGGGCGCGCGGATGTGGTCTGACTTCGTGTGAGCTCCGCTACTTTGGGTCCCTAGGAAGGATTGAGCCCCCACTTTGACGACCCCCCGCAAGATTCTATGTCGGTGTGCCGCCAGCAGAGGACCCCCCCCCCCTCCGTTCGGTCGAAAACCCGATCGAAAACGACCCCTGCAAACCGGAGATATACATCCCTCAAAAAGACGCCACACAACAGCTCTGCGGCCCACTCGCAGGGAACTGCGCAACGGTTGGAGGCGGACCCTAGGCCTGCGAACGAAGAAAGCCTGAAAGACCCTGAACCCCGGCCACGGAATTCACACTCCCGACGACGTTCCTCGCTGCAAAGGGGACGGAACAGCCTCGGTCGAGTCGGCGCAGCCTCCAAAGAGCGGGACCGGGCTAGGCCCTGAGACAGCGCTGAGCGGGGAGACGGTAGGCCCATCCCATCTACCCTGTGAACAGCGGCGCCATCACCACACAGCGGCGGTTCGGACCCCTCTCGCCCTGAATGTTTCTCCTTGCACAACACCCCTAAAGCGTCGCCGGACCTGAACGCTGCCTAAAGGGCACCCCGGGTAACCCATACGCATTACTGAACCGCCCGTACCCTGGGCATATCAACAAACGCACAACAGACACCTCTCCCAACACCTAACTTACAGAGAACGCCGATGTCGGAGTGCAGAGGGTAGGGCCCCCGACCCAGGGGCGTGTGCCTCCTCTGCCCCCAACTCATCTCCCCATCGAACAGCATTGGTGACACTAAGGAACTTTGGGAGAACCAATGGACATTAGTGAGAAACTAGCCACATTCTCCTACGTCTCGACTTCTGCCAAAAACTGTGCCCATACCATGGCGAACCCAAATCCCTCGGGGAGTGAATCTGCAGCTACCAAAGGGGACATTGCCGCCTTGCTGGGCGAAATAAAGAATATGGGCGCCAGCATTGGCTCCAAAATTGACAAGATTACCCAACATCTAGATACCATGGAGGAGAGGCTCGAAGGGGTCGAGAACAATCAAGCGTCCATAGACACTCTTGAAGCGCAACTCGACCAGCGGATGACTGAACTGGAGCAACGAGAGGAGAGCTTCAAACTCAAGCATGATGACTCGGAAAACCGGGAGAGGCGGAACAATCTGAGGATTTTCGGAATCCCGGAACGAGAAGGGGAGACGGAGAACGATCTGAAGAACACCCTGCACAACATCATCAAACTCTTAGTTGCCGACGATGCAGTTGATGAACCTAACACAGAGAGGATACACAGAGCCGGAGGGCCCCCAGGCGGACCGAGATCTGTCCTTGCTCGATTTCACCGCTTTCAGGACAAAACACGGATCCTCGAGAAAGCAACTCAATTACCCTCCAAGGATCCCGAATCTCGATATACCAGGACCTATCATCCGTGACCCTGGCACTTAGATGCATGTGCAGGCCTATCACCAAACATCTGAAAGAAAAGAACATAAGATACAGGTGGGGGTACCCCTTCTCTCTGTCCTTTGAATACAACGGAAACAAAATCAAGCTAAGCTCAGAGGGGGAAATCAAGGCGTACATCTCCAACCTCCTTGGATCAAGCACAGAGGAACACGATCGGGGAGACCCGCGTCATGAAGAAAGAGGATGGCGTATACAGGGCCCCAGAAGGAAACGTGTCAAGGGATCGATGAAATTCCAGAGAGGTAATACCCCCCCAGGGGGGAGAACTGATGAACTACAACACTGGTAAGACGACATATACTCGAATACATATGTCCATGGCCTGAACTGTGTAAGGATGTCTAGGCTCAAAAAAGATACGGACCATGTAAACAAAGGTGGGGGGTGAATGGGGGCTCAATCAAGATTATGATGTTATAATAATCTTGGGGACCCGAAGCGACGGTCCCTAAAGGTGGTTCGATGAGGACCAGTGTCTTTATCTGGGTCTGCACGGACGCCGTCAATGTGGGAAGGGTGGAGGGTGGGGGGGCTGGGCAGACAAGAAATGTACAGAGGATGAAGCATTATCAGCAACACAAAGGATCACTCAAGACGACGTGAGTCCTTACGACCAATATATTTACTTGACACGGGTCTCGAATCCACAACCGAAATACTCTGATAATGGCACCAATTGCAGAGCAGAAGGGTAGGGAGTCCCTAAGGATAGGAACACTTAACGTGAAAGGCCTCAACTCGCCGACCAAGAGATCACTGGTGGCAAGGGAATTCCATAGATCTCAAATAGACATTCTCCTTCTACAAGAGACAAAGTTTGCCAAGGGGGAGGAGAGAGGAATACTTGGAAAAAGAGGGGGAAAGGAATTCTGGGGCTCGGGCCCACTCAGGAAAGGCGGAGTCGGAATCCTGATGATCAAGAAAGGAATCAACTTCGAAGTGGATAAGACCTGGTCCGATGTAAGCGTGCAGGCTCTCCTGATATCTGGGACAATCGCAAAGGTCAAAGTAACAGTCACAGTGATATACTCTCCCAATGCAGGACAAGCCAAGTTCCTAGAAAAGACAACACCCGAAATAATGTTGGAAGCATTCGGCCAGGTTGTTCTTGGAGGAGACTTTAACCAGTGGGCAGACCCGACCAAAGACTGGGAACCAGGCAACCCCGAGATAACAAGCCAAATGAGAAGCGAATGCACTGGACTTTCAGACATAATGGAGATATATGACCTGCAAGATGTGTGGAGAATTAAACATCCTGATGAAAGAGGCTACACATTTTACTCCAATCCGCACAAAACATTCACCAGGATTGATTACCTGTACCTCACCAAGGACCTCCTCGACACCACAACGCTATCAGAAATAGTTCCGATAACATGGTCAGACCATGACATGGTCCTGTCAGATATAAGATGGGCAGACTTACCTGTTTCAGGAGGGAAGTGGTGCTGTAATGAAAGCCTGTTGAAAGATTCAGTATTTAAAATTGAAATGGCAAATTAAGTTGAGGATTATTTCAAACTGAATAACAATGGGGAAGTCTCCAAGCAGACAATATGGGAGGTGGGTAAAGCCACCTGGAGAGGCATCCTGATACGAGAAGGATCTACCAAAAAAAGAGAGAGAAAGATCATTGAGCACAGACTTAGGTCCGAAATATGCCAACTGGAAAGCGAGAACAGGGAACACCTGGGCACGGACCGCGACATCAACATAGCACAACGTAAAAGGGAAGAACTAAGACTATTGGAGCACGAACAAATTGCGCGCAAACTCTGATTCCTCAAACAGAAATTCTATGAGAAGGGGGACAAGGCCGACGCACTATTGGCAGCCAGACTCGGGGAACAAAGGGCAGAATGGAAAGTGAAAGAGATAATTGAAGAAAACCCTACGAACCCCCCAACCCTCCACACTATCCCGGAGAGTTTTGCCAACTTCTACGAGGCGTTGTACACCTCGGAAGTGACTCCAGGGCAATCAGATACAGAACACTATCTCTCCCAGATAGATATGCCCAAAATCTCGTACCCCGAAACTGAGCTCTTAGAATCTCCGATATCCGAACCTGAGGTCCAAGAGGCAATTAAAAGACTAATTGTAGGTAAATCCCTGGAGAGGACGGCTATACCGCTGGGTTTTATAAAACCTTCAGAGATCAACTAACACCATTCCTGACAGAGCTCTTTAACGAGATATTAGAAACAGGGACGGCCCCTGACTCCTTTACAAAGGCGCTCATAACAGTGATTCCAAAGGAAGGAAGGAACCCCAAACTTTGTGGTTCACACCGCCCAATTTCATTGCTCAACTTGGATGCAAAAATTTACACCAGGGTACTAGCCGCTCGTTTACAAGCACCGATCCCTCACCTCATACACAATGACCAAGTCGGATTTATATTGGGTAGGCAAGGGGCTGACACCATGCGCAAAACTCTACATCTCATCCACTCATCACCAGAACTACCAAGTGACCTTCGCTACTGTCAATAGACGCAGAAAAGGCCTTTGATAGAGTGGAGTGGGAATTCTTGAGGGCAGTCCTTCGCAAGGTGGGGAAAGGGCCGAGATTTAGGAAAGGGATACAAGCAGTATACACATCCCCAACAGCATCTATCTCTGTTAATGGGGAATATTCCAGATGGTTTAACATGGGACGTGGTACTAGACAGGGGTGCCCCCTCTCTGCTATACTTTTTGCACTCTCCCTAGGACCCCTGGCCCAAAAAATACGATCCGACTCCAGAATAGAAGGCATGCGATTGGGAACAAAAGAATATAAGATAGCACTCTATGCTGATGATACATTACCAACCCCCCTGTATCTGTCCCCCATGCTCTCCAACTATTAGAAGAATATGGCAAACTCTCCGGGTTTAAGGTGAACAAGACTAAATCAATATTGTTCCCTTTGCAAGGAACGAAAGAGAAAAACGAAACCAAGTTCTTACCCTTAGGCCTCAAACTTGAACACTCTGCCTTTAAATACTTAGGCATCCAGATCACCAAATACATAACGGACCTATACGAAGCCAACTTCCCTCCCCTGCTCAAGAGCTTCTCGGCCGATCTGAACGGGTGGGACAAACTCAGGATTTCGTGGTTAGGTCGGATTAACGCCATTAAAATGGTATGCCTCCCCCGATTCCTGTACCCTTTCCAGATGTTACTGATCGAGATACCAAATGCATTTTTTGATGAAGCTAAAAAACGTATGCTTAGGTTCCTCTGGCAGGGAAAGAAGGCGAGGATTGCATTCGACACTCTGACGCTCTCCAAAGACAAAGGAGGAGTAGGTCTCCCCGACCTGCGAGCATACTACAAAGCCTCACAACTACGTATCCTTATCCCACACTTACGTGATCACAATCACCTACAATGGGTCCACATGGACAACCATTACTTCTCGCCGGCCACTGTGTCAGAATGGCTATGGACCCCTCACAAAAGGATACAACGGAAAATTAAGGGCCACCCGATACTGAGTACCAACTGGAACATCTGGAAACCAAGCAAAGCAATGAACAAGATCACCACCTGGCCGTCCCCACTTAGCCATTTATGGTCCTCTGGTATAAACGATCACATACCTGAGGTAGGACGATTCCAATCCTGGTACGAGGCGGGAATCGAAAGGGTTGGGCAACTCCAGCAGAAGGACAAATTCATTACTCTTCCAGACCTAACTGAAGCCCTAGGAATAGGCCCCTTATCCACCTTCCAATACATCCAGATAAAAGGAGTCCACACAAAATCTGCATGGAAAGAAAAACTGCAGAGAGAACTCACCCCATTCGAACAACTCTTAGATTCTAAGTCTGAAATGAAGGGTTTGATATCGGCTATGTACAAAGAACTTATCGAAGCAGGCACCGGGTCCACAGAACATCTTAGAAGCAGATGGGGGAGAGACTTAGGAGAGGAGATAGACCCAGAACAATGGGAAATGATATGCATAAGCGCATCCAGCCAATATAAATCACACACCATCAAACTCCTACATAGATGGCAATACGACCCACTCAAATTGTCCAAGATGTTTCAGACTCTGAGCCCGAGATGTTAGCGCGAATGTGGAGAAACTGCCGACTATTAGCACATGTGGTGGAGCTGCCCACGCATTAAAGTATTCTGGGAGGAAGTCCTGGCATGGATTAAAGACATAGAGGGCATAAAAAGAGACGTTGATCCACGTTTGGTTCTCTTCAGAATGGAAAAAAACGAGGATGAATGGACTAGACTCAGGGGTCTTGCCCCACACCTATCACTAGCAGCCGTGCACTGCTAGTAACAAAATGGAAATCCAAAAAGGTTCCAAGTAAGAAGGAATGGATCAATTTGTCAACTAACATTTATACAATGGAAATGATCACGGGATCCCTGCATAACAAAGCATCGCAATGCAAGATCTTATTGTCGGAATTTCGAAGCAAACACCTCTCCGAGACGACGGACTCCCAACCCAAAGACACTACAGGATCTTAATTGAACCAAGAATCCCAAAAATTCTCAACACAGGACAGTCATGACCCAAGAATCAAGGAAACCTCACAGTGAACCGAACATTACCCGCTATGAACATGTCAACAGAGAAATGATGCCGCAATGATGTCTGCCCAACCATGGGGAGGGAGGGGGTGGGTATGGAGGATGTTATACTGATTGTTACTACTAGAGATTGGAAATGAACACAAGGACGATCAATTGTATAATGAGACCCTAGTTTTGTTCTGTTGATGTAACCTTATGCTAACAGAGTTGTAACAATTGAAACGCTCAAATCTTTTGTTCATTTTTTGTTTTTATTTTTATTTTTGTTTCAAAATCAATAAAACCAAATAAAAAAAAAAAGCGAGGTTATCGTACAGATTTTGTTCAGATGATGGCAGCCAAGCAAGACACTAACAGTCCGCTAGATCTGGTCCATAGGACGGGACCGAAGAGGACAGAACCGGGAGCTCGCCCATGTGATGCATTGACGGCATGAGCACTATACCCACAAAAGGAGAAAATACTCAGAGCAACCAGAACAACCGCAACGATAAAGTACAATGGGGCAGAAATGTTGCTTTATCAGGACCTTTCACTGGTGACTCTGTAAAAACGACGATACATGCAGGTAGTGGTCAAAGCTCTTCAAACACGTGGCATCCGGTATAGATGGTTCTTACCATTTGGGCTGGCTTTTCCTTGGAGGGTAAACCACACAGAATTACCTCAAGAGAGCCGGGTATGGCATTGCTTCAAATAGTAGAGGATGAACCCTCGGGGTCAGCGGAAGGGGCTGAGGCCACGTCAGTGCACCCCACCAAACAGTCTAAACGGACCAAGTCATGGGAATGTCCTTACCAGAGTGTCTCAGAGGGAAACATAAGGATCCGCAAAGAGAAGAGTGGCGAGCCTGTCTTAGAGATCCAACTTCGCAAACATCTATATAAGGGCATTTCAAGGAAACAGCTTTGGACACAGTTAAGATACGCTGAAGGCACAATTCAGCACAGCACAGAAATAGTGTCACATCTTGGAATACATCTGTTAAGGTAACAGATGGGGGTGTTAGGATACCCCGCACTTCTCTCTGTATTAGTCAGTGACTCACAGCCAGTGGTTAGCACCCCAGGATACAGTAGGTACTGTGATTCACTCTAGGGGACACTTTGGGGGTGGGATATGGGGACGTCTGCGGGAGGGGTTGGGAATGTTTGTGGGGGTATAGGAGTTGCAGGGAGGGGAATCCGCTGTGCATGGGTAGCTTTAAAATACTTCAGTGGAAATGTAAGCATATTTAGCAGCCATACAAGAATTGCGGCTGTGTTATACATAATTCAGGTTCCTATCAATGAACATCTGGGGAATTAATACGCCACTAAAGCGTAGGAAACTAAAAAGTTTGTTGAGGTGCTACCAACCGAATTTGGTGGTGCTTCAAGAAACCAATATTCGCTGTGTGTATAGACATAAGCTCTGTCTGCGTCAGTACTCTAATATTTTACAGGCAAATGCTGATGGGAAGGTGGCAGGAGTGCTTATAGCAATTAGGGCTGGCACCCAAATCAAGGTTCTACGTACTAAGATTCATAAGGAGGGAAGATATAGCTTTAAGATTTTGGAATTAATCTCTATTACACTGACGCTGGCTCCGATATATGCCCACAAAGCATGCCAAGAAGGCTTTCTGAAACCTACCCTGGGACGTGTGGAATCCTTCAAGAAGGGTCAAATATTTTGAGGGATTCCAATTTGGCATGGGACTCTGCTCGAGATAATAGTATAACACGATATACTCTTCAGGTGACATCCCTTAGGATTACTCTTGGTAGCCGGGGTTTGAAAGTTTGTTCTGGGTAGGAACGTTCATAGTTTTAACAGTGGGGCCCATACATCTGAATCTGTGTAGTAGCCCCTCTTTCACCGCTGTGACCTTCTCCACTGCTAGGGTGTCCCATATTTTGATCCACCATAATGCAATCAATGGGCCCTCTGGAGGTTTCCATATGCAAGCGATTGTGACCCGTCCTGCC
This sequence comes from Ambystoma mexicanum, assembly GCF_040938575.1. Lineage (NCBI taxonomy): Eukaryota > Metazoa > Chordata > Amphibia > Caudata > Ambystomatidae > Ambystoma > Ambystoma mexicanum. The sequence continues at coordinate 1,236,953,428 of NC_090932.1, read as the reverse complement.
AGAAGTAATTGGGTAATGAGTTTGGCGGTCGCTCCCATTTTCGGTTAAACCTTGTGGATTGGGGTACCTGGGAGGATCACCTCTGGTTCTTTCAGGAGTTTAGTGGATGTGATGGTTTCAGTTGTAGAAAGGACTTTATCCCAGAAGGCCTGGATGATGGGACAGTCACACCAGATATGCAGGAAGGTGCCTTGCGCTCCACACTTTCGCCAGCAGTTCGGGTCCAATGAGTTCTCGATGTGGTGGAAGCGCTCTGGGGGGGGTAGTACCATTGGAGGAGTAGTTTGAGGGCACATGCTCTGTTTGTGATGCACATCGATGAGGAGTAGCTTCTAGTCCAGATGTCCACCCAGAGTTATCCCCGATTAGTGTCCCAAGTGTGTTTCACATTGTGTCATGTAGGTGGGGCGATGGCATAGCATGTCATATTGCAGCAATCCGTACAGTTTAGATCATGGGTGCACAACATACGGCCCGCGGGCCAGTTGCGGCCCGCCCTGCCGTTTTGTCTGGCCCGCGAGGCACAAAGACTTTCCTAATGGAGGGCGGCCCGCAAGCAGCATCGGCCGCCCTCCATTAGAAAAGTCTTTGTTGTCTTTCGGGCCGGACAAAACACTGGTCTCATTGGTTCAGTGCACACGAACCAAGCAGCTCCTACGAGCCACGTAGTGCGTGTGAGCTGCACCAATGGAGTGCCAGCACTACGGCTGGCGTGGGCAGTAAGGGCTGATGCCGGAAGGCATTTCAGCCTTGCTTGCCACGCCAGCCGTAGTGCCAGAAGCCTCGCCAGCGTTCTATCACATCTGGGTAAGTACATGGGGGGGAGGGTGTGTGTGTGTGTGTGTGTGTGTGTCTGTCTGTTGGGTCCGTCCTGACTGTTTTTTGTTTTTGTATGTATGTTGAGATGCGGGGGTGGGGGGGGTGTCGGGTCTGCTTGAATGTGTTTGTGTGCAAGTGCAGTGTGTGTTGAGATGCGGGGGTGGGGTGTGTGTCGGGTCTGCCTGAATGTGTTTGTGTGCAAGTGGATTGTGTGTTAAGATGCGTTGGGGGGGGGGGGGAGTCGGGTCTGCCTGAATGTGCTTGTGTGCAAGTTCAGTGTATGTTGAGATGCGGGGGTGGGGGGTGTGTGTCGGGTCTGCTTGAATGTGTTTGTGTGCAAGTGGATTGTGTGTTGAGATGCATTGGGGGGGGGGGGGAGGGTCGGGTCTGCCTGAATGTGCTTGTGTGCAAGTTCAGTGTATGTTGAGATGTGGGGGTGGGGGGTCCGGTCTGTATGCATGCATGCTTGTGAGTTTGTTTGGTGAGTTGGGGGGTTGGGGGTTCAGGTCTGTATGGATGCATGGTGTATGCATGTGAGTTTGTATGGTGAGTTGGGGGTGGGGTCTATATGGGTGCATGGTGTATGCTTGTGGGTTTGTGTGCTGAGTTGGGGGTGGGGGTTCGGGTCTGTATGGGTGCATGGTGTATGCTTGTGGGTTTGTGTGCTGAGTTGGGGTGGGGGGTTCGGGGTCTGTATGGGTGCATGGTGTATGCTTGTGGGTTTTTGTGCTGAGTTGGGGGTGGGGGGGTTTGGGTCTGTATGGGTGCATGGTGTATGCTTGTTAGTTTGTATGCAGGGGTGGGGGGGGGTTGGGGTCTGTATGAGTATATATGCATGGTGCATGCTTGGTGGCATGGGGCATAGTGTTTGCTTGAGGGGTGGGTGTCTTGGGGCATAGTGTTTGCATGAGGGGTGGGTGTCTTGGGGCATAGTGTTTGGTCGGGGAGTGGGGGCTATGGGGCATAGTGTTTGCATGAGGGGTGGGTGTCTTGGGGCATAGTGTTTGCATGAGGGGTGGGTGTCTTGGGGCATAGTGTTTGCATGAGAAGTGGGGGCCATGGGACATAGTGTTTGCATGAGGGGTGGGTGTCTTGAGGCCTAGTGTTTGCATGAGGGGTGGGGGCCATGGGGCATTGTGTTTGCATGAGGGGGGTGGGTGTCATTGAGCATAGTGTTTGCTTGAGGGGGGGTGTCTTGGGGCATAGTGTTTGCATGAGGGGTGGGGGCCATGCGGCATAGTGTTTGGTTGGGGAGTGGGGGCCATGGGGCATAGTGTTTGCTTGAGGGGTGGGGGCCTTAGGGCATAGTGTTTGCATGAGGGGTGGGAGCCATGGGGCATAGTGTTTGCTTGAGGGGTGGGGGCTATGGGGCATAGTGTTTAATAAAAAATTAGGGGTTGAAAAAGCCTCCTGCGACGCCACGCCTACCGCCCCACCCACATTTACTTTTCGGCCCACCATAGCCATCATGTAGGGTACTTTCGGCCCTCTGTCAAAATCAGTTGTGCACCCCTGGTTTAGATGTATTCCATCTGGTTGGATCCCCCTGCAAGTTAAGTTTGATGGGGCTTAGGTCTCGTGTTGCTCTTTGTCTCACTAGTGGCTGGGTGTACCAGTGGCGCAGTTGGATGTAGGAGAATATGTCTATCTCGGTCAGTTTAAAGGTTACTTTGCAGCTCTGAAACGTGCGTTGTTGCCCATTTTCAAACAATTGTGTTCAGGTTTGCAGCCCGCCCCTCACCCAATTCTTGAAGTTTGTGGGGTAAATTCCAGGGGTGAAGGTTGGGTTGTGAAAGATGGGTGTATTTGGGCCCAGGCCATTCGGGATGACTTTGGATTTCATTGCCCAATCCCATATTTTTAGTATGCATTTTGTGGAGGCGAGAATACCCGACCAGAACATTTGCGCTGACGGCTAGACATACAGGAGGAAAACGAGGGGTAGTGGTAACCTAGATTGTTCTATGTCTACCCACTTAAGTAGGTCAGATGGGGAGAGCCATGCCGGGAATCGCGCCAGCTGTGAGGCCACATCATATTTGCATAGGTATCCAGTTAATATGTCGAAAATAATCAAAAATGTCTAAAAGAAAATACAGAAAAAAAAAATTGAATGTCCTTTTTTTTAATTTACATGTTTTTTATGTTTGTTTCGCGGGTAAAATAAAAAGGGTTTTAAAAAAAATTGGGGTTTTGAGAGAATCCCCCCATTTAAAAAAAAAGACATTCGAAATTTTTTTTTTTCGGTAATATTTTTTCGACATTTTTGCATTCGAAATAATGAAATCTGAAATATTAACTATACACCATTTGCATAGGTCCGGGACCCCCAGTCCTCCCAAGCGAGCATTGGTCATCATAACCTTTTTAGGAATCCTGGCCCTTTTACCTTTCCATATAAATTGGAGCATTTTACGTTACAAGTTACGAAGAGGGGGCAGTGGGATCGAGACGGGCACAGCAGAGCAGAAGTATAGGAATCCCAGGAGCAGATTCATTTTGGAGGCTGTAATTCGCCCCATTAGTGATATGTCCCGAGAGGCCCACCTCACCAGATCTTTTTCCAATTCCTTAAAAAAGAGGGGGAAAGTTAAACTGATATACTTGTCTTAGTATGGCTGGAATATGTACCCCAATGTAGTCTACGGATTGGCTGTTCTATTAGATGGGGTAGAGAGGTCTGAGAATATCTCCTCCGTGTTTAGGCCCACCTCCAGTGCTGCAGATTTCCTGTAGTTAATTGTGAACCCTGCGACCCTCCCAAACCTGTGTAATTCCCAAAGGGAGTGTTCCAGTTAGGGCTGGAGCTGTGATAAGGTAAGCAGCACATTGTCTGCATAGAGGGAACGTTTGTGTTGTGTGGGGCCTACTTGTAATCGCTTGATGGTGGGATCATTTCGGATCCGTTGAACGAGGGGGCCCGTTATCAAGGAAAACAGCAGGGGAGCTAGGAGGCACCCTTGTCTTGGCCCGCAAGTCAATGGGATGGGTGCTGTCAATCGTTGGTTGACCCAGAGGGTGGTTTTTGGTGAGCAATGATTGGAAAGGACCATTTTGCAGAAGACTGGACTGAAATGAAAAGCCTCGAAGGTTAGATGCTGGAAGGCCCAGTCTACTTGATCAAATGCTTTCGATGCGTCTAAATCCATTAGCGCCATTTTTAACTGATCGGAGAATGTTATCTCGACCAGCCGCCGAATGTTGTCCTCCATTCATCTGCCCCTCATGAAACCGGTTTAGTCTTGGTCGATTATTTTGGGTAGAATTGTCGATAGGCGGTTGGCTAGGATCTTGGAATATATGTTGGCGTCTATGTTGAGAAAACTGGTTACCCCTCCCTCGTGACCCCGTGACTAGGTAGAGAGTGACATTCTAGAATACAGATTTCGGTATTGTATTCAACCAAACACAATTTTTCTAATCAATATAACAATTTATTAAGATAATTTTGTAAAAAACATAAACTCAACATATTTCAATTACATTTGACTCACTAATGCATTTAAGTATTCAAAAGTAGTGGTATTGTGAGGTTAGTACGGTATGTGATTTTTCTTCTCTTTAACACTTACATTTGCTATTAGTCGGCTGATTAGGCCCTTCCTTGTGCCATTCACAGCGAAGGGCCTATAAGAGACCTGTCCCTGTGTTCCTTTTCACCGGGATGCTGTAAAAACAGCATACAGGCTGTTGGTTCTAGCCTGGGAAAAGTCGACATATGTTTCAGCCCTTGTGTTTAATGGCATTATCCCTAACGCTTTTCAACTGTTGTTGTAGAGCATTCTTCAGGATGAAGTGGTATTGATTTTGTGATTTAATCTAGGCACCCACATGGATGTTTTGATGCACCAACATTGTAATACAAACAAATATTAAAACTATTAGCATTACACTAACTGGGGCTTGTTTTCTATAATGTTATTCGTGGGGTTCTTGAGTTCTGCTTACTAACCTCAATTTAAGTCGCTGGGGAGATGGGCAGCATGCTCCGAGATATTCCTTATGAGATGATCATGTCTCCTCAGCAAGAAGCAGCAGCAGACCTGGTTATACCTTGTTGGGCCCCATAAGTGAGTTGCTGCTTGATTCCATAGGCCTGGTGTGGAAGGAGCCCACGTATGACTTTGCTAGCTCAATCAACCTGGTCTAATGTTGCTTGTGCTTCTGTGCAGAAGTGACATGGCCTTGTCTGTTTCATTTGGGGTCTTGTCTAAGTCTGATTTTTCTGATTTTTTTCCCCTTCTTTAATGGCAAAAAAACACAATAGATTAGAGATGTCCGTGTTGAATTTTCAGTGGTTAAGATCAATTCAAATCTTTAATTCTGTTACATTTTTATGTGTTTAACTCCAGTCTCAACGTATAGGTCAACCCGAGTGGGGCGGGTATGCCCAGACGTGGGTCCAGTGACTTCTGGGTCTAGAGACCCAAGCTGCTACTCACTGAGGCCCAGCAAGGCTGAATCATGTTTGGCGATGCTTGTGGTCTCGTGTAGAAGGGATGTGAACAAGCAGTTCGGTCTGGACTGCCCCTTTTGTGGTGGGACCGAGCCTGATCTGCGTATGGTCTTTCCCTTTTTGTAATGGCTTGGCAGGCAAAGACCGATGGTCTGGAGGGTTGCCCAGAGCAATGACAGAGGTTATGATTTATTCCAAACCTTCCAGCCATCACCTCTTTTGTTTTGCATCTGTGCAGAGGTGACATGGCCTTGTCTGCTTTATTTGGGGTCTTGGCTGAGTCTGATTTTTCTTATTGTTGGGTGCCATCTTTAATGGCAAAAAACACAATGGATTGGAGATGTGCCCAGATGAAGTTTCAGTGGTTAAGATTCATTCAAATCTTTAATTCTGTTAAATCTTTGTGTGTAACGCCAGTCTCAACATATATAAGATTGCACGGTCATTCATGGCACCTGCTGCAGAACTATTTAACCAACTTTGAGTTACAGGTTCCAATACCAGCAAGCGTCATATGGGATCTTTATTTAAACGTCATGTCACATGCTTGTATCCCACCATGGATTTCTTAAACTTTCATCACAAATTGTGATTGGCAAATTGACTCCCAATTTCTCCACTTGGCCGAATAATCTGGGGCAAGGCCAAACATTCTCTTTAAATAGATCTGTTGCTTTATCTTCACAAATAATTGAAGGAACTGTTAGAAATAGACTATATGTTGGCAGTAAGCACTATCAAAAAACTTAACCTGGCCTCAACTGTGGGCACTACCTCATTTTGTGGAAGTATCAGTCCCACTGCCCACTCCAAACCTCTACCAGTATGATCTAATGAGAAGGTTGTCACTTTACCTTGACCAAATTGTGTGCTCTTAGTTTAATAACTAGTTTCCAGTTCTCCAGCATGGGGTCTGGCATGGATTCACATGCTCAAGAATATTCCCTGTTGTCAGGCCGGGAATCCTTGGTAAGAAAAGAAAATCAGTATTGCTTTAAAAGCTTGAATACTGCATTTCAACTTCTATTCAATCACTGGAGACCAGGTCATACTGCACCCATCCAATGACGGTTGTCTCCCTCAGTCCCGCCCCCAGTGGCCATCTTCAGATTTTTACTGCATGTTTCTGTGGTGCAGGGAATCCTCGAGTTTTGCTCTCTGACCTTTTTTTCTTTTCGATAGAATTCAGTTTTTTTGGCGGAATATTCTGTTCTTTTTGTAAAATTTCAAAGACTGCTGATGGCTAGTCAGCTCTGGTAACGGGGCTCTGTTGCCGGTTGAGTTTCGAAGTCCACAAGACATGTCAAGTGGAAAGGCTTAGCGAGGCCTACTTTGCACCTTGCTATATTGGAGGAAGGAAGGAGAAGTCTCTTTAGGCTCTGCTCCCGGTGTGGCTTGCGAAACAGCTATGTGGAGGACAAGCACACTTGGTGTCTCTTCTGTCTGCATCCCGACCATGAAGAGGACCGATGCGACATCTGCCGACGTTCTTCGGCCAAAATTAACAGGGACCGCTACCGACGGTTAGTGGCGTGGTTTAAAGAGGATGGGGGCCAAGGCGTGGCCTCCTGGCACGCTCTGGCGAAGCCCATATCAGGCAGCACTCCAGAGCGCTCTCCACCTGGTAAGAGATACAGGTCGGCCGAGGAGGTACCCCGGAGGGATCCAGTAAAGCCAATTGCAAGGCAGATGGTCTGGCTAGAGATGCTGCTGATATGGGTCCTATTGTCTACGGTGAACTTGCCGGTGGCCGGCACAAAGTCCACGAAGCATAGTGATTAGTCACGGGAGAAACCGAAGAAGCACTACCGAAAGGATCCCACTTTGACGCCGTCAGCGACGCCCACTACTATGGCTTCATCAACGACTATAAAACAGTCTACGGCCACGACTGTCGACCAGACCATCGTCGACGGTTGCTTCGTCATCTGCTGTAGTGGGCTCATCTTTGTCAAAACCATCAATGGCCACCTCGTCAGCGGCTGCTTCGTCGGACACCTTGTCGGTGACTGCTTCCTTGACGGGCACTTCGACGAAGGCCACCTCATCGATGACCACCTTGTCGATGAGTAAGGAAAAGCTGCTGGCAAAACCTGCAGCAAGGGTTAGCTGCTGCCAAGACCACTGCTTCATTGACCGCCACTACCCAGTCAATAAAGGTGCCAGTCATGCGTATAGCCCTGAGGGAAGTGGCTAGACCAGGAGACGAGTACACCAGGAGCGCAGTTGGTCCTTTGGCCATTTACTCTAGAAATGATGACGCACGGCATGAGTGCTTAGATGCAGGGGGCTACCGCCTGGTAGGTGTGGATTCGCCAAGGCATACAAGCCTGTTTTGGCATACCAGCATTCATCTGGCGGGCCCAGGTGTTCCTGTGCAAGTTCCAAGAGATATGTCCCAGGACAGCCACACAGTGCTCAGTTCTCTGGTCTAAGATATACAGCAGCGGTTACCACTCATAGCGGTCCATTCAGGGAACGACCCTAGGTACAGCCCTCCAAGGTCTCCATACAGGCATCACTCGGCTACCACGAGACGACCACCGTCACCACGGTCTGTTCCAACACTGCCACGCGATGCACAGCACACTCATACGGCCACAAACACAGACGCTGGCCCAATGCACATGGATTAATTCAATTACTTTGTCACAGCTGATGGGGAGCCAGCAGGTGCGGGTGATACCCCCACAGCTTCACCACCAGACGAAGTTGGTTCATGCCATACCGTGATGGCAAGGGCATCTTCCCTGTTTAATCTGGTACCAGAGGCGAAGAGGAAGGAAGGTTTGCTCTACCGGGAAGACAATGTTATCTGTCCCGCTGCTGGACGAGGTATGGGAAGAGGACCTGGCCTTAATGAAGTTCCCAATCTCGGGACTGGCTAGAGAAAAAATACAGGGTGCTGGACTCAGCCCCCAAATGTCTCTGCTCTCAGCCATCCCCAGGTTCAGTGGTTTTGGCCACAACGAGCGAACAGTCTGCAAATCCATTCTCCAAATCGATGTTCCCTCCGGACCAAGAGGGGAAGAAGCTGGATGCATCAGGAAAGCGCATCATATATACTGTAGCGTCAACCATCAAGACTGCCAACACTCTAGCCCTTGGCCCGATATAATAGGGAGTTGTGGTTTAAAGTAGGCCCTCTCCTGGAATTCTTGCCGGATGACAAGAAGACGGAAGCGTTGGGCACTATTTCAGGTGGGGGAGGTGGTCTCCGATCATGCCATCCCTGTGGCTATGGATGTTGCAGATTTCGGCTCCACCAAATAGGAAGTGGCGTAGCGCTTGAGCGTCAATGTTGGCTGAAGGCTACTTATTTTAGGTTGGATGTTCAGGCCAAGGTAGTGGATATGCCTTTCGACAGCGATAATCTATCCGGAAAGGCGGTGGATTAAACACTGCAGACCATTAAAACGGACACAGATGACAAGGTCCCTAGGAACTCTGCAATAGCGCTGCTCTCCTTCCTTTCAGTCCTCTAGGAGTACGTTTGGAAGATCCTCAAAGGGATATGTCTCCTCTTCCTACAGTCAGCCTTCCCGCTCCACGGCGCAGGAATCATAGAGGCCGGTCCCAGGCTTTCGGTGGAGGCTTGCAGCACCATCGGCACCCGCAGGGAAAGCCGCAAGCAACCAAGCAGGCCTGACTTGGCACAGGCCCCCACTTCCGCACCCCAGTGGGAGGCCATCTGTCAAATTTCTTTGATGCCTGGAGAAACATCACCGCAGACGAATGGGTGCTTGACGTTCTGCAGAGTGGTCACATGCTGGAATTTGAAAGCAAGTGCCCTTGTATTCCACCCGTAACGAGGAAGGATCAACACACTGCCCAGCGGCTGCAGGAATTACGATCCATGCCGGCAAAGGCACAATAGAACCCGTCCATACTCCAGATACTTTCTAGTCCGAAAGAAGTCAGAAGGGGGCTGGTGCCCAATCCTGGACTTACAACGCCTCAACAAATACCTAAGGTCCCAAAAGTTCAGGATGGTCACGTTGCAACAAGTGCTCGGCTAACTGGAAGAATGGGACTACATGTCAACTCTCGAACTGGAAGATGCCTACTTTCACATCCCTAATCACCAAAGCATCGAAAGTTGATTTTGATTTGATTTTGAGAGATTGGTAACACGCTCAAAACGCACCTAACGTATAATGGCGCAGATTTCTTGCTTAAAGTAGATAGCTCAGAGTGTATTCATAAGCATATTCTAAAGAAGAATCACAACCCCATGATCAGATATTATTTGAACAGAAAAGTTTTTAGGGCTTTCCTTCGCAGTTGTGGGGAATCACTACCAGTTCAAGGCGCTGCCCTTCGGCTTAAAGTCAGCACAAAGGGTGTTCACAAAGTGTTTGGCCCCGGTAGCAGCGCATCTACGTCTCAAGGGCATACCCGTCACCTGTAACTAAACGACTGGTTCATACAGTCCTGTGCTAAGATCCTGACAGTGCAACACACACAGGAGACCATACACCTGCTAATAGAAATTGGATTCTCTATCAATTATCCGAAATCTTGCTTAATGCTATCGGAGGACTTTCTGTTTCTGGGGGCACGTCTCAACACATTGGCGGCCCTGGCTTTCCCCTCGGAAGAGTGGGTGCTGATCATCCTTGGAAGGTGCATAGTCTGTCCACCATCAAATCTGCAACTATCCTGGTCATCAAGTCGCTGCTGGGCATGATGTCCTCCTGTATACATCTCATCCCGTTCTGCAGGCTGCAGATGAGGACACTCTAAGAGTTTCTGGACTGCAGGTGGCACCAGGCCATGGGCAATTGGTCAGACAAGTTGAAGCTCAACTTGCAATTCAGGCAAGCCATCCAATGGTGGAGGGTGCGCTCTCACCTTACGCAGGGTTCCGCTTGCCGGGCCCCTCCATTTCAGGCAGCAGTCACCATGGGTGCCTCGCTGGACGAATAGGGGGCCCACACCGGGCAATCCCACGCCAGAGGCCTTTGGCTGCTGGAGGAAAAGGATCTGCATATCAATCTGCTGGAGCTTCAGGCTGTGTTCTGGGCCCTCAAGTCATTCTGTCCGTTGCTGAAAGGTCAAGTGGTGAGGATTTTCACAGACAACAACACCACAGTATTCTACATCAGTAAGCAGGGCGGAACCCGATCCCCTGCTCTGTCGCTGGAGGCACAAGCCCTATGGCACTGGGCGATCCTTCAGAACATATTCCTCATACCCTTTTGCCGAGCAGGTATAATGAACACCATAGCGGATGCCCTCCTCATGTAGCTTCGGTCCGATCACAAATGGGAGTTGCTGCAGGGCAAAGTAACCCGTCTGTTCCAACAATGGGGTTGTCCAGAGATGACTCTATTTGCCACTGCAGCAAATTGCAAATGCAAGCAGTTCGCCAGCAGGTTCCCTCAACAGGAGACCTTGGGGACATCATCTCACTCAGATGGGAGGGTCAATTCCTGCACGCTTTTCCTCCGATCCCCTTCCCACTACGTGTCATCAACACTTTTAAGAGATGCCGATGCAAGATGATAATAATCGCCCCAGCGTGGCCCCGCCATATATGGTACCCGGATATGCTCTGCCTATTAGCGGCGCTGGACATCAGGCTGCCTCCTCTTCCCAACCTGCTCTCCAGAGAAAACAGAACCATCTGACATCATGATCCAGCGTCCATGAACCTCACGGCCTGGCTCCAGCAGCCTTAGAGTTTGACCACTACGACCTTCCGGTGGAATGTAAAGCTGTTCTTGCCAAGGCCAGAGTGCCCTCTACTCTATCATGCTACGGTCACAAATGGAAACGCTTCAGTGTGTGCTGCAGGACACAGGGCATCACAGCGCTGTGTGTCTCTGCTCCTCGGCTCTTGCCGTACCTGCTCTTGCTGGCCAAGTCTGGTTTGGCCCACGCCTTCATCAAGTTGCATCACTGTTGTCTTCATGAAGCTCGCGGGACCTCCATTTGAGCATTTAAATCATGCTCTTCTCATGTTTCTTTCAAGGAAGGCTGTGTTCACGGTGACGATCTCTTCGGCCAGGCAGATCGGGGAAATTCAAACTCTTCCCTCAAAGCCCCCTACTTATCTTTCCAGCCTACTAGGGTGGTGCTCCGCACTCACCCCTCCTTCATGCCGAAAGTGTTCCACCTCAACAAACCTTTGGTGCTTCCAGTCTTCTTCATGAATCTGATTTTGGCTGCTGAACGGTCACTGCACGCGCTGGACTTTGCTCATGCCTTGAAGTTCTATGTGGCCCGTTCGAAAGATTTCCGGAAGACTTCTCAGCTCTTTGTGAACTTTTGGTCTTGTTAATCAGGGGAAGGCCCTGTACAAGGCCCTCCCTATCCAGGTGGCTCTCCGGCTGCATCATAATGATAATGATGGGTTATTTACATAGCGCCTTAATGCAAAGCGCTTTACAGAGCACATATTTACATACAATATCACCCAACCGAAATTGGTACTTATTTATCGACCTCGGAAGGATGAAAGGCTGAGTTGGCCTTGCCGGGATTCAAACCTGCGACCTGCAGATCACGCTCAGATATTACTGGCTATCTTATCATGCATTGTCATCGTCTGGCCGACAGACCCCTTTCAGGCCGTCCGAGAGCCCACTTCGCCAGAGCCATCGCTGCTACGACAGCATTTCTCTTTGGGGTTTCCCTGCTGGTTGTTTGCAGGGCTGTCACCTGGTGGTCGACACACACCTTCCCGAAATTCTGCTCTGCTCGGCAGGGATTCCAGGGATGAGTCCAGAGTCGGCCAAACAGTGTTGCGCAACCTGTTTGCCTGAGGTGAGTCGGTTCCAGGGGTAAGTGTTGTACTTCTGTTGAGTCTCGCTTCCTCCAGTGGTTGTGTATGTTACTGCTGTATAATCATATTCTTGAGCATGTGAATCCATGCCAGACCCCATGCTGGAGAATGAACAAGTTACTTACCTGTAACTGTTCTCCAGCATGGGTCTGACATGGATTCACATGCAAACCCTGCCTTCGTCCCTGCTGTGAGATGGCCGTTGAGGGCTGGACTCAGGGAGACAAATGTCATTGGATGGGTGCAGTATGACCCGGTTTTCAGTGATTGTATAATAGGTGAAAGGCAGTATTCGAGCTTTGAAAGCAATACTGCTCTTCATTCTTACCAAGGATTGTGGAGAACAACAGTTACAGGTAAGTAACTTGTTCCTTTTCCCACTTAAATTGTATCCTCCTGGGCAATTAACTTAGTTGGAAGCACTTTGAACACAGCTAAATGCCAGTTAACAAAGTGAAATGAGGGACACTTCACGGGAGAGAGCACGTACACAACCTCTTCTCATCAAGCAAATGCCACACTTGCATCACCACCAGTCTGTTCACACAGCCTTACTAAAAGTACACAATACCTTTATGTTAATGCTCACCAAACAGATTTGAGTAAATAAAAGCTAGGCCAATAGGCTTTGGCAATGCTTTGTACTGGCAGTGCTCTTCTCTTTAACAGCTGCAATTAGAATGCCTGGAAGTGATTATGCCGAATTATTTTCGGATTCTGAAAGAATTGTGCAAATTCATTATCTGAACCCACTAGTGCTTCATATGTTGATATGTCACTAGGATTATAGGGTTTGAAATTGCTGGGAGCTATTCGGCTCTGGGCTGTGGCTTAGAAGTCTGCTTAGCATGACACCAATGACTACATGAGCTACTTTTGACACCCTAAGCCAACTGGTGCCACACAAATATACTTAACTGACGTGTATTCTGTTTCTGGGAATTTGTATGAAAGATGTATGTAAAACTTTAGAAGACATTTTAAGCTTGGTGGCTCATGGGTACTGGACACAGTTAGTTTGCTTGGCATATGGAAGTTAATTTGTGTCATGATGTGTCTTAGTTTCTCATTGTTAGTTAGGTGGCAATAGAGATAGAAATGTGACAGTTGAGAGGGCAACACGTTTTAGTGCAATAACAAAATTGATTAAGTGGCAGAGTTATGGATGTAGCAACAAAGATGGGCAATGACTATATGAGAGGTAGAAACAAAATAGCAGACCTTACTGGAAAGAAATGTAAAAAGGAATTAAAAGGGAAACAATGAGAAGAATCAACTATAAGCATTCACATCAAAGACAGAGCCACGTAGCAAAAGAAAGAGGGGTTTATGGTATGTGCATTTTTGGAAACGTGCCACAGCTAGGGGGGAACAATCAAGTTTAATCACCTTTCATGCACTCCACAGTGGCGATTCTGACATGCACATCTTATTATTAATCACTCTACACTAGTAGTATTTTCGGTTTAGGTCTATTTGATTAATAATAATTGACCTTTTCCAATTGACCAAATTCTTTTTGTTTGTTTTTTTTTGTTTGAAAATGCGGGAGGAGACCGACACTGCCCCTTTTGTCCCCACCTTAACCTATTCCCTTATCCCACCCCACATCTATATTTCATTAAATTTGACCGAAATTCCCAAAGAATTCAAACATAAAAATGTGGTCATTTCGGGTAAAGTGAATTGGGCCACGATTAAGTATGCTAATACCGTATTGTCTTTTGTGTTTTTTTCTTTTGATCTTTTTTTTCGAGTTAACCATTAAACATACACAGTCCTGAGAACTCATTCATTAGACTTTAATAGCTCTTGGGTAACAATGAATAGCTCCTGGATATAAATAAAACCCTACACCCATGAGCTACTTGCAGCTCTTGCTCTATGAATTCCAGTTTCATCCCCTGGAATTATGAAAAGCCATTGCATGAGCATATGAGGCTCGCTTCTCATCGTTCCCACCCGATTCAACATAAGACGATGAAGGTCCTATGACAAAGCGGGGGGGTGAGATCAGTGCAATCAATAACAGAGTCTTTTAAACTAACAGTCCCATTCTTAAGGTGGGTTTTTAAAAAATAGGGCAAATATAACCATGTTGGCACTTTAAACAAAACATATGACTGTTTATTTTTGCCAAGTTGGTAACACTTGCTTCTTACTTTTTGCCCCAAAGTCGAGGCCTGTTTGAGCGATCTGTGTCTTCTGGATTCATGAAAGGAACCAGGTATCCAGTGCTATAGTCTTTGATTTACTCTTGGTAGCAAGACACTGTGAGCATTGAAAGACGTTATAGACTTTCTTTTGAGTGGTGGTGTACACCATCTAGCCTTTTCATTTTCTGTGTTTATAATTTTCTTTGCCTTGAATTGAGCAGTTGACATGTAGACACTTGCATGCCCATGACATGGATGTGAGAGAGATGAAAAGTGACAGAACATGCTGTATTTTCTGCTGTTCTAATTAACAATGTGTGTTCATTCTTGTTCAAAACGCATTTACAAGTTAACTATAAATGATGCCAGAAGAAACCAAGTCCTTTGTATAACTTTCATCCCCACCCTTGAGTTTTGGATAGAAATATAAAATATACTACTGACACCAGACTTACTTTGCCTTTTGTTCGCGCTGGGATCTGTAGAATGGATGATTGCCATCACTGTACTCTTCGCTCAAGTGTCTCAAAAAGCTGCAGTCCATTTCATCTGTAGAATTACTCTGTTTTTAGACATTGGTTAAAAGGTGTGTGGTTGAAGGAGAATTGAGTTCAGGTAGCTTATTTTAAAGAAAAGGATCGAAGACTGAGAATGGCCAGCCCCTTTCCTCTTGTTTTATAGACGGTCCAGGTTGTATTTGACAAGTGTAGCGAAGAGGTAAGCAAATAGTTTGCTAACATCCATTACAAAGGAGGCATCAAGTCGTCATGGTAAATTGTGCCCTTACATATCACTGAATTTAACCTACTTCTGTACCACAAGCCAGTTTAAGGCTCAGAGAAGAGGAACAGCAATATCCTGGCGGGGGAGCCAGATACCAAACAAAATTACTCCTCCAGGGCCAACTTCAAATGATGAAGCATCTAAGCAGGTTGGTCCAATCCAATTGAGATGCTAACACAGCCATGACAACTGAAACTGGCTGGAGAAAGGGGTGACTTTAAATTAAGAAAGCAAATGGCTGCTAATTAACTCTGGGAATCCAGGATAGATTAATATCCATCTACTGTCCTAGAGTTGGCATTAAAATAATGCTGCAGAGATTACCAAAAAAGGTTCCTTTATTCCACGTGTACAGAAACAGCGAGTTGCTCTTACCTTGCTGTAGGTCCATGCTCTACGCTGCTGAAGGGCGTGCCAGGTCCTGGCACACTGCACTGTCACTGCTGTCTGCAAATACAATGCGTAGCCACCTGGAGCCGTAGAAGGCAGAGTCCTTTGTCCTCCTATGGCTCTCTCCACTGGGGCTTCCCGCTCCCCCACCATTGCTCCTCTCTGCGCTTCTCTGGCCCCTCTCACCGCCGTTGCTTCGGGAGCCCCCACCCTATCATCAGCCAAGAACGGTATACACATCATTTGAAATGCTCCCACACCCCATCATCAACTTAATCCAATTTGCCATCAATGCATGCTGAATTGTTGAATGACAGGTGCAATACTCCTACGTCCCGCCCCCTTTCCTCCATACTGCATGGGCGTCCCTCGCTAGGGATGGAAGACGGAACCCTTTTCACCAGAAAAAAATCTTCTTCCCCTTTATATTTAGAGCCGCGTGAGGGTGCGGACCTGGGAGCATGCGCTCCCCTGACTCTGCCCACCCGCCCCACTCCCCAGTCCTCTTTTCCATGTCGACAGGAGCCGACCGCTTTCACCAGTGTTCCTGGGTTTGGCATCGGCCTTGTAATTCCATGCGCTCTTACCCGGATATGGTCTTTTGCCTGTAATCAGGTACTCAGTCTTCAGGCGCCACGCACCTCCCCGGTGCATGTTGACATCAGCGGGCTTCAGCAGATGGCCAGCCTCCGAGGGGTCTTCCCTACGTCAGACCCCCAAGCTCTTTGCCTCCTCTGCCTTGGCCTCGACCATGGCTGGGAGGGTTGTGCCATGTGTGACGCGCTTACACCTTGCGCTCTGAAGAACAGGTTAGTTTGGTGGAGGGAGCTTTTCGAACAATCGCCTCCAGAGTCCAGGCCCAAGGTAGGGCCACTTTTTTTCATCTGCACCCCACAAAGGCGACTCCTTCCCCAGAACATGTCTGAGCGGGAGGGACCGTGCAGGTTCTGACACCAGTGCTGATATCAAGGCTGTTTCAACTACCGGTTGCTAGATCCTGTCGGTGAGGTCGCTGAGGGACCGCAAGGTTCTTTTTCTGGGTGTACACCCGAAGGGCTGTGAATATCCTTGTAATCGTGGCGCCCTGATACCTTTGGGTCTGGTGCGCAATACAAATAAACAAACACACTACTACCCGACAAATGTTTGAGGAGTCGCCTCTACGCAGCACTACCAGCAACATAGCATGACGCCTACCAGACCCCATCCTGGGGTGCAGGGTAGTCCTCAAGCTCCACCGCCAAAACTCCAGGAGGAGGCCGGGCCCAGCACAGCAAGTACCACGATGCAATCATGTGGCATGCAGCCCGACAAAATGGCCACTGCGCCAGACAAAATTGCCGCTCATCCGTCGTCACCCCCCTTTCGGGAAGCAGGTAGGCGAATGAGTTTCCAGGTGTGACTCGTCTTCGCCAGGTACATGGCCTACGACAGAGCTTTCAGCGTTGCAGGGCAGATACACCATGCAACCTGCAAGGCATAGCACGCACATGACTCTGCTTCCTCAAGGTCCCGCGTGTACTCCCACGCTACCCAGCCCCCCACCGGCCTGTGAGGACAGGTTTTTTGAAAAGTTCCTCACGCTTATGAGGTCCCCTCAGATTGCATCCATCTTTTGGGATGTGATGGGACATGCTGCCTCCAGTCCCACCGCTAGCGCCCACAGCCATTCCTCCTATGGCTCCAGTGCCTCAGGCCCCCTCACAGCCTCAGCTGCGCATGCTGGGCCCCACGGTTCCGGCACCCCTGCCTCCTGCAGCACAGGCAGTTCCACACCAACCACCAGAGAAGCCTTCGGCTCTGATCAGCACACACCTGCCTTCAGCTCCCAGTTCTCCTCCACCAGCCGCTGACCAACAGGACACCCTGGTGGACACCGATGAGGAGGAAGACCCCGACACGCCATCTTCGACCAATGCATTCCATGCACAGCTTGCCGGTCTGGCCGAATACTTGGGGCTTCCACAACCAGAGGTTTAACAACCGGAGGCGGGGGTCCTTGCCGAGGTCCTCACTCTAAGCCCTGCAGCTAGAACAGGGATTCCGATGCAGAAGGACGTTGTCTCTTTGGCCAAAAAGGGATGGCTTAAGCCCTATTCTGTGCAGCCTACCAATCGGCACCTCGACGCCTAGTACAGGCAATTGGAGGGGGATCCACTCTTGCTGTCGGCACACCCTCAACCACACTCCTCAGTGATTTCCATGGCCTCGCTCTACTGCAAACAGCAGTCTGCCGCAACCACACTCTACTCCAAACCGTAGTGTGCCTCAGCCACCTCGTCCTCTGCGCTCCTAGGCAAGGAGGAGAAGATCTTGGAAGCATATGGAAAGAAGGTCTATTCCAATGCCTCCCTGCACCTACGCCAGTCTAATGCCGACACCATGCTCGCAGCAGTCAATCAAAGGCTTTGGCAGGAAATAGCCAACTTCCTTTCCGGAACATCCAGTGCAGAGTCAAGCGCGCTTCAAGGCAGGGCTGGCAGAAGCAAAAATGGTGGCTCAGGACATCATGGAGTCCACCGGGTGCATATAGGCAACTCTGGCTGTGCCATCTGCATCGCCATGGACACAAGAAGGACTGCCTGGCCGCGGGCCACCAAGTTGAACCCAGACGTCCAGAAAATTATATTGGACCTTCCATTCCAGGGTGGCAACCTTTTTCATTCCACCACCGATGAGGAATTGGATAAGAAGATAAACAGTTCACAGACTGCAAAATCTGGATCTATCCTCACGAAGTCCAGGTCCAAGACGTACAGCCAGACGCACCAGCGTGCCGACAAGGGGCTGGCCTTCAGCGGGTTCTGGGGCTTCCAGGAACAAAGGTCAAGACAGTTGGATCGATCGCCAAGTCAACACCAGCATAAGCAGCACAAGGCGGGGAATAAGGGCTTCTTTCAGTCCCCCTCCTCAACCCCAGCCTCAGAGGGAAAGAAGGTATGACATGCCCCTCTGGGTCCACGTGTCTCTGGGGGTGGGGCTTGCACTTCACGCACAGAATTGGCACGCAAGGTTCGCGGACCCCTGGATCCTATCAGTATTGTCCATGGGCTACCGCCTACCAGTTCCTCCCTCCCCTCTCTACTCCACTCCCACAGATTGGGGCAGCAACTCTGTTGGCAGAAATTTGATCACTCGTAGAGAGTCGGGCAGTGGAAGAAGTCCCTGTCCCCCAGCGGGGTATGGGCTTCTTCTCCAGGATTTTCGCCATGCACAAGAAGAAACAGGCTGGCCTGAGAGTTGTTTGACCTTTCCACCTCAAACCTTTTCCCTCCCTCTTCAATAGTTCAAGGTGGTTACCCCAGCGCTTATTGATGAGACATTGTGCAGGGGAGACTGGATGTGCTCCCTGGATCTGAAGGAAGCATACCTACACGTCCCGATTTGCCAGCCACATCGGTCCTTTCTGAGGTTCAGGATCATGTGCTTCCATTTGTAATACAAGGTTCTACCCTTTGGCCTAAATTCAGCCCCCAGGGTCTTTATCAGACTGATGAATGCAGTGGCAGCCCTTCTCAGGGCTACCACATCTATCCGCACCTAGACAACTGGGTCGTCAGAGCGAGGTCCCTGGAGGCGGTCCATCACACTGCCTCCACACTTATGAATACACTACACAAATTGGGATTTTCCATCAATCTCAAGAAGTCACAGCTGGAGCCTACCCAGAATCTAACATTCCTGGGCCTCATCTGGGATACGAGCTCCGAGAAAGTTTTTCCCTCGGAGGACAAGATCACGGGCAACAAAAGGGCCATGGTGCATTTTCTCAGCAGAGCAGTGACCTCAGCGTGTCTACTGGCAGTGCCATATACAAGGCTTAAAACTAGACGGTTGCAACTGTACTTCGCAGGCTCATGGAGCAGGGTACCCAAGCGGAACTAGTCAGTATTCCTCCCTTTCTACACCAGGTCCTTGTCTGGTGGAGCACGGACAGCAACCTGAGGATAGGCAAACCCTTAAGGCAACCAGCACCACAGGTTACCATCACTGCAGACTCTTCCTTGGAGGGCTGGGGAGCCACCCTTGATAACCACAGCGTCCATGGAGTTTGGTCTCTTCAGGAACAGGAGGCCCATATCAACTGGCTGGAGCTGAATGCTATCTGGCTTGCTCTCAAAGCCTTCCTACCGATTATCAGTGGCAAGATGATCCTCATCCAAACAGATAACTCCACCAGCATGTATTGCATCAACAAGCAGGGTGGCACCATGTCTCCTCACCTATGCTACTTGGCAGTCAACATTTGGGAGTGGGCTCTGGAGAACAGCATACACTTGAAGGCCATCCAACTTCCGGGGGAGTCCAACCTGGAGACGGACAGGCTCAGCAGACTGGGTTCTGACAACTACGAATGGAAGTTGAACGACCAGGTCCTTGAGGGGATCTTCGACAGATGGGGTCATCCTCAGGTGGATCTCTTTGCCACCTGGTCCAACAGAAGGTGTACCTAGTTTGCATCCTGGCAGGGACAGGGCTGGGGCTCTCCGGGCAATGCGATGCAGATACAATGGGACAACATAAACGCGTATGCCTTCCCTCCCACTCCCCTGGTCCACAGTGTAATCTGCAAGATCAGGGAGGCCCGGCACCTGCAGATCATCCTGATAGCCCTGTGGTGGCTCGCAAGGCCATGGTTCTCGGAACTACCCAGCCTGTTGGAACAGGCCATGGTGCACCCTCCGCTGGGTCCAGCTCACTTACTCTCACAGCAGGGGGGCATGGTCATCCACCCTGCCCCCCAGAAACTAGCCCTTGCAGTGTGGTTCCTGAACAGGTCACACTAAGGCATTTACATCTGTCTCAGGCTCACCTCGACATTATACAGGGTGCTAGGAGCGATGCAACCAGGAGCCAGTACAAGAGCAAGTGCACTCTGGATGATGTACTATCCTTCTCTGCACCCCTTGCACACTTAGGGGTGCAGGTGGACACATGTCACACCTATTTGGTGGCAATCGGAACCTACTGGAATTCGGAGGAGGGGTTATTTTCTTCCTCTAACTTGGTGGTTAAAAGACATCTGCCGGGCCTCACCAGGCTCTACCCGCCTATCAAAAAGCCACACCCTGTGTGGGATCTTAACCTGGACTTCGTGCCTGGGCTCATAAGCACTTCGAGCCTATGGCGTCTGCGTACATCAAGCTGATCACTTTTAAGACGGCCTTACTAATGGGACTTATATCTGCACGCAGGGTCAGTGAAATCCAGGCTCTTGTGGCTTCAGAGCTGTATTCTACTTTCCATAAGGATAAGGTGATGCTTAGAATGCACCTCACTTTCTTACCAAAGGTGTCTCCTCTTTCTACCTGAACGAGGAGCTAGTGTTACCCACATTCTTCATGGACCCTAAGGACGATGCTCAGAGGGTTCTGCACTGTCTAGGCGTCAGGCACGCTCTAAAATTCTACTGGACAGGACGAAGAGCTTCTGAAAATCTGAAGCTCTCTTTGTCAACTTCGGTGGTTCAAGGCCAGGCTCTCAAGCTTACAAAGCTTCCATAGCAAGATGGATGGTGGCAACAATCAAAGAGGCCTATGAGGGGCAGCACAAAACACTCCAGGCAAATATGCATGCCCACGATATCGGAGCCAAGGCAACAGCTGTGGCTTTCCAGAGACACGTTCCGTGGCAGGGCATCATCAGGGCAGCTACGTGGGCTACGACCTTCGGCCTTCTGCAAGCACTACTGTTTGGGTGCCAGCTCCAGGTCTGACTCGGCATTTGGGCAGGCAGTGTTAAGGAACTTGTTTGCTTAGGAAGTTCACCTCTCCACCCTGGGACTACATTCAGTGGTAATCACGCATGCAGTATGGAGGAAAGGGGACGGTCGTAGGAGTTATTTTAAGGTACTCACTGTAGTGACTAACGTACTCGGAGTCCATAGTCCCCTTTCCTCCATACGTCCCACAGTCCTCCCCTTTCAGTCTCGGGAGGATAGTTCAGCGGCAACGTGCTCGCCTTGGAAACAAGATGACACGAAGTAACACAGGTTCGATCCCCGGGTTCGCGCTTAGAAACCTCAGGGTATTAAGCGTGTTATAAGTACGCAACTAAGGGACATATTCCTGTAACAGCGCCTCGATGCTCCCAGGCTGTGTGAGCACTTTAAAAATGCAAATAAATAAAATAAAATAATAAAACTGGTGTCATTAGGCAATGGTAATATTGTCAACGCGTCAAAGGGGATGGAGGAGTGGGAACAGTGGGCAGAGTCAGGGCAACGCATGCGCCCATGGCCACACCCCTGCGCGCCTCTAATTTTAAAGGGGAAGAAGATTTTTTCTGGTGAAAAAGGTTCCGTCTCCTGTCCCTAGCGAGGGACGCCCATGCAGTATGGAGGAAAGGGGATTATGGTCTAGGAGTATGTTAGTCGCTACGGTGAGTAACTTATAATTTATCCAACACTACTGCAGGGCTGTCGCAAGAGAAGGCACAACCGTAGATGGCACATACCCCTCTCCAGCAGTCTTCCCCTCTTTTACAGATATTGCACGTGAACCGTGCCGCTGGGAGCGCATGTATTAGGTGGGGAGAAGAAGGCACATGTTGGTGGGCAAGTATAATGAAGTGCCTACGATCCAAGAGTGAAGCCCTTATTTTCTTGCAGGATTCAAACTGGCACATCACAGCTCCACAAACCAGCGAAGTCGGGAAGTTACACAAGTGTTTGGCTTTGAAAACTGTTCAAGGCAAAAGTAGCAATATTCATTTCATTGAATAGTAAACCGCCTGATGCTTTGAGCCTCCCTTTTGTCATAACCCTCCAAGATTGTCTTGGATGGATCTGCAGTGCTGTGTGTTATAAACGGTCATCCCCCGCATCCAGTCTTCCTCCCCCTGTAAAGAAAACCTCCATTGTTTCAGGAAATCCCTCTTTAACATCTGTGCTGGGCATGTCATTGTGTTAAAGGAGGGATTACTTTCTGGGCACAGCTCTGTTCCATCCAAAGGCTGCAGGGGCTAGCTCCCTGATTCCCCCAGAAACTCTGTCTCCAGAGCTACGGTCCTCTCTACGCCGGTCATCTGCAACAGACTCTTCCTCAATCTGCCTAATTCCTCCCGGTATTGTACAAAAATGTCGCCCTCATTTGTGCGCCCCCACAGACCCTGCGACTTTGGAGGCGCACAAAATGAGGGTGACATTTACTGCTCCTAAGCAGAGCGGGGGTGTCCCCCGCTCTACCTGGGCGCAGTAACTGGGGCTGGGGGTTGCGGTTGTCCCCCCTGCTTACCATCTTGGAAAGCGGGGGAGATGTAAGGAAAAAAAAGAAAAAAAAGCACCCTGCAGCGTCGGCTCTAACCCACGTTAGTGGGAAGAGCTGACATGGCAGGGGGCGGGCGGCACACTTTTGCGTGTGCCGCCCTAAAGGTGAGTGGAGTGGAGTGGGGGGGTGGGAGTGGTAATGGAGGCCGGGGGAAGCAAGCACAGTGATCCATATGAACACTGCGCCGCGCCGTAACTGGTGTCGAAATTTTCGGCTGTCGCAGTTACGGGGGCGCAGTGATCACACAGATCCATTCCTCCCTTCAACTAATCCAGAATAGGACTGCATGACTTATCCTTGGCCTCAAGCCCAGGGACTACATCTCTCCACTGGCTCCTGGTTGCTGTGAGGTGGAAGCTCAAGACTCTCTGCATCATCCACAAAGCTTTCTAGGGTCTGGGACCCCACTACATCCAACTCTCTCTGCCTAAATACCTCCCTGCTAGAGCCCTTCTGTTTTCTTATTCCAATTTTCTGCAGATCATATGCTTTTCCAAGCAGAGTGTGGGCGGTAGCTCTCTCTCTTCTGCAGGTGCTTCCCTCTGGAATGGCCTCCCTGCTCCTCTCAAACTTGAGCCGGATCCCCTTAAGTTTTGGAAGCTTCGCAAGACCCTCCCTTTCTCTTCTTCCTTCCCTCTCCCCCTCCCCCGCTAATGTTCCCCTCTGCCGCTTTTTTTGACTGGCTGCCTGGTTCCTTCTTATTACCAGGCCCTCCTTGCCCAGTCTGCCCCAGCACTTTGGTCTGCCCTGACACCCCCCACCCCCACTTGCCCTTCTGGGCTCCATGCCCCTGCACCAGCCTGGCTGGGCCTGCACCTCTATTGAGTCCTTACAGCCCCTTCCTCACACTTAGAATGTGGACCTTCCATCCTCTGGACTCTCTGCATTCCCCTGGCATGTGTCCACCTTGCCTTCCCCTTAGCACTCGCATAGCCCAGGCGTTTCAACCTGAAGGAGACTTAGATTTTACTTACCAAACCCTTTGGAGCTGCAGAGCGACCCACAGCACTGCGAGTCACCTACGACTCTTGCTGGTTGTCGCTTCGTTCCCTGGAGGGAGCGGAGCCTGCTGGAGCCCACGTGATCCATCACGTGATCGGAATTCTCCTCAAAACGCACCCGTGTTCACCCTCGCAGCATTCAGCCCGACAGGGGTGGAGGGTGTTGGCTGTTGTGCGGCTGTTTGGCGGCGATGGTGCGAAGACGTTGAATACAACATCAAGAGGGATTTGATAATACTGTCAGTGGAGACTGCGGGCAAACAGCCTTTGATCCACTGCATGAAACAACGGTCTAAGAGGCACATCCTGTAAAAAGACCCTGACATCGGAACTCAAGAATACAACTATCAAACAAGAATGTTTAAAAAAAAAAACATAAAAATTCAATAGCAAATTCTACAATACAAATAACCAACATCTAAGATAAGTGAACAAACAAACATAAACCACAAAGTAAAAACCAAAAACCACACACGTGAGATAACATCCCCTATAGCGCAGGAACGGTCAAGAAAGTGCGCGCCAACAAACACCACTCCTCGAATGACATGTACAACAAAGCGCGGGAAACCCGCCGAATTAACCCTCGCGCACATGAACCTTGGAGGAAAGACAACGGAGACTCCAGAAATACAATGCGCAATGACCAAACCAGGCGGCAGCAACAAAAAAACTACACTTAAAGAATGCAACAACAACAGACTTTCCGACCACTACGGAAAGTGACTCCAAAAAAAGTGGCGAAACAGAAAGAAAGCACACAGCTGATACAGCAAATGAAAGCGAGAGAAACACCAGTGAACCTCTATCCCCACTCATGAAAGAAGACACAAAAGAGTACTCCTCAAACAAAGAGACACAAAACACACCAGAAACAAAAGAGGAGTTTGCAACAAAATGCAAAAGTGAGAAGCTTGTTACAGGAGATGCGACATCCGAAAAAAGAGAGACCACAAAGGTGGAACTATACAATATAACTACCCCCGTTCCAATGGGCAAGACAAAAACAAACATGGAGGAAGAGATAAAGGAAAACGAGAAGACGCCTAATCCACCTGCCCTACAAGAAGGAAAGGACGGAAAAGAAAGAAAACCCATAACCCAGCAGGAAAAAGCAGCCAAAGCACAAAAGAAATGGCAGACCCTATACGAAAGTCGCAGACACTCGCAACAACTCGCCCCAAAGAAAAACAAGCAGGTAAACCACAAAACCGCAAGATTATCACTTGACATAACAGAAATCGAAAACCTAATGACGAATCATGAAAGAAGAAAAGAGGTCTTCGGTAGCCCACCATAAATCACAAAGAAAATAGACACAGGTCCTTGGGCACAAAAGCAACAAAAAGGAAAAGAACCAATATCAAAAGGGCAAGAATTCTACAACAGAGATAAAAGATTACAAAACAGAAATAATATGAAAGACGAATGGAAAGAAATACAAAATTCAAATCTAGAAATACAAGAGAAATGCAGCTGCGACCAACGTACGGAACACGAGTTAGCATCTATACCAACGTCAATGCTAGATTTACAAAATATGTTGATAACAACTACTACACAATCATTATTGCCATATATGAAGCTACAAGAGGCACTAGTAGACTCAATAAAAGACCAAACAACACTCATGGCATTGATACATTCAAAACAAAGTTATTTAGAACAACGCATGAATAAAATACTGGAGTGACTAGACATCGAAGCACAAAATAGCCACCTATGGCAAAGCAGGCTATCTGATATTGCCCGGAGCGACAGAGCTGAGAAAACAGACCTGACTCACGCGCTAATTAAAATGACAGCAGCAAACCAAGAGAAACCAACGGAGAAATCTTACTCAAATTACCAAAGTCTACGTAACATGACAATACAGCAAGAAGGGATTGAGAAGACCGAACCTCCAGAATCCCCCCTCGCAGAAATACATTTAATTGATCTCACCGAGGAACCCCTCAAGGAAATGAAGACAAACAACCATACAGACACAGACAAAGAAATAGAGACCAATAAACCAACCGATGACAAGAGACTTATACCCTATTCGAAAGGAAAAGAAACGTATGAAATCTTTTTGAAAGGAACTAAGACACAACCTAACAGAGAGCAGGACAAAAAAGGAACAACACCCAACAAAAAAAGAAAGCAAAGATGTTCACGAGCATTCTTAAGAAACCTAACCAATCCTCCAAAAGAATCACATTCAAAAATGAACAAAATAACACAACAGAACAAGCCAAAAAAGCTTGAACCCAAAGAGAAAAGAAAAAGTGCAGACCACAATGACCTAGGCAAAGACATAGAGGATTTAATCAACCTATCAACTTATACGGAAGATGAAATTGATCAATCTGAAGAAGCTCAAATCGAAATTGCAGAGGCATCGTTGATTACGGTAGATGAATACGAAGAAGAGCAACCAGAAGAAGACCAAATGTACGAAGAATTAGGATACGATATGACACTTGACGAAATATCTCAAATTGAATGGGAAGATGACAACGAAACAACATCGGATATGAATAACCATCTCACACCGACAAGGGAACCCTAAAACAACCGATGGGCAAACAGAAAAAGTAATAAAACTACCAATTTTTGTCCTCCAACAAAAAAAGCAGACGGAAAAAATAGACAAGAAAATAAAACTAACAAGAATAACAACCAAAAATGACAATCTAATCATGAACCGCTCCAATGTGTTAAGATTGATACAAGCCATCCCCAACATGAAAGAAATCACAACAAAAGATATAAGAACAGTAGAATTCTGCGATGAAATAACAATGGACCAAGTGAAGATTTCCTTTGATTCTGAAAAAACACTGTACAGAATGTTAGACAATAAAAAAATCTGCAAGCAGCTAGGCTTCGATGCAACACTGATCGAAGAAATGCAAAAGACAGAGAGGAGAAAAAAACAAAAAACAGTAAGCTGGAGCCAGTCTGAGTCAAATCAAAGTATGTGCGAATTAGATGACGTCTATGACAACACATCATCCGAACACAAGAGCGAAGATGAGATGTATGAGAACAAAGAAAATGACAACAAAGATTACCAAAACCGCCACAACCTTTACAGAAAATACGGAATATGGAGGCAACAAGAGAACTCGCCAGTAAACACAGATGAAAGATACAACCAAGGAAGATAACAACTAAAGGAAGAATGCATACCACCACGCTATGCTCATGGAACACCCGGGGACACAGCCATTTATTTAACACACCAAATAGAACTCTCATAGAAGCTGACATAATCTGCATCCAAGAATCATGGATAACGCAACAATCGATAGCAGATGGATACACCGTAATAATGAATCCCGCAATCCAACAGCAAAAAGGCAGACCGTCCGCTAGCCTCCTAACTATAATCAAGAATGGACAAAACATCGACATACTAGAATACGAAAACCTAAACCCATGGATACAAATTACAATACTTAAGCATCAAACGGATAACAAAGAGAAAGAATCCACAGCCGAGAACCACAAGAAGGATCGCTTATGGGCATTACTGAACCTATACTGGAACCCACAGGAATAACGGATGAGAAATGTATAGACACAGTAACATCAACAATAGACTACACCAAAGGAAAATACAATGAGATAGAAGTTATAATATGTGGCGATTTAAACATCCACATATTTAATGAAAAAGGAGAAGAAATAGAAAAATCTCATCTGTCACCCCGAGCTAAATGCTGGATTAAAGGATTTCAATGCAGGAATATGAGATCAGATAGCATTGACACAACTACTGGAAGGCAAAAGGAAACTTGGGCAAGAGGCAAGTCCATCGCCATAATTGATTACATATACATGAGCGAAAACATACATGAAGATCTAAGGGAATCCAGAAACATTAAAACAGAAGTAAGCGACCATTACATACTGGAAAGAACGTTAAATATTGGAAAAACGGCGAACAACAAAGCTGATTCAACAAAAATTGAAATAAACAATGGAAAAAACAGATTAAGAATTGGGAAAAAAAGAATGGAAGAACTGCCAAAAATAATGAATAACTCAACACTAGACGAACTATAAAAAATCAACTATGGATGGCTACTTTTACCATACAGATGCAATAAAATACAAAATGGAACGTTAACAACAAAGAAACACACTCATGCATACAGCAATAAAATAACAATCAAGAAAAGAGAATTGAGAACAAGAATAAAACTACTAATGAAACACCACCAACCCGGCAAATATAAGGAAATCAAAACAGAAAAACAACACTACAGAAATTGGATAAAGAATAACAAAGCCATGATATTACAAGAGGACGCAGAGAAGATGCTCCAGACATTAAAGAACAGAAATATGAAACAACTATGGGCGCTTCTACATGACCAAACACAAAACAGTATGGTCTCTGACGTACCAGAAGCAAGAGGGACGGAATATTTCACAGAGATCTACGGGAACAACAACATAACGAAAGAAGAAATCAATACACATCAAAACATATGGCAATGGGAATGGGACCATGAAGATCTAAAAAAGGCGATTAATACCCTAAACACCTCCAGAGCCCCAGGCCCAGATGGTCTTTCCAACATGATAATCAAGCAGAATGCAGTGGTGTGGACAGCGATATGCGAGAGCATTTTCAAGATGATACAAAACACAAAAAAAATCCCAAACACATGGAAACAAGCCACTATAATACCCATATTCAAGCAGGGAGAAACAAAAGAACCACGAAACTATCAACCTCTGGCGCTCCTAGACCCTTTGGGTAAAATCTTCGCAAAAATACTATTAGGAAAACTAGACAGATGGGCAAACAAAGAAAAGAAATACGCAATAAGACAAACTGGATTCATCAAAACACTGAGTACCAACATCAACCTATTTCTACTAAACATACTGAAACATGAGGCCATAAGAAACAAAATACAAATCTACTCCGCCTTCGTAGACTTACGGTTAGCATTCGACTCTGTGAATAGAGACATTCTATGGGGAAAACTGATCGCATGGAAGTGTCCAACTGACATCATCGAACCGATTAAACATTTATATGAGGACACCAGTGTTAGAGTTAGACTATCAAAAGATGGCTTACTCACGGAACAAATAAGAACATGGAATGGACTAAAACAAGGATGCCCATTAGCAGCCACTTTATTTCACCTCTACATGGCAGACCTCGAAACAAACATCTATATACCGCAAACAAATCCTCCAAAAATTAACGCAGCGATACCTTGCATTATGTACGCTGACGACATAGTGCTTCTGGCAAAAACTCTGAGAGGATTACAGATCGCACTTGGAAAACTAGAAACATACATGACAAAGAACAAACTGAATATAAATACGAAAAAAACAAAAATCATGACTCTAAAAAAAGAAAACACAATCAATCGCCAGCTCTCATCCTTCTACATAGGAAAGGAAAAAATGGACACTGTAAAAACCATAAAATATCTTGGAATATGGATCTCTCAATTGTCAACAGAAGAAGAATGGGCTGAACATCCTAAAGAAAAAACCTTGTCCCTAGCCCGGCAAGCAAAAATAATCCACAGAAAATATGGCAAATTCTCTATGACCCCAGTAATCAGACTCTACAAACAAAAAGTCACGGCCATATTAACATACAGAGCGGAAGCTATGATAAACATCAACCACATCATCTGGGACAAACTTGAAGGGTGTTTCTGGAAAAAAGTACTAAACCTGCCAGTCTCACTACCCACCTCACGAATCCGAGCCGAACTTAAACTTCAATCCCTCGAATCCATGGTCTTATGGAAACAACTGGACTTATGCAGGAAAATCATGACTACAACCAATGCCCCACCTCTGGAAATATTCAGAACAGAAAAAAACTGTAACAGAGACCACGCCTTAGAAAAATGGAAAACGGCGACAGAAGTGGAAAGAGAAGAGCAAGATATATCGACGGAAATGCTATTAGAGAGACCACAAAAAGCAAAAACAAAACTAAAAGAGAATGACTGGCTGATAACCAACCAAGAGAAAAATAGATACCGGCACAATATACTCAACCCATCCGACAACAGAAGACGTAACCAACTACCTTCATACTTAGAAATATTTCCATCGTCAAAAACAAGAGGTACATTTATGAGACTACGGTTAAACATCCTCCCCACCCGAGAAATAATGGCAGCTAGAAAACAAATCTCCAAAAGCAAAACATACTGCTGATTCTGCAAGAACCCCCAGATGACCGAGAGTCTACATCATATAATCATGATATGCCCGGCACTGAATGAAAAAAGACAACAATCAAGAGAATGGTTTATGAACACCCAAACTGTCCTAACACCGGAAGACGGCTGGGCGAGGTTGATCTCTGGGAACGAAAAAAAATTGGTCTTTGCCCTAATATCATTTTGGAATAACATCATGAACAATAGACAAACAGAATAACACACTTACACAATGAAAGAAAACAAGAAGCAAGAAAAAGGACACAACTTCAATAGCCTATGCTATGTAACTTGTGCAATAACAACGAGGAAAGCAAGATGAAAGGTTTAAATGCAAACCAAACATTAAAAAAAAACAAATAGCCCAGGGGAAATATTCCCCGTCTTGCCCCCCCAGCTCTTGCTCGCTTCCACTCTGACCTGCACTTCTTTTCCCTCCTTAGCTTTAGCGCATTCTGCTATGACCGGCACTTAGCCTCACCTCCCTTGCACTTCTTGTTACTGCACATGCACGATCCGAATGTCACAAGGACTAGTAGGACAGTTTTTTGTTATCCTCCATCTGTTCTCCCCTCCCACTTCTGTCTTGTTGCACCTTGAAACACCATTTGCTGTACAGACGCATTATAAATAACCAATAAATAAATAAATCGGGGCATGTCTGCAGCTGCAGCCACGCTTATGAAATTAGCGTGTCTCCCTGATTGCCGGGGGAGGGTAGTGCATGGAAAGGCTAGAGGAAGCGAAGGGGCAGAAGCGGATTTATTTTATTTATTGTTTATTTATACAGCGATTATACACAGGTGAAGAACAATGGCTCTATGCGCTGGGAAGGAAAGAGAGTGGGGGTGCGAAGGATGGCAGCTCAGGATACGAGGAGAGGGAAAAGAAAACCAGATGCTAGCCTCTCCTTTCAAAGATCGGTCAGTCACCACATCCCATAGAACACTCTTTGGCCGCAAACCAGGATTTAGTGAAAGGAAATAGCTCCCTTGTGGAGAAAAAAACACATACTCTAGACCCAATCACATCGTACTGACATCACTAACATACTGCCCATCCAATAAGGTACTGCTTACATCACAAAACACTTGACCAACACCCACAAATAAATACATGGACATTTTCAACAAAACATAGCTATAAAAGTAAGTTGTTTATTTTTAATACAAAATAAATCAAAATATATTAACTTAAAAACACTAGTATATATTTTTTTTTAAATAACAAAACATGAAAAATTACTTTTTAGAAACATTAACATATAGCAGTCGCCATTTTGGAAGGAAAAATGGCTGCCTAATTCAGCACACAATACACATGCAGGGAAAGAGTGCAAAAGGGGTGTGGTTTTGGGTGGATATTGGTGGAAAATCGTATACATTTAACTTAAAAATAGGCATTAAATAGGTGGACACATAACCAAACAACACCAAAAGCCTATGTATCCATCCTCATATGTCATCTCCATTGAAAAGCGTTACAGACTCTCATTCACAGCTCGTATTTGAATCTCTTATTTTAAAGCTCTTATTTAAAGGACAATAGTTTTGGCTTGAAGTTAGCACTTTCAGCGCCACCTAATAGCCAGAACTAATAAACGGACTGTATCTGTTGCAAACCAAAAATCACAGTTTGGAGTTTATTTTCTTCTAAAATATGCAAGATGAAAGTGGTTATTAAATTGCAGTTGTAAATTGCATCTGATCCTGATGTTTAATAGTTTCTTTTTTGTACTGGCATGTTAAATTATGTATTTTATTTGGTGGGTTCTATAAGCAAAACATTAGAAAAACAGATTGAGGATGAAAAAGGGAATAGATATAAATCAAATCTATGTTGACAAGATGGATGAATTATAAAGATCCCCACTTTAGGTTTGGTTTGGCTGATTAGCCTAATGCTGTCTTATTTCTCTTATTCATCCAGGCACCATTGATGTATGGAGCTTAATGATCGGTCGGGAGCCTGTCCACCATTACCAGCACAATCAAAAGATACAGGCTTTGGCCCTTTCCTCAGAGTGTGTAGCCATAGCTACAGCTTCTGGTTTCCAGATTAAGTTGGAAAGCCCAGATGATAGAGGATATTGGAGAACCTTGGCACAATTCTCAATCCCGAAACTGGTAAGTTTGAATGTAGTAACAACCATAAGGGGGCATCTTTGTTCAGGGATCAAAATCAATTTCAGTTGGCCATAAGTATAGGTTGACGAAAAACATCATCCATTGGTGTATTCTGCAAACCTAGCTGCTCAGAAAAGTAAGCATTGAAGGAAGATTTCTTAGTGGAATGTATT
Source organism: Ambystoma mexicanum (assembly GCF_040938575.1). Taxonomy (NCBI): domain Eukaryota; kingdom Metazoa; phylum Chordata; class Amphibia; order Caudata; family Ambystomatidae; genus Ambystoma; species Ambystoma mexicanum. Next base: position 1,236,921,263 of record NC_090932.1, on the reverse strand, counting down.
TGTGTGTCTTCATCATCCGTTTGAACTTTCATTGAACTGTTTCAGCCAATGGCTTATAGAACAGGGTATCATAGCTGCTTTGTGAACTATGGTCTGCTGGAACACACGAGGGAAGCAACATCTACATGTCTAAGAATTTGTCAAACAGTGGTAGGTTGTCAGAGTATCTTACATTGCTTCCTCTCTCTGGGATTTTTCTTTCTCCAGCATGGGGTCTGGCATGGATTCACATGCTCATGAATATTCCCCGTCGTCAGGCTGGGAATCCTCGGTAAAGAAAAAACCAGTATCAGTTTCGTTTCTGATCTGTCTTTCGTAGTAATAACCAATCACTGGTCTCTGCGTCATACTGACCACAGCCAATGACTGCCCTCTACCTAAGCACCGCCTCTGGCAGCCATCTTCAGATTTTTACCGCACGTTCATGTGTTGGGATCCTCGTGCTATTGCTCTCGAGCGTTAGTGCTATTTTTTCGCGCCTTTTTCACAAAAACTTCGATTCTTCGGTCAAAGAGCCTCAAGCTCCACCGATACTACATCCGATCTACGGGGACCCGTGTCGGGTTCATCTGTGCCCCTCAAGGGTGAAGATTTCGTCGAGCTACGCTTCGGAGGACTCCAGAAGCTTCTCAGGCCCGGTCTCGGAGATGGCCCAGGAGAAGGGAAGCTCGACGCCCGGAAAGCTGTTCAGGGTCTGCCCTGGATGCCAGCTGCAGAACGTCTTTAAGGAGGACGAACACTCTTTCTGCCTTTACTGCCTTCATGAGGACAAAACGCACGTGGAGAAGGACTGTGCGTTTTGCGGCGACATGTCGGAACGGACCATGAAGGACCGTCATCAACGTCTCGCCAACTGGCTGCAGGGTAAGAGCCCGTCTGGCGAGAAGAAGAAGAAATCCGAGCGGTCTTCTAAGACCTTTGAGGGCGCCCCGGCGACGGGGGCCCAACATAAGGCCAAGCACCGCGAGTCCGCTGGCACCGGGAGCGCCGAACGGTCGGGCTCTACGGGCGCCAGGCAGGGCGCACCCTCCCCGGCACCATCAACCACGAGCCAACGCTCTGGGTCGGGTAAGAGGAAGGCCGAGCACCCGGCGAAGCTCCTGGAGAGGCCCCGGTCGAGCTCGAAGGCAGAGGAGGAGCGTGGCAGTGCCCCCTCCCTCAAGGACAAGGCGGTGAGCGCACCTAGGGTGGTGAAGGCCTTGATCCATCCGACCAAGCCCTCTATCGAAACGGTCGCGGCGGCCCTGGCCCAGCCTGTGGAGGCTACTCCAGTGGTGGCGACCTCAGGGCCCAGAATCTCCCTGCCTCCTCGGAGGGAGTCTTCTTTTATGCCCATCGATAGGACCCCCGTGAAAACCTCCGTGGAGAAGAAGGGGGGGCAGGGCGTCGTCGTAGATTCGGCCTCAACCTCAGAAGAAGAGCTGGTCGAGGTCTTAAGCCACGGCCTAGGCGTGGAACAAGACCAGCCCGTCGGAATGGGTGCCGACGCAGGCGACGACGACGACATCGTCGAGGATGCCGACGGGGCCCCTGCTCGCCCGTCGGATTCCCCTCTGCCAGCGCCGCGAGACAACTCGGCGGCCATTTTGTTGGCCATACAGTCCTTATGCACTGAGATAAGGACGAGGCTACCGTTACCGACGGAGGAACCTCTCCCGTCGGGGGATCCAGAACCGGGACCTTCTGGTGTTCCCCCTGCCAAGAAAAGAAGGATCCATCCTCCACCTCCTTTTCAACCGTCGCGCCCCGTCCAGCCCTCCTCCCCGTCCACCCGAGGGGATGATACGGGGACTGACACGGCAGCGACGGGTACGGACGACGAGGCATACGACGAGGATTTTCCGTCGTCGCCCCCCACCAGGGCTTCTCCGCCCGACGAGATCGGATCCTTCCATTCCATGATCTCCAGGGCTTCCGAGCTTTTTCAACTCTGCCCCGAGGAGAAGAAAAAGGAAGGCTTCCTTTATCAGCGGCGCGAGGCCAAGAGGAAGACGGTCCTCGCAGTGCCTCTGTTGGACGACATTTGGGATGAGGGTCTTTCCCTCCTCAAGAACCCTTCCACGACGCCAGCTAGAAGAGACCGGTACGAGAAGAAGTACCGGGTCCCGGACACGGCCCCCCTATGCCTCCGGGCGCAGCCTACCCCGGACTCCGTCGTCTCCGCGGCGGCCAGGAAGAAAGCGGGGGGGGGTGCGGCCTCCACATCGACTTCCCCGCCGGACGGCGAGGGAAAGAAATTGGATGCTATGGGACGTAGAGTCATCTCGTCGGCAGCGACGACGATTAAAGCGGCCAACGCCTTGGCTATCGTGGCCCGCTACGACAGGGAGCTCTGGTACAAGATGGCTCCCCTGCTGGATTTTCTGCCGGACGACAAGAGGGCTGAGGCCCTTGAGATCCTCCAGGAAGGTGAAGTGGCTTCGGACCACGCCATCACCGTGGCGACGGACATCGCCGACGCGGGGTTCCGCCAGCTAGGCAACGGCGTTTGCCTTCGACGTCGTGGATGGCTCAAAGCTACGGATTTTCGGCAGGACGTCCAGACCAGAGTCCTGGACATGCCCTTCGACGGGAACAACCTGTTTGGGAAGACGGTGGACGATTCCCTCCAGGCCATCAAGGCGGATACTGAGACGGCCCGGGCCCTGGGAGTCCTGCAGCAACGACGGACGCCCTTTCGGAGCGGCGGAGGCAAGGGCGCCTCCAAAGGTTCCGGTGGCGGTTTCGCTTCCTACCGTCAAGCGGCCCGCTCGTCGTCGCAAGAGGCCTACAGAGGACGAGGCAAGTCTAGCGGACCCCGCCGTCGTCGCCAAGGAGGTCAAGGCGGCAAGGCCGCGTCCAAGCAGGATTGAACCGGCCGTGGGGTCGGGCCCCCACCGAAGCACCCCGGTGGGAGGCCGGCTGGCGGGCTTCGTCAGCGTGTGGGAGTCCATCTCCACCGACCGTTGGGTGCTGGATGCCCTGGCCCGGGGCCACGCGCTCGAGTTTCAAAGAAGGTGCCCGCGCGTCCCCCCCGTGGCCAGGAGAGAACTTCACGTCCCTCAACTTCTCCTGGAGGTAAAGGCGATGCTCAGAAAGGGCGCCATCGAACTCGTCCCAAAGAGGCTTCGGGGCTCCGGAGTCTACTCGCGATACTTCCTCGTGAAGAAGAAGACGGGAGGATGGCGCCCCATCCTAGACCTGCGACGGCTGAACAAGTTCATCAAGGCGCAGAAGTTCAGGATGGTCACCTTACAGCACGTCCTGGGTCAACTGGAGGAAGGAGACTTCCTGTCGTCGTTGGATTTGGAGGATGCCTACTTCCACATTCCAATCCTAAAGGGGCACCGAAAATTCCTCAGGTTCGTGGTCCAAGGGCGGCATTACCAGTTCAAAGCCCTTCCCTTCGGACTGCGGTCGGCACCCAGGGTATTCACCAAGTGCCTCGCACCGGTGGCGGCGCAGCTGCGCCGCGAGGGGATTCACGTCTACCCCTACCTGGACGACTGGCTCATCCGCGCCAAGACGAAGGAGCTCGCCGTGGTCCACACGGCAAGGACCGTCCAACTCCTCACGGACCTGGGATTCTCCGTGAACTACACCAAATCCCACCTGGTGCCCGCGCAAGTCGCACTGTTTCTGGGAGCGAGGCTCGACACAGTGTCCCTTCTGGCCTCCCCGTCGGAGGAGAGGACCAGGACCATCTTGGGCAAGGTGCAACGGATGCTGGTGGCCGACGCGGCCAAAGTGAGATCCATCAAGTCCCTCCTCGGGATGATGTCTTCCTGCATCTACCTCATTCCCATGTGCAGGCTCCGGATGCACCCGTTGCAAGAATTCCTGGATGCGCGCTGGATCCAGACGACGGGCAGCTTCGAGGAAAGGATCAAGCTCGACGAGAGTTTCCGGCGAGCGATACGGTGGTGGGGCACCCGCGCGCATCTGACGGCGGGCATGGACTTCCAGACCCCAGCCCACCAGGAGACTGTGACCACGGATGCCTCCCTGGAAGGGTGGGGAGCGCACACCGAAAATCTGCACGCGAGGGGACTCTGGCTCCCGACGGAGAAGTCCCTGCATATCAACGTCCTGGAGCTCCGTGCAGTGTTTTGGGCCCTCAGGTCCTTCCTTCCGTCCCTGAAGGGCAAGGTGGTGAGGATCTTCACCGACAACACCACCACCATGTTTTACATCAGGAAACAGGGCGGAACCAGGTCCCCAGCGCTGTCCAAGGAGGCGCAGGACCTGTGGCATTGGGCCGTCGCCCAAGGGATTTTTCTGGTGCCGTTTCATCTGGCAGGGATAAAAAACACCATCGCCGACTCACTCAGCAGGGAGCTGCGCTCGTGCCACGAGTGGGAACTACGGCAGGATCTAGTGGATCGCCTCTTCCGACGGTGGGGCACACCCCAGATCGACCTGTTCGCGACGGCGACGAACACCAAGTGCCGGAGGTTCGCCAGCAGGTTTCCCCAGACGAGGAGCATGGGCGATGCTTTCTCGTTCCCCTGGGAGGGCCTGTTCCTCTACGCGTTCCCTCCCTTGCCTCTGCTAATCCGGCTCGTCAACCAGCTCAAGAGGTCACGGTGCAGGATGATCCTCGTCGCACCTGCGTGGCCGAGGCAGATATGGTTCCCGGACCTTCTGGACTTGTCAGCGTCCCCGCCGATCAAGCTGCCGGCGGACGCAGACCTACTCTCCAGGGAAGGAGGCGCCATCCTCCACCACGACCCGAAGTCGCTGAACTTGCAGGCCTGGCTCCTGCAGCGCTAGAGTTTGGAGGATACGACATACCGGCCGATTGCAGAGAGGTTCTTGCAAAGGCCAGGGCGTCCTCGACTCTTAAATGCTACGGACACAAATGGAAGAGGTTCTCTGTCTGGTGCCACGCACAGAAGATTAACCCTCTACGGATTACGGCTCCCCAAGTACTGCCGTACCTGCTGACGCTGGCCAAAGCTGGACTGGCACACGCGTCCATCAAGATTCATCTTGCTGCGATCTCCCGATACACCAGAACCACGGGGCGGACGTCCTTGTGGTCTCATCGTCTGGTGAAAGAGTTCATGAAGGGACTATTCAGATCGTTCCCGCCGGTGAAGGCTCCGGCCCCGGCGTGGGAGCTCAACGTGGTGCTGACCAAGCTCATGGGACCTCCGTTCGAGCCTCTGCACTCGGCCCCGTTGAAGTTTCTATCGTGGAAGACAGCTTTTCTCGTGGCCATCACCTCCGCACGACGAGTGGGTGAGATCCAGGCCCTTTCCTGCAAGGCCCCGTACTTGACTTTCCACGACACGAGGGTAGTGCTCAGGACGCACCCCTCCTTCATGCCCAAGGTACCGTCGGACTTCCATCTCAACGAACCCTTGGTGTTACCTGTGTTCTTCCCGTCGCCTTCGTTGCCGGCTGAGAGGACTTTGCACTCGCTGGATGTAGCTAGAGCGCTGAAGTTCTACGTGGATCGCACGAAGGGTTTTCGGAAGACGTCACAACTCTTTGTGAACTTTGGACCTGTCAATCAGGGGAAGGCTCTCTCGAAGGCTTCCATCTCCAGATGGCTCTCCGGCTGTATCATGTACTGTCACCGGTTGGCAAACCGACCGCTGCCTGGCCGTCCGAGAGCCCATTCCACCAGAGCGATCGCAGCTACCACGGCGTTCCTATCTGGTGTGCCCCTGCTGGACATATGCAGGGCTGCTACGTGGAGGTCGACGCACACCTTCACGAAATTCTACTGCGTCGACCGGGATTCCAGGGAGGAGTCCAGGGTCGGCCAAGCAGTGCTGCGCAACCTGTTCGCCTGAGGTGAGCCTGGTGAGGAGGTAAGATGCTTAATGTTGAGTTGATGTGATGCTTAATGTTGAGCCTTTGCCACCTCCCGTGGTTGTGCATGTGTGTACTGCTATGTATTCTTTATTCATGAGCATGTGAATCCATGCCAGACCCCATGCTGGAGAAGGAACAAGTTACTTACCTGTAACTGTTGTTCTCCAGCATGGGTCTGGCATGGATTCACATGCGAACCCTCCCGCCTACCCCTCTGCGGCTCTTCACTTGGTCATACTGCCACTTCACGTGCTTCCAAATCTGAAGATGGCTGCCAGAGGCGGTGCTTAGGTAGAGGGCAGTCATTGGCTGTGGTCAGTATGACGCAGAGACCAGTGATTGGTTATTACTACGAAAGACAGATCAGAAACGAAACTGATACTGGTTTTTTCTTTACCGAGGATTCCCAGCCTGACGACGGGGAATATTCATGAGCATGTGAATCCATGCCAGACCCATGCTGGAGAACAACAGTTACAGGTAAGTAACTTGTTCCTTTTCTCTCATTCTCTTCAGTTACATTTTGATATTGTCCTCGATTTTCCAGAACGGAAATATTTACTTGGTTTCTGTTATGTTGTTTATGCAAGAACTCATTTCCCTGTATGAAGGGTTTCACATTTTGTTTCTCTTATGTTACACCTTGCGAACTTACTCTTTCCCAGAATCCAGTGTTGTCTTTTCTTGTCTTACTTTGGTTGGGCTTGTGGTTTTATTTCTGTTGCCCTTTTCTTCTGACTTTGCAGCCTAGTGTTACTTCTTCTCAAGGTTAGGGTTCCTTTAGTTGCCTTTCCCTCTCACACTTTCTCATCAACTCCCTTCTTCCACAGCATTTGGCGCCTAGTACGGTTTCTTACTGTCAGGCCTCCTCAATTACTCTGTTCCCACAGCATCTGGTTCTTCACACACGCCTGTTGCCATTCATTCACACCTTCATGGTCCCGTCTAAGCGGCCTGCTCTTTGGCATCCTTGCTTCCCACAAGTAAACTGCCTCACTTCAGTGGAACTTCTCCTCTTCCATTGTTCATTAATTTCTTTTAAACATTATGCATGGTTCTGGTAATTTGATCAATGATATAAAAAAGTGTAATTCCAAAGACTGAATCTGTTTTTGTCGGTTTCACCAATCCATTTAGGTTTATTCTGAGTTAGTTCACCAGAGCACAAATCGTTTCTCTTGCCTCTTTTCTCTGAACTTTTGGACACATGACCGGAGGAATAATGATTTGTATTCCTGTCTTTTGTGACCGCTTTTTATGTGGCTTTCCTTTGAGATCTGAGCTTCCTTTTTTTGTATCTTTCTTTGGCAGCCGCACATTAACCATATGTAGACAGGCAGAGCATAGTTCCGCCATTTCACACGTATTTCCCTCACTCATCATGCAGACTGCTCTGGAAGGGGACGAAGGATGTGTTGATATTGCTTAAATTGTTCTTTCTGAACACCCAATCCATTGCCAAAGACTGTAGTTATGCAAGGCTAGAAGTGCCCTTAAAGTACAGTGTGTGTTCTCTCCAACGTTTGCTTTTGAGATGTTGGCAATGGGGGAGGGGAGGTCAATGATTATCAGACAATTGAAAACAATGTTTTTGCATCCTTTTCTCTGGCTCTTGTGATATTCCTAGTTGACATGGTATCATTATATTGTGGTTCAATTATTCCACATGGCCTCATTCAAGTTCCAATAAAAGCGCCCACAGCCTCTTCCCCAACCTCAATTCTCCTTGTATCACTCCTGCTCCCTCCAGGCTTGGAATGCCATGACTTTGCTGCATTCCAAGCAAGAATATAACACACTAATTTTCCTTCTAGGACGTTTCACTGATATGTATAAAAGGTTTACATACCATAGCACATCCTTGTGAAGACAGCCCACGCTGAAAGTAGTGGGACTGCAGAGCTGTGACAAGTAATATTTTTGATTCTAATGGTTCCTCTTCAAGTTTTAGCAGTGCAGGGATATCATAGGTTTACAATGGTGTTGGGGTTGCCCGACTAACTGAACATGAAGGTTGTGATGGGGTGTTAAGTAACTGGAGGCGACATTAATAGGATTTGCACTTTAGTACGCTTTGATGGTATTGGAAGAGAAGGCCGTATTGGGATTATTGTTGGCATCTTGTTGTAGAAGGTTATGCTATATTGTGGTGCTCCCTTGCAAAGCACCTAATCTCCTCTTTAGTACTCTTGTGATCTGACTACTGTGCCAGTCTCCTCTGTGGCCTCCTCAGCTGTGCTTTTTCACCTCTTAACAAAGTCCTTAAGTTTGCTGTCCGTACACTCTTCAACGTTCACCGCTGTAAGAAATTGGAGGGTGTTCTCACATACAACCCTCCTAGGACCCCCCTCAGGAAACCAAGAGAAAGACAAGGCTGCCAGCATCCGGACCTGGGTGTGGACTAGCGAGGGAGAATCACCTGGTTGGAGGGTCCTTGGGGATTGGGGAGAGGGTGATACATGGTATCCCCCATTTCCTCACAGTGATATAGCTTACCCTCCGTCAGCCTTTTTAGGATATTATTGCACATATCCTACTTCTCCCCCGATGTAAGATTAAGTGCTGAGAAGAAGAAACTAACACCAAGAGTAATGAAGATTATGTATGGGAAACACCACTATAGTAGTGAGAAGAGGGAGTCTGAAGGCTATAGAGCTGAAGGTCAGGCATGTCCTATTAATTGGACTAATTGTGGTCAGGCAGTTGAGCCCGAGACTTTACACCTGCAGCCTGTTATAGATTCACAAGTGTATTAAATGTGGAGTTCACGAACAGCAGTGAGGGACACTGGAAACACAAGAAGACAGAGAAGCTTGTGGGAAAGAGGAGCAGAAAGGCCAGAACAGCCCACGAGAAGCTTGGGGAGATACGGAGCACCGAGATGCAGGAGAAGAATACAGTGTGACAGACTGTCATTGTGGGGCAAGGGAGCCGTGTCTCCAAGGAGCCAGGGAGGGCAGGGAGCCGTGGAAGCAGGTGGCCCCTGTGCTGTGGCTGAGAGGTGCTCGTTCCCCGACTGGAAACCACAGTCTAGGGCTGTCTGCGAACAAGCAGCGACATTCTGACTCCGCAAACTGAGAGACGAAAAAATAAAAGTTAAGTTCCAATGAATGAGAGAAACCCGGTACGCGTTTGAAAGTTAGTAAAGCAACATTGTATTGGAGAGTCACGTTTAGGAGCACGTTCTCGAAAGCCTTTGATGAAACCCATATGGTGAGTTTTCGGCAAGTGAGCAGCCGAGGGGAGCAATGAAGTGTGAGCAAAATACTGAATGAACGTAAAAGATATGTATTTCAATCCTCCAAGTGTGGATAACCCAGCAATCCTAAATTATGGGGATTAAGTGCTTGGGTAAGGGCCACTGGTTGCGTGACCTGTAGTGGGTGGACTGTGCAGTCTGTCAACTGTACCTAGACCAGAGATCCCCAACAAATGAGAAGGTACTGCACAAACAACCTAGAAACCAAAAATAGCTGAACATTGGTTTTGAAGCAGTGCAAAAAGCTTGGGAAAAGAGGAATTTAAGCTCTTATTAAACATTCTGAGATTGTTGAAGAAGCAAGATACTAAGCTTGGGGAAGGAAGACCTAAACTTCTTGGGATCATTATCTTTTGGAACTTTTGTTTTGGTTGAGAACCAGCATCTGCGGCTTGGGGGACGAACCCTGTGCCTTTGTTGGTGCATTGTGTTATAAACCAGGAATTGAAGCTTGGGAATGGAATCCTGAGTTTCTTGGAAACATTATTTTGGGAACATTGTGTTGTGAATCCAGGCTCAAAACTTGGGGAAGGGAACCCCGAAATGTTTTGGAACTTTGTTTTGGTGAGGCAGTGCCAGCAGCTTGGGGAAAAGAGCCCCAAGCGCCTTTTCAGAAGATTTTCTTGTCGAACAGTATCCTGAACTTGGGTAAGGGAACTAGAGATTGCTCCAGAATTTAATTTGGACACTATTTTGAGTTAGAACATCCCAGCACTACGTTTATGTATTAGAAGTGGTCACAAGCATCGGTTTTGACACAGACTTACTTTTGTTTATGACTTCTGGTCATAGACATTCCTTAATTTTGTTAGGTAGGGCAATCCCCACCATAGCTATAGGACAAGATAGGCATTACAACCATCCCGATATTTTAATAAAGGTTTTCAAAACTGTTAACTCTGTTGTCTGTGTCATTTCTTGATACCATGCCTGTCTCACACCGCTCCTCCTCCCCAGCCCATCGTCAGTTAGGCTGGTTATGTATGAGACAGAGGGCAAAGTATAAACTTATTCTCATCCTCAAAGCTATACACAGACTTGCCCCACCCTACTCATCAGCCCATCTCACTCCCTACTCGCCCCCCATGCTCCCTACGATCATCCTCAGCTCATGTACCTTGTGCTCCCTCTCATTTCCGCTCTCGCCCTCTCCTCGCTGCCTTAATACGGAATGATCTTCCTCTCCCTCTCCGCACTACTCACTCTATCCCTATTTGTCCTCCTAGCTCTCCTCCTTTCTGAAGAACCACTTTCATAGCATTCTGCGCCACCACATCTCCCTGTTCTCCTCCCACCACACCTCTCTTCGAGAACCCTATGGCACTTATTCCTCACCATATCAGCCTAAACCTAGCACTTCCTCCACTACACCATTCCTGTATCATGCTCTACTGTCCTCGTCCCTGGTTTATGTTCTTACTTCCCCTGTATCATCTGGTCATACTTCCACATCCTCTCTGCCAAAAATGCATTGCTTTCGCTGTATTTTCCATGAATAAATACTACTGATGTTACTTAAATTACCTGTGCTGGCTCAGTTGTATTCTCTTTGCTCAACTATGTTTAGGCCTCCTTTTTGTTTTATATTTTATTGATTTTATTGTATGTCATCAATAAGTGGGACGAGGAAGGGATTTCGATTTTTCCCTTTTTTTAATCCCATTTCTATACTCTTCAGTTTGAAAACATCAATTCAACATTTATATTTTTTAAACCTTCATAAACACTGAATATGTCCCTGTCTGAGGTCTCCAAATGATGATTTTTAACAGAGATTTCTCTTTCCTAAATAATTAAGCGCCTTTACTTTCTTTCATTTTATTTTTAGAAATGAAGTAAGCAGACAATTTCTCACAAATGCATACTAGAGTTGCTCTTGTTTGACAGTAAAAGAACAAACCGTTAATCACGTAAATTAAATATGCCCATTTGAGGCAGTTTAGCTGCTCCAAAGTCTCACAATGCATTGTAGTGATAGTCACCTATATGCCAAACCTTTTACCATAGGAATACTAATAGCAGGGGTATGGGATTTGCGGAGACGTACAGTCTGTGGTGGTGGTAATTTTTTACCCACCCAATTTTCTGCCAGAGCCATTGTTATTCGTCCTCTTAGATTTTTACAGTTGCAATCATTCAACTTTCTGGTTATTCTTTCTTCATTAGGACTCGGGCGATTTCCTTCACGTAGATAATGATTCCCTAGCAGCCTGCCGTTGTTCCCAATTCCTCCCCTTTTATGGTACCTTTCGTTATGCAGGGAATGGTTGCAGGGCTCGGCTCTCGTCCAGGTGCTGCTTCTCGCTCTATTCGCTGTTCTTCGATTTCCGGTTCAAGGTTCCTCCTCGGACGTCTGCCATCTGCAGACATTGGTGCTCGGAAGGCGTTCATACTTCCCGTTGCGGTACTCTTGGTGCCGTTCTTCTGCCGTCCTGTGCAGCACTCTGCATGCATGGTCGAGCCACTAGTAGGTACCACTTCCTTCTTCTCCTGTTCATACCGCTTCCTTTGAAGCCCTGCACACTGGGGCTTTGGCGTCTCACACTCTGCTGTTCAGGTTCTTCGAAGCTCGCGGGCTCTGCAGTCTGACTGGGCTCCACTCTCCTTCTCTCCATCTGCTCTGACTCGTCAGTTAAATACATGTCTGTTTAAAGAGATATTTTCCTAATAAATCCACATGTATTTCCTTTTACATTGCCTTCAGTCAAACATGAAGTAGTGTTCTTCATAGAAGACAGTCTCATATATGCGACTATGGTAGTTGCCTTAGGGAGCTGCTCACAGGAACGGGAGTGGGGGGTCACTCCTGGTGAGGTCCCACTTGCCTCGACCCCTTGGGACGGTTGGGCGGAGTGGGCTCACCTCCCTCACAGAGGGGGTCTCCCCCCATGGGTAGTTCACTTGTGCACAGAAGGCGCAACATCAGTGTTAATTGCGTGTGAAATGTGAATCAACCATATTTCCTATTATTGCTTGCACTTACATGCTAAATTTGTGTATTTGCTGTATGCACATAGCCGTCCAGTTATATTTTTACTGCTTATTTGAGCCGTCTCTCTCACACACACGCAGACTTCACTGTTTCCTTTCCTCGTTTGTATATAGTTGGCTCCAAATACCTCTTATTTTGCCAGAACAAAAAACCATCTAACCTGAAGCGAGTCAATTCTTAGTAAGTGACAATAGCAGCTGCAAAGAGGCTACTGTTTAGCCATTCCTTGCTTTTCAGCTAACCCCTGCCTGATTCTGGATTTGTACAATAGTTGTCCTTAATAAGTATGCACCAATAAGTATGCACCTCCACTCAGCATATTAAAGCACTATTGGCAATAAGCATGTCTACTGTCTTGTATTTCATATACGCATGGATTGAACGCGCTAAAATATAATTTTATTACAGCTGAACTGTTATGCAATAGAATGAAGGTGCAATGAGTAATGTTCATTTTTCAGAAAGTACAAAATAATCGCTAAGAACAACGTTCTAGATAACTATGCTTTTATTTCATTATACTTCTAATCGACAAAACGTCATTAGTTATACAAAATTACCGCATATTTAAAAACAGTAAATTCATTAAAAATTCGTTTGATTAAAATTCCTTTTAATCAATACAGAGCAATAAATATTTCATAATGACAACAGACATTGAACCATGTATGTATATATATATATATATGTCTGTGTGTAACATCATGACAGTGGATTCATTCATAATTAATTAGATAATGTTGTCAATAGTTGCAAAATAATAAATATTTAATTATTACACGGCCCGCGGTAGTGGGCGTGTAGTTATGGTTAAGTTGCTAAACTCGTAGGAAGAGCACTTTTTCAACGGCTTATAACTTCGCTCCCCTGGACGAATCCTCACCAAACATTGTAAAAAAAAAAAGTATATGGCCCGCTCTGAATTCTTCTGCCAACTTTGGTGAGGTTTCGTGCAGGGGGGAAAAGTTATAGGGGGGTCCCAATTTTTATTTTTTTCCATAGACTGCATGGGGAAAAACTTTGCGCATGCACACAGGCCGAACAGCTGGATGGATTTGCACCAAATTTGTGGCAGCAGCGGGGGTTGGGTCAGAAAGCGTGCTTTTGTGTGTTTGGTGGAAATCGGACAAGTACTTTTGTTGCAAAGGACTGAAATGTACGTCCCAAAAAATTAGTAATATCTGGGTCCGCTCCGCTGACCCATTTCCCTGTTTGCTTCGTGGACAGAAGTGTCATTGGCTTGCGGTACGGCGTGCTGTCGGAGAACGTTGGACGCGGCTGGTGGTTGGCTGGAGGGAAGCAGCTCTGCATCAACACTTTTTGGCAAACGCCGCCATGGTGTATCGGAGGACATTGCGGTTGCGGAAGGGTCTGCAAAATATACCGTGCACCATGTGTTGGCGGCAAGAAGGGAGGGAAAGGGTGGGTGAGTGAGACGTGGTTCATGTGACATATCTAAATAGGTAGAAGAAAACGGAGGAGTGCTGCAGTATGTGTGCGTATTACGCCAATTCACGGGTACCTAGACAGGCGACTACTTTGTGTGGTGATTGGAGGCAGCTGTCGTAATGGCCCGGTAGCTTCTGCAACTTGTTTACGGTGACCTTTTTGGTGAGTGGTGGCAGGTGATTTTCAGAAGGGGAGAGAATTGCACATGACATAGGATGGGTGAGAGCGTGGGTAGGTGGCTGTGTTCTGCGGATGGATAGCAGTAGTTGGGCACATGGTGGCATACATGGGTGTATGAAGTTGCGGTGGGTCTGTTGAAAGGTTAGACTATTGGGTGCATGGCAGAAGGCCGTAGACGGTAGGGCATGCACTCAAGAGCCTAGGGCTTGAGCACACCCACCGCAGCAATGCATGTCTGACTCTGCATCCGGTAGAGGGGGGTGTTTGCATAGTGTGGTGTATGCACATTGGTTGGAGTAGGGCCAATGTTGCAAACAGTATGTGGGTAGGTTGGCAGCAACACAATACTTTGTGAATGAAAGTGGGTACGGCTGTACTATGCCTATGAAAGTGCACAGGGGTGCACGAGACAGTGTTTTATTTGTACATTATGGTAACTGTTGCAGTTCTTTCCCGTATAACTCCATGGCGGTGCGCAGGTTGGGTAGGAGTGCTGGTGGCAGTGCTGTGTATGTGGATTGTCGCAGTTGGTGACACGGTGACATTAAATTTTGGTGGGTGTGTACAAGGCCTAGACTATTGGGTGCCCAACTATGAGCAGATGCGTGGGTAGAACAGTGAAGGTACTGCTCTATAGTTCGGTTGACTTGTTCAGTCTGCTTGTTGGACTGAGGATGGGAGCCGGATGACATGGCACGTTCTATTCCGAGCGCACTAAAGCATTACAGAGGATAGACCAGAACTTATAATATTAGAGGGCAACCCGTTGAGATGAAATGTCTTGGAGGAATATCTGAGCCATTTCTTGAGCGGCTGGTACCTTACTCAGGGGAGAGAAATTAGTCATTTTGGTTACAGAGTCGATAGTAACCATGATAGCAGTGCATCCATTAGACAAAGGCAGGTCTACGACAAAGTCAGTTGATATAACCTATTGTCATGACCCTTGCCTTCCAGTTAGGGCCAGGTCAAAGGCCTTAAGACCTCATCCAAGACTCTCTTGGAGTCAGTCCTGGCGCCTTTGGCGCCAGGCTCATCACCATCATGAAGACCAACATTAGAATGGGACTATTTACTTGGGACTATTTAACTTGGGGGGGCAGTGGGAGGTTCAGCCAACATGGAGGCACACACATAGCTCAGTTACAAGGAACTGAGGTATGCGGTCTGGTCTTTTGGGTGTCTAGTCACCGGGCAGCATCACGCACACTGTGCTTTCGCCTACCGGCCCATGCTCTTCTTCATACTGCATGACAACACCAAAATAACTTTCCATACCTAAAAGGAAAGAAGCAAGACCTTATAATTCGAACGAAGAGGAACATAAGAACTGCATATAAAGACTGTAAAGCAGCAAACCTACGGAGTCGCAGCAGGCCTGGATTCCCACAGGGGGGCTTGCACCAGTGAAGTAACTTGGTCGCTGCTCGCCCCCCACATCTACGCGCCCCAGCCACGAGGAGCAGGGCGGAGAATCCACCTTTTACAATATTAAATTAAGGAGAGGGCCCAAGGGGGAGGAAGGAGTTGAGGCCAAGGGAGTGGGGAAACATAAAGACAATCTGGTATTGAATCCAGCTCTCCTATATTGCAGACCCATCTTTAACCAGAGGCCTTACCAAGGGACCTGGAGAGGGTTCGAGAGTACAAATCATCCAACCAGGGCTGGGTGGCATCCCCGTGGATACCAGGTGAGCGTCACACCTACCAAGGGGCGGTGGGTAATCTGTACTGCAGGAGTTTGCGCTCGGACCGCAACCTTGGGTTTGCACTTGTGCACAGATTGAACATGTGGAAAAGAAGGTTTTAACGTCCTTTTCCATAGAGGGACACCGAAAATATCTCGAGGTAGTCTAGAGTGGTACTTCTGCCATGATGTCCTGCTGTAAGATTATTGTTCCCCTAGGTTAACACACGTTGCTGCATGGTCTTAGTGGTTATAACCAACAGTTTGCCTCGAAACAGTAAGCCATTGCGAGTGGTAAGTTTCTCCATTCATACCTGGGTCTTGATGTCTGAGGGCAGCGAAGACGCATCCTGCCGTATCACTTGTAAATAAAAAATCAGATGGCAAAAACAAACCTTTTACCCCGTCTGTAGCATTTTATCTGGTAAGGGGTGGTTTGTCAGTAGGTTTTTCAGTTAAGTGTAACAGACTATCTGCCACAGTGTTATTTTAACTGAGTATTTAGGTAATATGAATATAGTAAGGTGTAAAGGCGTGAGCCCACCAGGCTTGTCTGCTGTTGGAGCACTCCAACGGTTGTAAATAATGTAAATTCATATGGTCTGTACGGACATATTCGGCTCCCAGGAGCAAGTGTCTCCTTTTAGACCAAGCCAATTTCATAGCCAGGGGCTCCTTCACCAGAACACAATAGTTTGTCCCACAATAAGATAAGGTTTTAGACAGGAAGGATGTTCTTCATAGTCTTCGGTCAGTTGTTTGAGGACTGCTCCTATTGCCCACTCGGAATATGAAAGGTAACCTAATGTCGGATTGATGAAGCACGATTGCTGTAGTGAACACTTGTTTCAAGGTGGTGAAGACTGAGTCTGTAACCTTGTTCAAATTAAATCACACCTCTTTCTTGAGGAGGCGGGTTAGGTAGAACCATAGCAGCATAATGTGGAATAAACGACCTGTAAAAATTGGCTAAGCCAAGAAACTGTTGGACATCTTTAATGGTTTTGGGCGAAGGCCAATCCAGTATGGCCGAAATTTTTGCGGGTCCATAGTGATTCCATCAGCAGACAGTATATAACCCAGGTAAGGAACAGAAAGGGCATTGAACATACATTTCTCGAGCATTGGATCTTTCATGGATTCACATGCTCTTGATTATTCCCCGTAGTCAGGCTAGGAATCCTCAGTAACATTAAAGGAGTTTACCTTTACATGTGTAAACTGCTTGTCACTTTAGTGCTCTAGTTGTCATTGTGGGTCATACAGCCCATAGCCAATTAGACAGGTCCCCTTAGCTCCACCCTTGGTGGTCATCTTCAGATGTGTTACTGCATGTTAAGTGTTGGTAGTCCTCAAGAATTCTCTCTTCTAGAAATTCAATGATTTTTGACTATTTTTGCTATTTATTTTTATTAAATCTTCTGGTTTGGTGCCCCATTGCTTCTTGCCTATGGTGGTGAAGTTTCAGCACATTCCATTGCCTACAGAGTTCAACTCTTTCATCTGAGGCCTTCAGGAGTCTGTGGAAGATGACAGACATGAGGTTGAAAAGCCTATTCAAGGCCTGCTCGACATGTAACCTTAAGAATGTTTACATCAAGGATCTTCATGAAAAGTGCCTTTACTGTCTGTACCTGGATCACAACTTGACCAGCTGTACCAACTGCCAGTTATTCTCATGCAAGACCCGCAAGGACCGCCTACGTACTTATGCCTCTGCAAGGCGCACCAGACCCCAAGAGCACACTCGCTCTTTGAAGAGGTTGAAGTCCCATGAAGAATCTTTCCGGGGGAAGAAGGGTAAGACTGCCTCATAGCCAATGTAATTGATGTCTCCATCTATGCTTTCGGTCACCTTGTTGACCACTTTGGTGCTGAGAAACCTGTGTCGTCCAATCATTCTTTGGAAAACGGCGCTCGTCAAAGATTACGGTTCCTCTGTCTACACCATCATCTCGTTGTCAACCCATAGTTGGCCTAAATCCTCATCTCTTTGACGACACCCATCATCCTGTCGACGACTCGTTAACCACCTTGTCGATGGCCAAGACATCTACGTTGGTGATCAAACCCGTTACTTCTGTCCCGTGGACTACTCTGTTGACGATCAAATCATGGTCGACGTCTAAATCTTCTACAATAACTTATTTTACTCTTACGTCCCGTCCCCTTTCCTCCATACTGAATGGGCGTCCCTTGCAAGGGATGGGAGACGGAACCTTTCACTAGAAAAAACCTTCCCCTTTAAATTTAGAGGTGCACGGGGGTGCTGCCCTGACTCCACCCTCTGGCGTCACACCTCAGTCCCCTTCTCCGTGCCGACGGGAACGGGACGAATTCACCAGTGCTCCTGGGTTTGGCTTTAGCCATGTACTTCCACGCGAGGATACTTCTTCTCTTTGTCTTTTTATCATTCAGGTACTCGGTCCTCAGGCGCCACGGTCCTGCCCGGCGCATGCCGACTTCCACAGGGTTCAGCAGGTGTCCATCCTGCAACTGGCTCTTCCCATCTTCAGACCCCCACGCCCTCTGCCTACATTGCCTTGGCCCAAACCACGGTTGGCAAGCTTGTTCAGCGTGTGGCTCGCTGTCTTCGAAATCGCTGAAGAACAGACTTGCAAGGTGGAGGGAGCTCTTCCAGAAGTCGTCTCCAGAGGCCCGCAAGAACTTTGTGAAACACAAAGCCAGGGCCGCTATTTCCCATTACACCCCGTAAAGGAGACTCCTTCCCAAGGACTCTCCCACCGTTGAGGTCCTTGTACCGGCAAGTGCACCAAGGCTGCCTCAGCTACCGGGCCAAGGGATCCTCTGATCCTCCCGGTGGCAGTGATGAGGGACCAGAAGGTTCTTGTACCGGATCGTCGTCCGAGGGGCTCTGCCTCTGTACCAGTCTCATGGCTGAGGGACTACGCCCTAGTACCGGCAATGCGGCTGAGGGGGCACCTAAATGCAGCTCTACTGACCCATGGATCGAGGGTGTCACACCTACCGGGCCTAGACCCGAGGAGCAGGGTAGGCCTTGTGATCCACATACAATAGTCCTGGAGGAGGCTGGGCCCAGCGAGCAGGGCAACACGTGGCTGGCACGTGGCAGGCAGCTCGACAAGATGGCCGCCGAACCAGACAGAGGCACCCGTCAGACACCATTCCAGGAGTTCAAAGAACGAGTGTCAAGGTGGGACGGGCCTCAACCAGGTATGTGGCCTACAGTCTATCCTCCTTATGCGCAGGGCAGCTTCCCACTGCGTCCATACGGGCAGGGTATGCAGCGGCTCCAGCAGCCTCCGGCTACCTCGTCAGTACCCCTTAGCCCCCTCAGACCAGTGAAGAGGGGTTCTTCGAGAGGTTCCGCAGGCTCATGAAGTCATCTCTTATGGGGGTTATCCTCAAGGACGTCATCAGGGAAGTCCTCCCAACTATGCTAACGGCACCTCAAGCGCCTCCACCGGTGCCCCCGGTTCAGCTGCTGGTCCTGGCTCCCCAGCCGCAGGCGGTTTCGTACCAGCCTCCGCTGCCTCCTCAGCCCCCGGCAGTGGTTCCTGTGCCCCAGCCTACGGCACCTACTCCTCCTCCTCCGCAGGATCCTCCTGATCATCCGGATACAGAGGATGAGGAGGATCTGGACACGCCATCCTCAGCCAGGGCCTTCCACGAACGTCTTGCTGGGCTGGCGTAATACCTGGGCCTCACCCAGCCCAAGGTCGAGCAGCCGGCAGAGGGGGTTCTTGCTGAAGTCCTCACGCGCCGCCCCTCTGCCAAGACACTGATTCCTCTGCAGACCGATGTAGTCTCCCTTGCCAAGAAGGGTTGGCTTAAGCCCCACTCGGCCCAGCCGGTAAATCGACGCCTGGACGCCAATTCCATGCAGATGGAGGGGGATACACTCTTGCTCTCGGCCCATCCTCGGCCACACTCCTCGTGATCACTGTGGCATCACTATACTCCAAGCCTCAGTCTTCCTCAGCGGCTCTACTCAGTGGCGTAACACAAGATCTGGGGGCACCCCTTTGAGCCATGCTGAGGGGGACCCTCCCAACTTGGCCACAAATCACAAGTCGCGCCACACTCTGGGCCGGACTAGATTACCACCCTTGCACAATACACACAAACGTGTTGCTGAAGGGGTATGCCACACACTGCACTAGGAGAAAGATATAAATATGTGTTTTAATGCAATATACAACACACTTTCTGAGAATAATTGGCTAAAAAGCCACAGTGTTTGCTATTGCTGTGTAGGGTAACACCAATCCAATACATGCAAGTCAACAACAGGCACATGAACATTAATGCTTTGCTATTAAAAATGCCATGCCACAATGAAAACATGTCCAACTGGCTGCACAATGTAGACCAGTGTTGACACATGATAACATTACAGTAAAGCATGCCAGGCCACATTAAGACATACCTAGACTGGTTGCACCAAAATGCCAGTCGAAGCAATAAGACTCAACAAGAAGAGACCACACATTGAAGCCTGCTTCTATGCGGCCTCTAACAACACAGTCAAACTCTTTAAAATCTGCAAGGAACTGGCCAATCCTGTTGTGATTTCTACCTCTCCTGTTCCCTCAACAGGCCCTCTGTACGGCTTTGGCCTCACTTCTCCGCTAAAACTCAGGACATCCTGTCCACTATGTCCTCTTCCTCTCCCTCTTCCTCTCTCGGCCCCCTTTGGCCATCTCTCCCTCTCCTCCTCCTTTCTCCTCTTTCTCTCCAACACCTGACAAGGTTTCTAGACAAGTCCCATCCATGGAAGTGTCGTCGTAACAGGTGCTCGCCTGCTCCAACTAGAACCATCAAAGACCACATTGACACCCTTGATCCAGCCTTGGCTGATTTTTGTAATCATTCTTTTGCCACTAGAACTTCCCCTCTCCCAAACTCTTTGAAAAGCTTGCCAACTGCCAGCTTGCTCTGCACACTGAATCTGTTGGTTGTCTCCATGACCATCAGTCTGGTTTAAGAGCTGCCAGCATTCCTTCTGTCCTCATCATCCTGGAACTTTCCTCTGCTTTCGATATGGCCATCCTGATCAATTGACTCTGTGAGAACCTGGGCATCATGGATCAGGCCCCCCAGTGGCTGACCTCCTTCCTCTTGGACTGCCCCTCCCAGGACCAACTTGGTCCCTTTAACTCCGCCACCTCGCTCTACATGTGGCATTCTTCAGGGCTCTATCCTCTCACCCTGGTTTTTCAACCTCTACTTGGCCCCTTTGACCCACCGGATCTCTACCTTCTCCTCTAATTTACAGTGTTATGCGGATGACACTCAGCTTTCCTTCAGGCTCCCCTCAGCCTACTCTCCTCTCTCGCTCATTCCTGGTATCATCTTCAACTTCACTCTCTCTTTCTCTCCTCACATCTCGGATGTCGCCAAGAAGTCCCAGTACCAGCTGCAGCTCCTCAAAGGGACTCTTCCATTTCTCACTTTCCCCCAGAAGCTCACTGTCTCCAGAGCTCTTGTTCTCTCTAGGCTGGACTACTGCAACAGCCACTTTCTCAATCTGCCTTCCTCTACTCTCCGCCTTCTGCAACTAATCCAGAACAGGACTGCGAGACGTGTCCTCGGCCTCAAGCCCAAGGACTGCGTCTCTCCAGCCATGAAAACTCTCCACTGGCTCTCGGTGGCTGCAAGGATCAAGTTCAAAACCCTTTTCATTGTCCACAAGGCTTTCTGGGGCTGGGATCCGCACAACATCCAACGCTCTCTTCCAAAATACCTCCCTTCTCGAGCCCTAAGGGTTTGATGCTTCTCCAGGCAGAGGGGGGGGGGAGCAGATCCTTCTCTCCTGCAGGTGCCTCCCTTTGAAATGGCCTCCCTGACCCTCCCAAACTTGAGCCGGACCACCTGAAGTCCCGGAAGCAGCTCAAAATGTTCCTCTTCTCCTCTGCTTTCTCTCTCCCTCCCCTGCTGACCTACCTGTCTGCTGTACCAACTGGTTGCTTGGCTACTCTCTGTCTCACTGCGTCCAGGCTCTTGATCAGTCACCCTTGCACTGCCTCCAGGCCTACCACACAGTTAGGGGCTGTAACTGTAACCCTACAGTCCCTTGTTCTCCTTGTAAAACCCAGAGCCGCGCTGCCCTGGCGGCACTTACTCAGAGCATTGCTGCCCTGTTTTCCCCTCGACTCTCCCTTGCACTCCCCCCTCCCTTTCCCCTTGCACGTCTCGTTTTCGCACTTGCACGATCTGAATGACACAAGGCATAGTAAGATCATTTGTCTTGTCCTCCCTCTGTTTTTCTTCCCTTGTCTTGACGTGCCTAAAAACACTTGTGTACAGGTGCGTTATATATGACTTATATCATATAATTTTATCACAGATGCCCAGAAAAATATACAGTGCCGCAGTAAGAAACGGCTAGAACGCAAATGCCAGTCTAGCCAGGTAGGACTGCTTTATCAGAAACGACCAGCATGTACTGCGTCAACAAGCAGGGAGGCACCAGATCCCTTCCTCCCTGCAGACTGGCAATCAGCATGTGGGAGTGGGCCCCGGAGAACTACATCTACCTCACGGCAGTCCACCTCCTGGGGAAAGCCAACCTGGAGGTGGACAGGCTGAGCAGGTTGGGAGCAGACAATTAAGAGTGGCAGCTAAACAGCTTCGTCATTCAGGAGATATTCATAAGGTGGGGTCATCCCCAGATGGATCTCTTTGCCACCTGGCACAACAAGAAGTGCCTTCAGTTCGCCTCCTGGCAGGGACAGGGCTCCGGCTCCCTGGGCGATGTATTTCGGCTTCAGTGGAACGTCATGAGAGCGGACGTCTTCCCTCCCACTCTGCTGATTCACAGAGTGATCTGCAAGGTCAAGGATCATTCTAATAGCTCCATGGTGGCCGGCTGGGCCATGGTTTTCAGAGCTACTCATTCTCTCGGAGGTGCCTCCGATTCACCTCCCGACGGGCCCAGCACATCCTCTGGCGCAGCAAGGGGGCAGGGTAATCCACCCCACGCCACAGAAACTAGCCCTCACAGCGTGGTACCTGAGCCGGTAAAACTGCGGCACCTCAGCGTCTCACAGGCCAATCTGGAAATCATACAGGGCGCCAGGAGCAAGGCTACCAGGGCCCAGTATACAAGCAAATGGACCAGATTCTGCCACTGTGCACACTCCAGGGAAATCTGGCATGTACTTTGTACTTTGTACGACGTGCTCTCCTTCTCGGCGCACCTCGCTCACTCTGTCTGTAAGCAGGGCAGCCACTTGGGCCACTCCCTCGGCTTTCTGCAAGCATTACTGTTTGGATGCCGGCTCTAGATCTGATGCGGCTTTCGGATGGGCGGTTCTCAGGAACATATTTGCTTAAGGAGGGGATCCTCTCCACCCTGAGGCTACATTCAGTTGTAATCTCCCATACAGTATGGAGGAAAGGGGACGGGGACGTAGGAGTAATTATAAGTTACTCATCATAGACGTTAGTCCCTTTTTCTCCATACATCCCACCAACCCCCCCCCTAATAATACTGGTGTCATTAGGCAATGTTAAAACTATTGTCAACGCGTCATTTGGGACTGAGGTGTGGCGCCAGAGGGCAGAGTCTGTGCAGCGCATGCTCCCTGGGTCACACCCCCAGGCGCCTTTAAATTAAAAGGGGAAGAAGGTTTTTTCTGGTGAAAAAGGTTCCGTCTCTCATCCCTTGGAAGGGACGGCCATACATTATGGAGGAATGGGGACTAGGACTAAGAGTATGTTAGTCACTATGGTGGGTAATTTATAATGTTACCACCTAGCCCTACACCATCGCCAAGCATGTCTGCATCATCGATGATGCCTGTTCAAAGGCCCCTTGTCTCCACTTTCCCAAAGGGAGCTACCGAGGACAGGGATGTCTGGTCTGCATTGTCTTCCCTTCCCAGGCCAATGTGTGCTCAGCCACTATTTTCAATGGCTCTCTATGCAGCGCCTGCAGTCCCCTGTTCATCCATGGGCCCCTCCTGATCAGCTACCTGGATGTTCTGTAGGTTGTGTCCTCCGAGGATGATGGGTAAGAAGCTGTGCCTCATATTGCTTACATGCCGCCACCAAAGCAATGCCAAAGCAAGGCATTCCTCTTCTTCAAGGCCCTACTTAACCTTCTCCGGCGCCACCTGTTCAGATGGTTGTACCTTCTGGGCCTCCACAGGCTCCTGTGCCTTCAGACTCGAGAGCTGTCAATGGATATCCTCTACACACTAAAGACACTTGTTTCAGAGCTCCAGCAATGGCTTCGTGGTCCAGCACAACCCTGTTTGTTATCTGCAAGGGGAAGTCCTGGTTGCACCTCCACTCTCCTGACCTCTTCCAGGGGGATCCACTTTTGCCACCAGTCACTTTCACATATAAGGATGCCGATGACTATCCAATAGATAGTTCTTCAGGCACGCAATCTACAGACGAGTTCTAGGATCTAGTGTCAGGTGACGGTGAGCCAGCAGACCTACCGCCAAAAGATTTGCCTCTGACGCGAGTGGCTCCTTTCATACCCTCATGTGTCAAGCCTCAAAGCTTTTTGAACTTCTACCTTAGGAGTAGAAAAAGGAGGAATTCCTTTACCAATGGTGGGAATCTGCCAGAAAATCAATGGTAGCCATTCCAGTGCAAGAGGATATTTAGGAGGTTGGCGTCCTGGTGATGAAAAACCTGTTCTCAACGCCTCCAAAAAGAATTGATTTGGGAAAAAATACAAAGTCCCAGATTCAGCACCCAAATGCATGCAAACACACCCTTGCACGGACTCAGTTGTACTGCAGATGCCCGTAAGCATTCTTCCAATCTGTCCTCTCCTGGTATGGGTACTCCAGACAAAGAGGGCAAAAAATGAATGGCTTTTGGCAAGATTGTAATCTCTACAGCCGTGACAACCATCAAGGTGGCTAAGATGGAGGAGTCCTTCAGGCAGCACAGGTAAGGCAGTACTTGTTAATTTATTAGTTACATCAGTTAGTACATGAGATGACAGGACAAGTGTAGGAGCAGGGAGGAAGCTCCCACCACGAGAGCTACATGGTTTCCAGCTGCCTAGGGTGGAACACTAACACGAGACAACATTCCAACTCATCCAACATTCCACATATAACATCACTCCATCACTGACATCATTCGAACTCTGCACACACTGAAGTCCAGTCATAACACTTCCTTCCTGTTACAACCAAAATACAGCAACATAACACACCTCCTCACCTTCAAGCACGAAAACCTAACCTGCACTCCACCAAAAACACATCAACACACACCACATATTCTCCAATTGAACCAACCTCACAACTGGGCAAAATGCAGAGCTGAAACCGACCAATAGGGCGTAACTAACCATCCTGTGACTGGCCAACCAAAACAATGTTCACCAACCACCAAAGCAAATTACCAAGCCCTTACATTCATGGCTGCCACCCCCAAGCACAAACCTGCCCTCTAAGGGCTACCAAACCAACACACCATGCCTCCTGAAATAACAGACCACCTTTTACCCCTCGCTGCCACCGAGCAGTCTTAGGGCTGCCACCCCTAAGATCAACTGCCCAACGCAGGGTTTGGCGCACAGGTGAGCCACTCAACTCGGGCGTATCGAACACTCCACCAGAATCCAAAACTAGGCATGTCCATCACCCTTTAAAGGAATAGTGCGCTAAAAATATTATTGTCCTGAGCGTTCGGCATGTGTTTTTAAGCATACGTTGATCGATCATACAAAAATTTCCTATGTACCTTACTGTAGTTTTCCACACTTTTACACATGCAATCAGGCAGCAGGGCACGGCCCTCTTGTGCTAATCTTATCCGTTGCCATATCGCCCTAAGGTGAACTGGACTGGCGGCACTAAATCATATCCCCCACCCCTGAGGCTGACATCACCATTCCTAGCGATATTCTCCGCCTATCTCCATGACATTACTGTGCAGCGTAGCAAAACGCACCCAGTCATCACCTACGTGTTGACGTCAGTTGATGCAGAACCCGGAATATCAACACACATCCTCTCACAACACAGCGTGTCTCAATTTTGAATACAAAACATTATTTTTGAAAGAAACTGCAATACTCTGCAATTTATAATTTGCTTTTATTTCACAATAAACGCTCCGAGAACATCCAGCGATTGCCATATTCGACCACATTGGTAATTTCTTTCTTTGTTCTCGATCCACAAATGTTTATTGTGAGTCACACGGTGTTCCTTTTGGGTATAAGAAGCGCATTGGACGCACTGTGAATTGCAAGGCTTCGGCATCAGCTTGGCGCTAAGCCACCGTAAACAATGTCAGGTTGCTCCTGATGGCTGGTACCGCGAAAGGGCATATCGGTCCGGGGTGATCGTCCCAAAACAGCGTCATTGTGATCCAGCCATTTAAGTGTATCTGCAGCTGCCAGCTAAAGAAGCCATCAATTGGTATGTGGAATCGATGACATTTGCAGAAAGGCAAGATGTAGCTGTGTAGAAAACATAACAGAAATGTGTCTTAGTGGGCGTTCTTTATTCTAATTTATCAATTTACCCATTCATTCTGCACCGTGTGAAAACTATTGATGAACACGAACGTGAAACAATGGAAACACAGAGAAAACATCATGGAAGGTTAGTGCTATGGAGTATGTTTAGCTTGCAATGGAATGCGGAATTTCACGGAAGAACTCGAACACATAGATGGCATTTTAACAGAATATTAGCATAGAATTTGGCATTGGTGGAACCTGGGGGAACCCAGATGAGGACTACGTGCATTTCGGTGCTGGACTGCCCATTTGCCCGGGACAAAGACGAGTACACACAGGTTGTTTTTGCGTGTCGTTGCAATATGCCACAAACAACAACCCATTACAATGTAAGCCAGCAATAACGGTCAGATAATCAAACCTTGACTTGTTTGTCTATAAAATCGTCTACAGTAAAACGTACATAATATTCGACATTTCCATTCTCTTGGCGTAACGCTGAGACTCCGTTAAGATGAACGAACCTTCATAAAATGAATACATGTTCCTTTGTCCAGTTTTGGAATGGTGAACCTTATCATATTTGATGATATTTCACACCGCCCTTCATTCATTCCATTCGGAATCCTCCCTTTCTTTCAAGGACGAAAAACAATCGATTCTTATACTGTGTATGATGCGTGGTTGTGCACAGCTCACAAGCAAAATTCAAATGCAGTTGTTACGCTCACCTGGTTTCCACAGGGGTGTCGATCGGACCCGGACAGCTGCGGTCTCCACCAACGTGATGCGTAGTGCTGAGATGACTGTCTGGACTGGCCCGCCTAATCTCATCTGCTTGAGCTGTAGAAGTATTCTCCTGCAAGTGGAGAAAGGGATTTAGCCACCCGTGGATATGAGTGATAACCCCCTCCCACTGTTCTCGTTCTCCCTTCTTGTCACATCCGATATCGGGCTCTGTTTGATTTTTATCAGCAACTCCGACTACTTTTTTGGATGGTTTTATAGGGCAATCCCGTAGAAAATGTCCTGAGGCCCCACAGTACAGACATAATTGCATCTGCCGTCTTCTTTCTCTTTCCTTTTGAGTTAAGGGTCCCTTGACCCCCCGATCTGCATCGGTTCTGGTGCATCTGTTCCAATGAGGGTAACATTGTGTTTAACCAATACCCGATTCTCGAACTTAGCTCGATCAGCCTTTCTATTCTGAAGTCGGTGGTCTAACTGGACCACTAAGTCTATATATTCTGCGCAATCCTGAGGTGGGTTCACAACTTGGGCCAAAACATCTTTGAGTTCACCCCGAAGTCCAGGATGAAATAATGTAATTCATTTTACCTCTGGCCATCCGGTTTCCACCACCAACCTATTGAAGGTTGCGATATAGGTTAGTAGATCCTGGTTACCTTGTTGTAAGGATAAGAGTTCGTTATCCAGGCCCTGTCCCTGTGAATGTCTGGCAAATAGTCCCTCCATGCTCAATTGAAACCCTTGGAAATCCCGAAGAAGAGGGTCATCCTGGTTGACTAGTGGAATTGACCAATTCGCTGCGCTGCCACTAAGGTATGATAGTACAAAGGCTACCTTGGCTTGGTCGTTCGGAAAAGCTCCAGGTCTGCATAAAAAGTGCAAGCGGCATTGGTTCATAAACACGGCAAACTTTTTCGGGTCCCCAGCAAAACGTTCGGGTGGAGCTAAAGGAATGCTCCCTGGTAGAACCACTTGCACAGGATTGCTCGATGAAACAGGAGTTGGATTCCTTCCGAGTCCAGGTAATGGTGTTTGCCCAGCTTGGTTTTGCAGCAATTGTCTAGCAAGATCATCAGTGCGCTCCTTTGAAACAATCAGTTCTCTCTTGAGGGCATTAGTGTCTTGGCGCGCAGAGTGCACTTCTGCCCTAAGTTCCCCTAACAATAGGGCTAGTTGGTCGGTCTCTGAGGTTTCCATGACGCCCGGGTGGGGATTTGTTGATGGGCTTCGCGTTCTGTTACGCTCACCTGGTTCCCACAGGGGCGTCGATCGGACCCGGACAGCTGCGGTCTCCACCAACGTGATGCGTAGTGCCAAGATGACTGTCTGGAGTGGCCCGCCTAATCTCGTCCGCTTCATCCGTAGAAGTATTCTCCTGCAAGTGGAGAAAGGGATTTAGCCACCCGTGGATATGAGTGATAGCCCCCTCCCACTGTTCTCGTTATCCCTTCTCGTCACCTCCGATAACCCCTTTTAGGAACCTCACCTTATGTTTTTAAATGATGAGCTCTCCATCCTGCGTGGATTGCAGGGGCGCGTTGATGCCAGTTACTTCACTGGTTTGAAGGCGTGGGAGAGTTCTGGTGAGTATTGACTCTGAGGTTCCTGGCAAGGTTCGGTAAGTATCAAGTTCATAGAGTTCAATATGTCCGATGATTCACTCTTGTTCCCCCCTTCCTTCCTTGTCTTGCGACTAAGATCGTGAGAAGATGCCCTCGTGGCAGTTGGTGGCATTCAGGTAAGAGTCTGTGTTACCCGACGCCGTCCGGTAAATGTTGCCGGTGTTTAACGTGTTGTTTTCTCTCCCTTTGCATATGCGGCACATGAAGATGTGGAAAGTTATAGAATAATGCCTCCGGTGGCAATCGGGTAACTCTATGATGATAAATGTTTTATTTGTTGGTTTTCTCGGCTCACCTTGTTGTTTTCTTTTGTCCCTCAGGTGCCGGAGTTCGGCAAAGAAATGATGGAGGCAGCGCCGAATCGAAAGATGCTGCGAGGACTGGCGAGTATGGCGCGGCGCTGCAGCTGGAGATGCGCGGCGTGTTGAAATGATGTTCTTTCCAGGTCCGGAGGCGAGATGGATCCGAAATCAGGTGAGGAATTCGAAATAGTTTGTTTTCTAATCTTGTCCTTTTCTTTCCTCTTGGTTTTAGGAGCTCCAGATTCGAGGCGGGCGTGGCAGAAGACTGGATTCAGACTGCAGGTACGGTGAGCGTTACGCTGCTGGATGCAGAATAACGCGAAGCTTGTGCTGTTGTTCGGGCGTGGTTTAAATAGCCTCCAAAGTAGTTCCAGGTAAGAAGTTCCCTAGAACCACGCCCAAGTAAAAAATAGTCCCTGTAGAAAAATAGTCCCATCCAGGCCTCATGTTGGCTTGGACTCACTAGCAGCATGGTCTGCATCAGGTAAGTAAAGTCTATGAGCCTGGCGCCTATGGCGCCAGGACTGATTTCCATGATGAGCCTGGCGCCTAAGGCGCCAGGACTGAACCCAAACAGCCCCCAGCCGGGGCTGTTGGGGTTTTTAGTAAGTATCTGGATGCCTGCTTCCGGAGCTGATGGGCTTGGTCCTGATGCCCGGGGGTAGGCATCATGACAGCAGTGTCCTTCACTTACAATGTGAGCAAATATCCTTGCAAACCACAGTGGCATCTGAAACATTTTTGAAAAACAAACAAATTGTTTGCCGGCATCCACCAATGCAGTGCTAAATTTCTAGTGATTTACTTTTTTTTTAATGAAAACACAGTTGGTTTATTTCCAAATGCCTTCTTTTAGTGTCCCTCTGGTGAACTGCTCACTCTCCCAGCAAGCACCCACCACCTGTCCGCTCAGCCCATCTCCTGTTCTCAAAGCAAATCAGCTAATCATTTTTGCATGTAGCGAGTCTTGAGCCCTGACAAAATGTGCTAGTACAAGAATGTCAGAGCAAGCCCTGCTCCAACCTTAGTGCACAATCCGTCTCTGCTCACTGACTCATGCCATCTCCAACACTCTCCTGCCAGGCCACGGCCCCCTGAACCCATGACCCTGTTCCCTTTGAACACATCTAGTCCCCAGACCCAACCCCTGCACCACTTCAACTTCACCTCCCATATACCTAATCAGGAGTGGTCATATATTTTGGTAACAGTGACACCTATCCCCACTGCGTTTGAAATCGTAAGACTTCGGGGGCCGCAATTCATTGCTCGGCCCCTCTGAAAAGGCATCCGATAGCAACAACCCCTAACACATGCCCCCATAAAAATATAGGTCAGAATGCACCTATTCCTCGCCAACAACCCCCTTTGATGCGTTGTTTTGCTTACAGTCAGTAGTTTGTGCGTGCCATGTTTCTTATCTAGCCTAGGTCTCATTCCTTTGTGGGACACGTATTTATTCAGCTATTTGGACATGCTCTTGGTAAGGCAACTGCAGAACCCCAAAGTTGCTTTCATGCTGATATCCATCTGACCCTCCCCCGATCAGTGAAGGACCAACAAGAGCTCGACGAAAGCGTGAAGTGTGAAAGCACAGCGTTACACTGTATGGCATCCTCCAAAAGGCACTTCTTGCAAAGACAATGGACAAAAAGAGGATACATTTTAAAAGACAATGTGGATGCTTTATTTGGACACTTTAGCAACTATTTATTTGTTCAACAATGTTTATATAATCATTTGAACCGGGAAGTGAACTGTTCCACGAGGTCTGTATTCGGTGGACAGGGCATGTTTGCAATGTTTAGTGGCAATATATGTGTCCTAGGGACAAAATCCTGAGAGATCCCATGAGTATGTATGTCCAACACAGTGAAAGTGAGATCTTTCACAAAATCGAATTCCATTTCCTGGTATATTGGCTTGACCACCAATTTTTTACTTCTTTTCGTAAAGGCCGTTGTGTAACAAAGCATCCCAAAGATTCCCACAATCCTCGATTATTCTCTCCCTACGTTCTCGTTATGCGTTAAGACCACTAGTAATGTCTGATATTGCATCCCGTCTATGCCGAAATGCCTATCTCTTGGGCCTGTACTTTAGGCACATATGTTGGTTCTCTGTCCATGAGTGAACGTTGGAACAGTGGTGCATCAATGAGCGCCATTTTTCAAGTAGAATTTCCACAGACCCACCGCAAGTTTTGGAGCTCCACCAAAGATGGTTGCTCAAAGACTGGGACCACTGTAAAATATTTTCAGAACTTTTTTTTTTTTTTTTACCAGCAGCAGCTGTGATTTTTGTGATTTTTTTTTTTTTTATTGATTTAGCAACGTGCCATAGATGAAATTGATGGCGAATGTTTGGAAACTGCTCTCGCAGGGCCTTGGCTATTGAAACATGTCTGTCAGTGGCTATGAGCTCTATTTGCATTCCCCTCGATTGGAGATCTTCCAGGGATTTTATAAAACCATGTTTCCCCACGGCCACTGAGGATTTACATTCGGACACCTGCACGACCACCGAACTCACCATTTCTTTTAGTTTCCATGTCCTGAAAGTGGTATGTGCAGTACTTTGCTGAAAATCCGGGGCTGTCACACTGTCCATCATCAGCTAGCCTGAACCGTTTGTCAGGGAATGTCCTTGCAATTGACATTTGTTAAATTTTCCAAAGCTTCACTAATAGCAGGGAATAAATATTCTCGTTGATATTTGTAGTACTGCGTTTTAGAAAGGAACTGGAGTCCCACAAATTGACAGAAACTGGACAACTTACTAAAAGTAGAGCCACTGAAAAATAAAGCTGCTGCACACAGTAGATTTCCAGCTGACACTTTGCCCAACATCGGTTGAGCAGACCATGAAAATGTAGCATGGAGCAGGCCACAAATGGCTTGGATTTTCAGGTTTGTGCCTTGTGATACACGAGTCACATTCACCAATGGCTGCCTGCATACTCCCCCCCCCCCCCCCCCCCTCACTGGATGGACACATTTCAGCATCAGTATAACCTGTACCAGGCAGTTGTCGAATACAATGTATTTGTGCTCCTTTATTAGACCATCGTCCTGCATGAATGTGGTTTGTGACTCAACTGTGGTGGACATATCACCCGAACAGGACACACTGAAGTCGAGATCTTTGACTAGTTCCTTGGTCAATTTCGTTGAGGCTTCAGCATCTGTTATTTCAGCTTCATCAATCAATCAATGTCGATTGTTTATTGGGTGGCCCTTTTTTTGCGGGTGTAGATTGTGTGAAGTGGTCACTGAGTAATTCAAAAGCACCTTCCTTATATTAAGTTTATTCTTCATCTTGTCGAGTTCTCACATTGTAGCAATGGTCCAAAAACACTTTGCTTGCTTCGCCGGTCACATTCAATTCATTTTCTAGCCATTGAGCATAAGCATCTCGAGTCTGCTTATCGACTGGACTACGCTGTGCCTCCAATATTAGTTGCTCCATGGTGAAATATGTTTGGCAGGCTGCATCTTTGGTTTCATTTGTTGTCTGTGTCTTCATACTTAGTTTTCTTCTGGGCCTCTACGAAATGGGTTGTAAAAACATGTTCAATGTAAATCCAACATACAGTATATAGCACTTTAGATTAAAAAAAGAAATATTACGAAGACAACACCAGCCCAAACCATTTTTTGTAAACGAAATTGTTTGTTAGTTACCCTTGTTTTATTGATTTTCTGTGAAACCGTGTTCTTCACTGTAACAACCGCACCAGCAAGCTGGTCCACCACCTCTGATTCATGTGTCTCCTTCTATTTCCTGACCTTGTATACATACCTTGAATATAATCATTAAAAAAAGTCAATCGTTTTTTAAATCTAATTCTTTCCTTGCACACATCGCGTACATACATACCCTCATAAACTGTGTACGTCATTTAGTCAAAATATGCATTTCAAATTTCACCTGATTGATGGCTAGTGTACTCGATCAGAGATCACTGTGCGAACCCCACTGTTTGTAATGTTGCACTCAAGCATTTTGCAATGTATTCGGCTTTAGTGTAGAAATTGTAACGTTAGAACTCAAATGGTAAAAATTGGAAAAGATGCTTGTTTATAATAATGTCACTGTCTAATAGTATTAGATGTAGGATATACTTTCTTTCATTCAACGGAACTGTCAGTATGCATACCTCATGCTCTGGACCAGCTCCAAAGGATGATGGAATTGTAGTCGAAGTGCCAGCATCCCCCTGTAATACAGTACTTGTTTGGTTCCATGTGTTAAAATCACTGCAAAAATGGCCGTGGATGCAAAATATCGTGGCAAAAAGGCCATGGCTTTGCCACCGCAATACATGTAAAGGATGCGGGGGACACCCCCGCAAACCCCCAGACCCATTATACCATTATGGGGAAGTGGGGGACACCCCTGCAACAGCCGCTCCCCTTAAATGGTATAATGGGGTACACCTTTAGCGTGTCAAACCACAGCATTTTTGCCACGATTTTATGCACAGGCGACATTTTTGCCGTGATTTTATCACTGCATACCACTTGTTTTAGTGTGGCTGAAAACTGTGAAATTGAACAGACTCAATCGGATGTAGTCAATGGCACATATCAATAAAAACCCATAAATGAAACATTATGTAAACAAATGACAGGATACGTGAACTATTTCATATTATCTAAAATTCCATGCATATTACATTTCCGTAATCGATGAACAAAATAAAACTACCTGATAGGCGCTCAAAGTTGTTGTTGACTCTGGGAAAGACATGGTTGCAGAATCTTGCTCCTTCATTTTCAGGGCATTGTCACTAAGTTGTAAAGGGAAAATTAGATTTGCATTCAATATGTGGGAAGATCCATCTCTCAAGAATATGAACTTCAACAAGTCTTTATGGCTCACCATCATTATACTCGACGTGTCGGATGATGTTGTCACTACCGATAGTCTGTGCTTCAGTGAATATGCTCACCTACAAAAATTGACATGTGAAACAACCGATTACGAAAAGATTGTGCTTATTTCCAAGGGCACTATAACATAGTTTTCTGTTTTCATAAATAATTTTCTATGATGCTCCTAGAACCAGGGACAGATGTCTAGCAAAATGGCGTATAGTTATAAAGCAATACAATCTGGTAAATATGCAAAGTTTAGTAAGAAACATTTACAACAAAAGCACCAAATGCGTCCATGTAGTTACCTGTTCAGTACCCCAAAGCCTACAGCTAAATCATGAACCGTGACTCACCTGAGGCACTGTTTGCAAGAATAGAGTTGGAATTGCATTGGAAGCAATTTACGAGACGTTCTAAGTTGATGCTGCTTTGTGTACTGCGAAAGGTTGTACATATTTGTGGTGAAGTACAGGCTGCAGATGCGGAATCGATCACCCCTCAAGTCCCCCAAGACATCCTGGGCTCTACTTTCAAGCTCTTCCAGCGAAAATCCGCAATATCTGACCCATTCTCTTATTCGATCTATATTACCCAGGAATATATGCATTATTTTGCCTTTAGGTTTGGTGTGGGTCTTAGAACGGCAACCCTAAACCATACAAGCAGGCATTGTTAAAAAATGTGTTTAAAAAAGTCCACATAGTAAAAACATTATTTTGTATTCATGTGTGAGAAAGATGGAATTAGATCATACCTTTTTCTATGCAATGTATGTTTTGATCACAGAAGCAAAACCTGTGTAGCGTAGCCGACTGTGTTCTAGGATAACTTTCATACACAATTGATGTGATGCAAATCATAACGCGTTACTCGTCCCTTGAATGTACTATCATGCAACGTGTTACTCGTCCCTTGAATGTACTATCATGCATCAAAAGGAAACATGCTTATAGACACGGTCCGCGAAGGATGCAATTCTATCCCAATTGACATTGATGACGATTGCTCTGTATCAAGAAAAGAACATATCAAACAGAAGTCAATGCTAATGGCAATGAGATGAAGGAACATTACACCACTGGGTACATTAGTTTGAAATGGATAGAAATTTAGAGGTCAAGAAGAGATGATTAGGTGAGCTGCCCTTACCTTGACCAACAAACAGGTAGATTCAGCAAGCAGGGTAGCTTTTTTAAAAAAAAAATGTTATTAATTTCAACATGAAAACCTTACATTGCAACAGCAGTTATACATTACAATTCTCATGTACAGTTTCCTCCTGTACCCCCAAATATCCCCCACCCAATTCCGAGCCTACCCCACATTACTGCCAACCACCACCATTTCTGAGAGTGCCCCTCCATCCGCTCCCCCCGAAGAACCATCGTCCTCCAGACATGCCTAGTCATACCGAGACAGTGCAGCTACTAAGTGCCTCCAGGCTACCAGCATCTCCGCTTCTTCTTCGCCCCCTTGTTTAATTGCTTCGCTCCACACCACAGTTTCCACATCCAACCATTTCAGAAGATCGTGCCACCAGACTTCTACTTCCGGTCTGTTGCTCGCTTTCCAGCTCATAGCTATTCTGCGCTTAGCTAGAATATAAGCTAGGTCTTTGAGTTTACTTACATGTTTCAGGGTACGCGGCCTGGGGAACCCCCCTACCATGCACACCCACAGAGATTCGACATCTAGACTTACCTTTCTCTGCCAAGAGGTGGGCTACCTCCCCCCAGAATCTCCTTATTTCGGTGCATGCCCAGAACATATGTACCATTCCTGCATTCATCTCCCCACATTTAGGACATACCTGTGTTCCCGCATCCTTAAACTTAGCTATCTTCTTAGGAGTCGTATATGCTCTATGGGTAACATATAACTATATTTGTTGCAGTCTCACGTTCCTGGACACTTTTTTGTGGTATCCCTGTACCCGCAAGCTGGGTAGTTAGTAGCAGGAGAACAGGTAGCGCGATCACGAGTTGACTTGCAGTGTTCAGAGATGTTCACAGGTAGCACTATGACAAGCTGACTTTCAGTGGTCACAGATGTTCTCAGGTAGCACGACCACGAGTTGACTTGCAGTGCTCACAGATGTTCTCACGATAAATATCAAGGGGTTTATAAAGAATTAGAAAAGTGGGTGTGTATGTGAATGAGTGACGTGTATATGGCGTGGTCTTATGTGGATAGCAGGGGCACGGCCTGCTTCAGGGGAGCCTGCTTGGAGGCACTGGATCTGGGGAGGCCATGTGAGCAATGGCCCCTGCGCGGAAGTTACCTTTGAAGTGTACATGGTGTTTGGCACCTCGGCCGTTCCCATCCCTGCGAGCCCCTTTGGCAGCACACATCCACAGGTGCGAACTGCCGTTGATAATAGAGGGGGGATGGATGTGCATGAGGCGTGCAGACAAGGCCCGGAACACTGCTGAAACATGACACACTTATGTGGATTGCAGGGGCACGGCCATCTTCAGGGGAGCCTGCATGGAGCCACTGGGTCGGGCTATGCCATGTGTACAATGGTCCCTGCGCGGAAGATACCTTTGAAGTGTACATGGTGTTTGGCACTGTGGCCGTTCCCACCCTGCCAGCCCCCTTGGGAGGGCACGGCCACAGGTGCGAACAGCCATTGATACTGGAGGGGGGGGGGGTGGAGGGGCATGGGGCATTCAGGAAAGGTCTGTAGCACTGCTGAATGGAGACACACTTATGTGGATTGTAGGGTGGGTGGTCTGCTTCAGGGGAGCCTGCCTGGAGACACTGGGTCTGCGGAGGCCATGTGAACAATGGCCCCTGTGCGTAAAATACATTTGAAGGGTACCTGGTGTTTGGCACCTTGGCCGCTCCCACCCAGTCAGCCCTGCCAGGACGAGTGAGCGTGTTCTTGATTCACTGAAAAATTGAAACCACCATTCATAAAAGTTAGTTCAGTTGTATTTTATTTTGTTGCTGATGTTGATGGCACAAATGTACTACACATTGTATACTTTGGGTTGCAGCACAGTGTGGGAAAATCCCCTGTACTGACCGCTGTCACTGAGGAATGTGTCTCTAATGGCACCAACGACACAGGCGGGTATTACTCGTCGACTGCTGTGTCCAAGCCTCCCATGAAGCCACTATGTAAACGCACGATACAGCCTGTACCACCGGTGGAAGAGAAAGATACAAACTGTATTTAAATGAACAAGATAAGTGTATCAAACCTTAGTTGAAAATGCAATCTTGTATCCTATGGCATTGGTGCCAGTACAAATGTTACTTCACAGATCAATCAACTTGGGCTTTAAAGTGTAGACACAATACAGACGTGAACACCCATGCATTCCATAATGTTTGGGGCACAGAGAAATATTGTTTCTTGGTTGTGCATGAAAGACACATAAGATGACCACTATGATTTCCTCTAATCGGGAGTGATGTATAGAATTGCAAGCTACATTCATTTGGCAGTGATAGATCAAAGTTATGACAATATATGAGACAAGCATGAAATGTTAGTGGCCTAAGTGACATTTCATCTAGATTACACTTACTCATTACTTGGATTGCGGGAGCGAACTGTTGTGCGAAGATTGTGCATAAGCACCAATATAATCCACAACACGGTCTGTGTGAGGCAGGCTGCCCTGAAGTCATGTAGCTCGGTAACGCATTGCGGCCGTGTCTCGTCTTCCGATATGTAGGACAAGCATCCAGAGTTTTCTCGGCAGCAGCACTCCTCCTCCTCGGTTGGCATTACCTCGCACCGATTGCAGGTACACCAGGTGGACACGTCGTCCATGCGACTAGGCTCAGGCTCTTGATCTGGTGATTCATCCTCCCAACTGTTGTCTGAACCCCATTGTTTCCGCATCTTTCTCTTTCGAGTAATTCCGCCTTGAAATACTCCGGCTCGTACTGGTAGGGCTGTATTGTTGCCATTATGCGACAAAATTAAAATAGATAGTAATGATAGTACTAGTATCTGTTGGCACGGGCTACGGGCAACGAAGATAGCTGAACAGAGCAGAAACGAGCCACAGGATACACAAAAGAAGACAGTGAAACGATTGGAAAAGCAAATCTGATGTCGTCTGTTGAGAAACGGTCTGTTTATACTTAGTGAGGAAAGAGGCGTCCTGCCATTTCCATGGAGACGCATCATTAGCTGGAGCAAAGAGAACGTTGACACGAGACATGCATTGGCGTTGTGAAATGGGCCGTATGCGTCTAGTGATGTCAGCTTCAGGGGTGGGGGATATGATTTAGTGCCGCCAGGGCAGTTCACCTTAGGGCGATGCAGCAATGGATAAGATTAGCACAAGATGGCCGCACCCTGCTGCCTGATTTCGCATGTGTGAAAAGTGAGGAAAACATCAGTAAGGTACATATGAAATGTTTGTACGATCGATCAACGTATGCTAAAAACACATGCCAGAACGCTCGGGACAATAATATTTTTGAGCGCATTATTCCTTTTACGAAAATCCCAGAACACCAAACAGAACAGAGGTGCACACAACGAACGACTGCAGACACCTCAAACTGAAACCATAACACAAACCACAACACAGAATGGCAAATACTGCCCCACATCATCGTCACCACCAGTGTTACCCTAAGGCAGTAAGTCTAACCACACTCAAAATTGCATCTTTGTTGGCCAGACAAACATGCAACCAGCAAGAATCGAAACAACTTCCCAGACGGCGGTAAAACATGTTGAGTGCCGCAACTCAACACATGGATGTACTAAGGACCAACAGCAATAGCATGGGGATGCCACCCAGTGCTGCCGGCCACCATGTGACATTTTTTTTCCCAAATTGTCAGACATACTTCTTCAAAATGGTACCTAGGATCCAATCCTACAGTATGTTGCCACTTACTATAAGTTTCGCACAAAAACTGTGAGCACACACCATGCCACATCATAACCTCAACCAACACCCAAAAGGCATGGGAGCGCCTTTTCCACTGGTGCCAATAAAACTCAGCCCATTGAACTACCTTGCCCACCAATGACTGCGCATTCAGACACAGCTGCAGCCATGCCACTTGTTAGGGGAGAATTCTCATTATATGGCTAATTTCCCTTAGAGTCCCCCAGCAGCTTTGCTGGATTTGAAGGGTTTTTTTTCTCCTGCTAAGAGTGAGACTCTTTTTCCCACTCTTAGACATTTTTGCTATGTGTGTTCTAGGCTATTTTTGTGTTTAGTGTCTATGGGGTTCTCTCACCTCCATAGGAACCATCTTTATTCACATGTGTTACACAGCACCCATGTGCAGTGACACAGGGGTGTCGTAGCGACCCCCAAACATAGACTCCATACCCTGGGACTGACTACTGTCTCCCAAGGCATGTAAAGTCCCCATTGACTTTACTAGTCAATTTGTGTGAACTAAACCAGTACAACCCATCTTACTATGGAAGTACTGGGAAGAGTTAATAGTTGTTCCCGTATGTTCATTTTCGAGAGGGTACTGTACAGTCCCTCTCTCAAAAGTTTCTGGCTGGTGGCAGTGGTTACTACTGTAAATATTTGACTGCAATTATATTCCTATGGGATTTTCCCATTGTCGAGGCTACCACATTTTCTGACAGCCTCTAACATACCGCTGGTGTATTTTAATATTAACTTTACTCCGGTAGGTTTTATTTGCCAGAACTTTAATATATCTTCTTTCTCGTGTCTTTCTCTAAACTCCTAACCCAGGTCGGTGATCCTTTGTTCGTCCTTTTGGCGGGCTTCTACTAAGAAGCCCTCCTTTCGGCGCCACTGAATCTGGGGTGGGTCCATTGTGTGGGAGGGGGGGAGTAGGACCCCTAGACAGGGTTGCCTCAGCAACACGTCGCACTCTATCCTGATAGGCTCAAGGGTCTCCCGCCAAGATGACCACTCCACTGTGTGAGTGACAGCTAGGCTGTATGAGTGGGGCTCTTTTTGCATAAAAGCAGGGTCCTGAGGACTGGAAGAGCAAGACGTCGCCACTGGAACTAAGAAGCCGAAGAGGAGAGAAGCCAAAGACATCTGCAACGACTGAACCACCGGTGAATCCCTGCTGCAGCGTCTCACCACTTTACGAGAGAAGATCTTCATCTGTAAGAGCCTTCTTGCCTTGAGCTGGTGGGCCCAACCAGTTTGCCAATCGCCTTCCTGGACCTGCCCTGGTCGAATCGCCAGTACCCTGTACTTGGAGACCGGATAGCCAGGCACCTGTCCACCCAGACTGCGATTTAAAGGAGCGTACCTTTTATTTGTCGGGCAGCACCGCGGCTGGTTTCATCCCTGGGTAGTGCAGTAACCGGACCTTCCTCCACGACGAGAGCCTCTCTTCCTCTGCTGGATCACCCGAACTGCAGGAACTACCAGGAACAACCGCCACCACAGGAGCCACTTCATTTAAAAGGTACATTTTTCCACCAGGCCACCCTTTCTACGCGGTAGAGCTAAAGGTGTTTTAAATCCTTTACCTACCTGTTGGGTTGGCCGCCCCTCTCTCTTAACATTGTCTTTCACCTTCTGCATCCATCTTTTCCAAATCGTTAACTAAAGACTTGACTGCAGCTACAAGAACATTTTGCTCCTGGACCCTTGCCCTGTACCACTGACTCTGGCACAGGCCTACTGACTCTGGCTAAATTTGTTAGAACTGCCTTCACTAGATTGCTTCTCAACTAGAACTGTGCTGGTGCACCTACTTCTTATAACCACCCCTTCCTTCTCACTTTTAAACCTTGTGAAGTGCCATTTTGCTCGGTTTTCATTTAAGTATTTGCTATACTGATGTACTGCCTTGCCTAAACTGGTTCACAAAGTCATGGGAAGTGTTGCTAGAGCCTATAAGAAGATATTTCTATATGACTTGTGTTTTCCCTCCCTTGTGAGAAATTGCTAGAGTGCCATTTGTGTTTGGTTTTCACTGTGCTCAGTTTTCACTGTTGCTCAAACCTGTCTACAATTTAACTAGGGAGTTGTGTATACTTTCTTTGACTTAATTTAACTTGCTTAAGAACTGTGATAAATGTGTTTTACTAGAAGTGTATAAAATAAATATATATGTTCCTTTTTAATACAAAGCTTTGGTCAGTGTTTCCTTGTTCCAAAGTACTGAAGGCCTACTGTGTAAACCCTGAATACTGCTCATCTCCCTCTTGAGATAAGTCTGACTGCTCAGCCACAGCTACCAACTAAATCTTTGTGGTACAGACTGATACCAAAGGGGATTTATTGCTCTCACCTGTAGTCCTAATCTTCTGTAGTGCTCCCTAAGGGAACTGCACAGGATTCTGCCCAACACCACTCTCACCAAGGTACACACTCATCAGTGACCTACCAGTGTCCAGAACTCACCAGCATTACCATACTCTTTCACACTGAGGCATATGTCACCACACTCATAGTGATCACCCCATCAGGCAAAACTCTGTGTACTAACCTCGCTGTGCACATGCTCACACCTACGTATGTCATTACACTCACTAAAATGTAGACCATCAGATAATATATAATATCTCAGCTGGTCTGCACTACAAATATAATAGCATAGTGCAATACAACTGAAACACGTTGAGCGCACTTTCCTTTAAATATCTTACATTTCCTAAATTTTGGAATCTCATTAAGGTCCTTTGAACTACCTGCAAATCCTCAAAAGGGTTAAGCAAGCAAAATGAGCATGGCACCCATCTAGTACATGTCATGCTCACCACACATCACAACTAATTTGTTTCTTTACGGTGTCCACCCCCTATCCCACTCCACCTCAAGTTCTCAGTAAACTCAAAAAGAATCGCAGCCTGATGATCCTGGTAGCCGCAAACCGGCTGCAGCAAATTTGCTACTCATAACTGCTTCACCGACCTGCTCTTCAGAGATGGCGGGTCAGTGCAACACCACCACTCGGCATCGCTCAACTTGACAGCCTGGCTCCTGTAGCCATAGCATTTGGAAGCATTCCGGTACCACCAGATCCAAATGAATCCAGGCCAGGGCAAGAGCATTATCTATGTTGTCCTGCTACAGAAGCAAGTGGAAATGCTTTACAGTGTGGTGTGCAACTCAGCAGCTAGATCTGTTGCACGTTCAGGCTGCACAACTCTTGCCATACCTCTTGTCTTTGGCAAAAGCTGGTTTGGCACACTTGTCTATCAATGTGCATTTAGCAGCCATTTCACGTTACACATGTACCTCTGGCCAGCCTTCTCTTTGGTCGCATAGATTGGGGAAGCAATTCCTCAAGGGACTGTTTCAGGTGTTTCCCTCTGTTTGAACACCTGCTCCAGCTTGTGAACTCAGTGTGGTCCTCTCAAAGCTAATGAGAGCCTTCTTGAAGTTTCTCTCCTGGAAGACGGCATTCCTAATTGCCATTACTATAGCCAGACAGGTGGGTGAACTGCAGGCCCTCTCCTGCAAACCTCCCTACTTGAGTTTTTCACCAGTCTAAGGTGGTTCTGCATACGTCCATGCTGAAGGTCCCTTCTGCGTTCCACCTTAATGAACCGTTAATTTTTCTGGTGTCCTTTATTTCTCCTTCTAATCCTGCGAGCTTTCCTTAGTCTCTAGATATCACCTGAGCTGTAAGGTTCTATGTGGCTCGCACAAAGAGTTCCGAAAGTCATCACAACTGTTAGTTGCCTTCGGACCTGTCGACAAGGGCAACAACCTTTCCAAGTCTTCCATTGTGAGATGGCTTTCGGTGTGTGTTTCCCACTGCCATTATCTGGCCAACGGGCCCCTTCCAGGAAGACCACTATGGTGTTCCTGTCCAATGTTCTCCTGCTCGACATCTGCAGGGCAGCCACGTGGAGGTCTGTCCATATCTTCACATGGTTCTACTGGGTCGATGGGGATTCCAGGTAGGAGTCCCAAGCAGGCAGTGCTTCACAACCTGTTCTCATGAGGTGAGTGTGC
This sequence comes from Ambystoma mexicanum, assembly GCF_040938575.1. Classification (NCBI taxonomy): domain Eukaryota; kingdom Metazoa; phylum Chordata; class Amphibia; order Caudata; family Ambystomatidae; genus Ambystoma; species Ambystoma mexicanum. Next base: position 1,236,879,008 of record NC_090932.1, on the reverse strand, counting down.
CAGAGGCGAGTTGGTTCCTTCTGTTGAGCTGTGCCTCTGCCCGTTTTGGTTGTGTTTATGTACTGCTGTATAATCTTATTCAATAGCTTGTGAATCCCTGAAAAATCTAATGCTGGAGAAGGAATAAGCTACTTACCTGTAACTCCTGTTCTCCAGAAGTGCTATCTTTCATGCAGGCCTCCCTCCTGCCCCTTTTGAGGGAGGTTCGCATGTGAATCCATGAAAGATAGCACTGCTAGAGAACAGGAGTTACAGGTAAGTAACTTATTCCTTTTCAGGTTTCATCAATACGGTATATTCCTGGAGGCTGTGTAATACTTCTGAAACATGTTTGGTATGGTATTCTTTTTGCTTGGAAAATATCAAAATGTCATCCAAGTATACCACCACTATATGCTATAAAAGGTCTGCGAATATCTGATCCATCAATCATTGGAATACCACTGGTACATTGGTCAAACGGAAAGGCATCACCCTGTATTAAAAATGACCGAATGGTCTGTGGAGGGCGGTTTTCAATTTGTCACCAGCTTTGATTGTGGCCCCCGGTGGGTCTAGTTTGGTATGTATAACTGCCTCATAAACTGCCTCTAGGATTTCTTGGATTAGGGGCAACGGATACCTCCTTGGATTAGGGGCAACAGATTTATATCCAGATAGGTACGGAGTGCTTTCTTTTCTGGCTCAGATAGGATGTACATCTTACCTAAGGGTACTGAGGCACCAGGCATAAGCTCAATAGAACAGTCTTCAGGATTGTATGTCAGTAACAGACATTCTTGGGTGTCTTCCAACATAACATGGAATTCCTGATATTTCATTGGAACATAGTCCACATGAGCCCAAGTTGGTATCTATTCCTTGATATACACGTCCGTCTGATCATATAGTTACTATCCATAAGCCGATTTTAAGCAATGATCCATACAATATTTGGAGACTAAAAGTAATCTCCTTGTAGTCCAATCGATATGGGGATTGTGTCTGTGAAGCCACGGCATGCCCATTAGAGCAGGAAAATTGGAAGCTTTTATCAGGCCGAATGTAATCATTTCCAGATGGGTGTTTATACACCTGGGGATAGGTGAGGTTTGTTCAGAGACTTGTCCAGAGAATAGTGGTCTGCCATCTATTCCTTGCACTGGTTTCAAAGTCTTATGAATGATCCTGGGGAAGTTTTGCCTGGACACCCATTCATCATGCATGAACAGTCAAGCTTCTCCACAATCGACTAATGCTTGAGCAAAAATGGTTGTCCCCGGACTCAATTGAAACAATACTTGAGGAATTAATAACATACGACCATCTGTGTTGGGGATGTGTGTGGATAGATCCAAGGGACAATGCTTACTCTCCCAGTCATGTGTCCCTATTAAGACCACGAGGTGGCGTTTCTGGACCTCTGAGGAGGTGCAATGGGACAATCTCGTACTAGATGCTCTGAAGAGGCGTAATACGCACATAATCCCATGTTAGGTCTTCGTCTTTTTTCTTCCTCCGATAAGGGTCCTCTGGTAAACTGATTTTCATAGGTTGAACCTCAGAGTTCTGCGAGTAGGCAGATACTTTGGAATTTGGGGCAAGGGTCGAGAGGACTTGGCACGACACTTGCAACATTCTTGTTGCCTTTCTTGCAGATGGTAGTCCAATTGAAGAACAGTGGAAACCAAAGCTGATCAAGAAGATGGACAAAGAATTCATGCCAGCTCATCCTTAATTTCTTTGTTTAATCAACAATGAAATAGGGTTATTTGAGTGTTCTCTGGCCATCCAACGTCAACAGCCATTTGTTTGACTATGGACATCTAGATCAGGATGTCCAATGAATCTTGTTGATACTCCGAAATTGTCCTTGAGCTGAATAAACTAGATCAGGTTGGTCAAACATATCTTTGCAGGCACTAATTGTGAAGTTCAGACATTCACTTATTTGTCAGGGCGGTATTCTCTTAATATAAAATTGCCAATCCGCTTTCATTTAACTGCAACTTTTGTGTCTGCCCAAAAGTAATGAAAATTGTGCAAAATATCTAGTTATTACATAGGAAATGTGCCTGAACAGCAATAAATCAATTCATGATTCCTTTTTCAAAAATTGAGATTTATTATTGTTGTTCACTTTGTAATTCTTATCGTCATGGTCTTGAATTCCAACAATAACTCAATTTGCAACACCTCTACACGTGTTTCACCAGCCTTTGGTGGATCCTTAGGAGGGCTTATTAAATAATTATCAAAGCAGATACAGTCACACTCAAAGAATTCCAAAAAGATTTATATTTGAAAAGATTTTTGAATTTCTATTTTTACATAATGAACATCGCATCAAAGACAAAACACATAAGCAAACATAATTTGCATGGTCAGAACAAAACAGAAGCCTGTATTTACAGGATGGTATAGTAAGAGAAACGTTAATGCAGTTACTACTGTCGCTATTGCAAGTATACGACAGGTGTCAAACACAGAGTGAACAGATAAATTAGAACAAATCAATCGTACAAATCTCTAAGAACACAAACAATTGACAGTGATAGTGTTGTGTATTTGGTACAAAAGCGTCTACACCAGGTGTTTGAGCCCTATACGGAGCTCGGTGAGCCATTTCTTCCTAGGGCCTTCATCAGGACGAAGGGAAAAACTATGTGGTCAGGATGTTCGGGGAATGCTGTGGGGACAGTAGTCTAACCACAGGTGAAGGTAACGTAGGTAACCTATTAATGGTGGCTGTACGTCCTATAGTCAGCGTGCTATGGCTTCTGTCTTTTCATATATAGTGCAAGTCGAGTTCCAGAGCCAGAATCTCAGATGCAGTTTCACTAGATGGCCAAGACATTTTTCAATACCCAATTCGGTACTACCTGGTGGATGCTGCTCAATGGAGGATCTACTGTTCAACATTCAGTTGACTTTCCCCCGGCTGAAAGAGTTTCACGTCTTGTGAAGAGGGAACTCAAGCAGTTAAGTGGCGCCGGCCATTTTGGAAGGAATGCGGGGAGTTGTAGTTTTAAGGGTTTTAACTCCTATGTGGACAGCTGCCTCAACATTCAAAAATTGCTTATACATTAAGAAAACAGAAAAGATAGAAAAAAGAAAGTACTTGGGCTCAATAACTGAATCAATCTAAGATATCCAGAAATGTGTGTGGAATCACATATACTATAATTCCTAAAGTGTGTCCAATGTTAATTTCTCAAAATTTAAAAAAAGTGTATCATAAAATGGCTTAATTTTATACTTTAGATACATTGGTTTCAGTGCTCCAGGTAAGATCCTGAGGTAATGTTTATACTTTGAGAGTAAATGCGTTTTGAAGGAGTAAAAAATTGTTTTCTTCTTCCCAAGAGAGCAAAAGTATGGGACATCCAGCCAACGTGTGCACAAACTGTATGGAAATCATTTATGTGCGGCAGCAGTCCACATATTCACAGAAAAGCAGATTTCTCTCACATTAAACAGATTAAGCACAGGGTGCAGTAGGATAAGCAACCTCTCACAAATAGGAAAGATGAGCACTAAAACTTGCATGCAAAGAATAGGTGCAATAGCAAAATAAGATGTTTTAACGTTTTGCTACCACAGGACAGGTCTGCTTGAGTAGGAGGAGTGCAGGCTTCCCTCCCCAAAACATAAAAGGAATGCACACTTTAATCATGTAGTACAGGTGGAGTGGAACAGTAGAAGTTAAAGCCAAGGGTAGATGATTCCCACACATAGAACAGATAAGGAATGGGTCTTGGCTGTTGAACCTCGTCTCAAATAGAACAGGTAAAGTATAGGCTGCTTGTGTCCTCTCTTCCCTCCTGGTATAGAAAAGGTATGCCATGGATCTCAGTAGATCATGCCTTCCTCACCTAGAATAGGAATATTGTGGGCCCCATCAGTGCAAGATTGAATAGAGAAGGAACTACATGAGATGGAGCAGTGAAAGCATCCCCACACTGAACAGTAAATGAAGGGCCCAAGTAATGCAAACTACTTAAACATAGAACAGGAACAGCTTAGGCCTCAGCAGCTCACATTCCAATAATGATGCATGCCCAAGATGGGCCTCAAGTGATCCAAGCTCACCTCACATATTTATTTTATGTTTTTTTTTTTTGCTTTTGTTAGCGCGCTCAACCCTTTGATATCTAGGTGCTCGTTTCATTGATGGATCAAGAGAAAGAACAGCAGAAGAAAAGGGGATGGGAAAGATGTTGGGGGTACATGGAAGGTCAATTATAATAGTTTCAGTACACTGAGATGAAGATGGTTGTTGATTCGGTCTAGGAGCGTGGTGCTTTAATTGACCAGTCAGGTTGTTAGTTTTTTTCCAGTATGATGGCTCCTTTCTCAAGTCAATGGGGAGGTTGTTGCATAGTTTGGCGGCCACGACAGGGAAGCTTTACCCTCCAGCGGATTTGTGTCTGAAGCTTTGACTAAGTGGCAGTTCACGGGGGTGCATCTTTCCGCCCGTTGAGAGGGGTAGACTGGGACAGTGTTGGAGAGGCATCTGTGCACGATGGATAAGGTTTTGAATTTGTTCCTCTCGCGTATCGGAAGCCAGTGAGCATATCTTCTAGCTTCGGTGGCGTGGTCATGCTTGGATAGACCTGTGGCAGCACGTAGGGCATTGTTTTGGATAATCTCTAATTTTCTCAGATTACATTCAGACGTTCCTGCAAATAGCGCATTGCAGTAATCCATCTTGGCTCCTGTGATGGCTCTTGCTATCGTAAGATGGGTTGGGGTAGACAGGAAGGGCTTGCTGGCATTGAGCAGTTTGGCGCTATATGCAGCGGATCAGGCAATGGAGTTTACTTGACGAGACAGGTCCAAGATTTGAGTCAAGGTAAACGCCCAGTGTTTTAGCTGCAGATGAGTTGGGGATCAGGTTACCATCAATGTTGAACTCTTTGTATGCTGGGTCGATATTTCAGAGTGTGGAGTAGGAGCCAAGAACGATGATTTCAGTTTTGTCATCGTTGAGGCATAGCATGTGGATTGCCATCCAGTTTTAAACGGTTGAGTGCTGCAGCATATTGGGTGTAGGAGCCTTATGGGGGAATATGGAGTTGGGTATCGTCAGCGTAGTTTGTGTAGGATTTCCCGAGGCGATCGAAGAGGGGTTTTGTAATAAATGTTGTACATTATGGGGAAAAGGCAGAAGCCTTGGGGGACTCCACATGTTACTGGCATTGGTGAGGTGGCGTGATCGTCAATGAAGACTCAGGAGGATCTGTCAGGCAGGAAAGATCTGATCCACTCTGTGGCTGCTGGTGAGAAGTTTGCTGTTGATGCAAGGTGGTTGCAAAGTGTCTGGTGGTCGACAAGGTGGAATGCTGCCGGGAGGTCCAGCATCATAAGTAGGGCGAGTTTGCTGTCATCCTGAATAATATCACATTGATTTTTCAAGTCGAGCAGGGCAGATTCAGTTCTGTTTCTGGGGGCGGAATCCTGACTGGCGGATACCCGGAATATGATGGTCTCAAGGTATTGTTGTACCTGGTTGTAGGCGGCTCGGTCAAGGATCTTGAGGATGACTGGGACGGTTGTGATGGGGCGGTAGTTCGTGGGGATGCTGGTACAGCATCCTTTCATTGGCACCTGTTTTTACGACAGGTGTTTTTCAGTGGAATTTTTGCTGAAAAAACATTTCTAAAGTTTTTTTGGGGGGGTGGGAAGGGGCATATAAAGGGTTTTGGGGGTCCGAAATAAAAACAAATGGGTAGATGACAAGGGGCTTGAGGGGGTAACCCCCCAAAAACAATGTAAACAAAATTTTGAAACGTTATTTCAGCAAAAATTCAGCGTGAAAAACACGGGTGTCGATGAAATGACATAGAACCGGGATGCTGGGGTCCAGGGATGTTTTTTTTTATCAGGGCAGAACCCAGGCTTCCTTCAGGGATGTAGGGACAATTTTTGAGATGGAGGAATTGATGATGGCTGTGATGATTGGGGGGAGCGTCTCAGCGCAGTCTTTGATTGGCGCGGGGCAGTTATCTCCTTTGCATCGGGATGGCTTTAGACTTCTGATTATGTTGCCAACCTCAGCTTCTGAGACCGTTGGGAAGTCAAATGGGGGGTATAGGGGAGGTGGTGCTGGAGGCAATCGGATAGGGCTGGGGTGGTTTGGGGCGCATAGCTAGTTTGAGGTGGATTTGTTCCTTGAGGGAGCTGATTTTTCTGGTTAGGGCGTCTTATTTGTGAAGCACCAGATGTTGTCTATGGTCAAGTCGGGGAGAGGGGCAGTGAGTGACTCGAGGTCTCGTAGGATCGAGAAGATCTTACGAAAGCTGGATGTGGCATTGTTAATTCTCTCATTGTAGCTGTTTGCTTTGGCAGTAAAGATCTATTTTTTGTATGCTTTGGAGAGGGCACCTGAATTGAGCTTTGCTGGTGGTGGAGGTTTTTTTTCTCCAGGCTGGTCTGCAGCGTGCTTTTTGGCACGGTTGGTGAGGAGCTCGGGGGCGAACTAGGAGTTTTTTTAGGGTCAGTTTGGCTTTGCGCTGTTTGAGGGGGGCAAGTATGTCAACCACCTGGGCGATGGCATTCTTGTAGAGGTTTACTAGGGCTGCAGGGTTGGTTGCTGTGGCGGGTGGTTTCTCGGTAGCAGAGAGGAGAGGAGCGGGGCTAGGCTGTCCTTGTTCAGGTTTTTAGTAAAGCAAGCCAGGCCATTAGGTTTCGTGGGGTGGGAGGGACTGGGCCGTTTGCTGATGGGGGATGTCGAAGGAAAAGGTGCGATGGTCGGACCACAGGCAGTGTCTGGTGGTGGGGTTGGAAAAGGTGCAGCATCACAAAAGCAGTGGGAGCACCGCCCATATAGAATAGCCAATTGCCTCTCCATTGCAAGCTCCCCACAGATAGAACTAATATAGCAATGATATCAAAAGTCCAAATACAAGCCTAACTTTGCTTCTGGAATCAGAAAAGCTCCATGTAGGAATTCACTAAACCATCATTTGAAGGAATTGAGCCTCAGAACACCAAATAATTTGTGTACCAATTCCCAGCCACTCTACATCTGGTTCACTTCCTAAAGCTTGCTCAGAATTAGATGTTCATATTATGCAGGAGGATAATTCACTCCATATGTGTTTGATCATTCCTCTACAAAGATCTGAACATTTTATCTCCTATGTGTATACTTTAATTTTGAAGACACAAACAGTGTTGTGCAGAGGGGTAAGTGTTCAATGCTAAAATCTATATCTAATCTCATAGTCAAATGTTGGCTGGAACAATTTAGCCTTAGTAGATACAAAAATGTTAACACCTATCTGGACATACAGGGTATGATTTTCTGCGATTCCATTTCTGTAAAAAATGTACCCATTTAATGTTTGTTTTATTACAGCACTTGCACTGAGTATAGAGTCAGTTTTGAAATGTTTCTATTGTAGTCTTAAAGATTAAAATGGGGTTGTAACCCCTGTGTTTGGTGTAATCATCACTCACACTTGGGCTCTACTGCCGCTGACCATTTATAGTACCATTTACCCCATTGACTCAAGTTAAGGTTGATTGGATGTTTAAACTACACATTGCATACTCAGTGCCCCCGATTAGGTTTTAAACTGGGAGTACTTTACACACAGTTGCATAAGGTCTGGGAGCCCCTCCACTAGAAACAAACGCAGCAAAATAACCTGTTATATGATAGACTTCTACTCCAGAGGGTCTATAACCACGATTTAGCCCCCTGTACCTTTTACAGAGGAGGAATAACCATTTACATATCAGTCTGGTCCCACTCATCTGGACAGTCCAGCACCGAAATACTAGCCAAGTCTCCTCAGAACAAGAGTACCAGCAGCAACCCCGACACGTGTTTGGGCCTTGTTGGGATTCCTCAGTGAGGTGAAGCTGTGCCTCTCTAAGCACAATGAGCAAGGGGTCCACGCTTTAATTACCCTGGGTAACCTAGGGTGAAATCCCATGTACATAACCATTTGTGCAAAAGGTCTGTTTTTTTAATTAGACCGTACGTTAAATGGTTAGAGTAAACCTGATTTGAAGCTTTGTAAGGGTGTAAAAATAAATATGCGACAGGCATTCCTAAACTTGATAATGAGTATAACGCACGCGAAACACAAAATAGTTCTGTAGCAAAATTGTCAGGTTTCAAACTTTTTATTACGTTTGTGTGAAACATTTTCTACACACTGTGTATGAACACTCCACATAGATGCATAAAATACTTTTGCGCAGTGCAAGCATATTTTGTTTGTTGCAAAGCATACTTCCCAATTGTAACAAATGTTCCATCTTATTACTGATAGGATCCTAAAATGCCAGGTAAAGAAATATGCAGTCATAATACTTCTTTCCATGAGCGTCTACTGACAAAAAACACAGCAGACGTTGAATAGTAATAACCCATTCCTTATCTGCAATTCTCTGGCCTGCAATTTCATCCAGGCAGATACACGTCAAAAGATGTGTTCTGGTTTCTGTGAATTCACTTGCCCTTTTCACTGCCCTCTGGTCTCAACTGCTGAGTTAATGATAAACATGGCAAGATAAACGGTGTCTTCTTAACAGGATTTAAATGTGTAAAAAGGCCTGGGCGCTTATCTGGCAGCCAGATTGGCTTAAAATATTGCAGACATAACATACTACATATATACATTCATTTGCTATACTACAAAATTGCTTTAATTCTTAGCTGACCAAGCTTAGACTGTTAGTAAAATCGGAGTGTTCCTTGGCCGAAAGTCACTCAAGTGTAGTTGCATGATCAAGGGGTTCTCTGTCTGGCAAATGCCCCAAACTGTGTGTGACTTTAACAGCTCTAGGCATTACATCTGAAACTCACAGAACCCCCAGACATTTTTAAAGATATGTTTATATATGTTGCATGGCCCATATTACTCTGTTGCAGTCTCGTCCATGCTGTTTTTGTGAAGTAATGAGGCGAGGCACAAGGTAGGTTAAGGAGCTTTATTCGTGCGGCCCCCAGAGGTCGGACCAGTGTTAACCGAAACAGAATGGGGAAGACTGGAATGTTGGGTTGGGGATCGGGGCTGGAAAACTGGGTTCGTGGAAGCGGAGTTCCACGAGCTGGTATGGTACATTATATAACATCTCCGCTGCTAGGAAAACAGGAGGAAGGGAAAGGGAGGGGGGGAAGCTGGGGAACGAGGGAGGGGGAGAGGAAACAAGGGGGAGAGATTGGAGTCATTACATATTAGAGCTGTCAATAATATAAGAAATCTTGGTTGAAGTTTTGTATGATCTTCCGATTCCTCTTCGATAGTCTGCGGTTGAGGTTTTTCTCAGTGTCTATGTGGGAGCCATTATCTTCACGTTGGCCATGTTAGGTGCTCCCGTGGAAGGAGGAATTGACTCTGACGGAGTTTCATATGGTGCGTGCTTGGAGGTACTCGGTCTGTGAACGTCCGTTGTTATCTTTACTATGTCGTCTCCTGACCACTTCTTCCCATCATCGAGTGTGACGGATTTACCATGACATTGGATGACCTTTTGTGGGGGTCTGAACTTGGTTTCGCACTTGGGTGTCTTTTTTGGTTCTTTGACGCAGGCCCAGTCTCCTACTTGCACTCGCATTTCTTTTACTTTGTTTTTTGAGTCGTAGTATGTTTTGTATTTTGCCTGTTTCTCAGATATTCTCTTCCGGATTTGATCCATGTTAAGCTTGACTTCTCCACCATTCATGAATATCCAAGCTGGTCTTAGACGATTGGTTGCAGCTCTACCTCGCATCAGGGTAAATGGCTCGATGTTGGTGGTGGTGTGTGGTGTTGTTCAGTATGCACACAAGGCTTCTTTGAGGGTTTCTCTCCATGGAAGAGTGTTGGCAATGGCCAGCTGTATTATGCTTTTTACGAGCCTATTCATCCTTTCCACCAATCCGTTGGATATTGGGTGGTATAGGGATGTAGTTATGTGTTTGATACATCTGTGCTTGAGGAATTCCTGGAACTCAGATGATATAAACTGGCATCCGTTGTCTGAGACCAGTTCCTTGGGATCTCCTTCTCTGTTGAATATTTCTGTCAGGATTTCTGTGACTTTCTTGGAGGTGATGTTTGTTTCAGCTATTGTCATGATCCCTGCTTCCAAGGGGTCAGGACTTGCCCCACGACCTTGGAAGCAGGCCCATAACTCTGATCCCAGGAACCAGCCAGTCCCGATTGGGACCTTTTGGACCTTGTCCTGGCGTCAGTGGCGCCAGGCTCATGATGGTGACCGGTCCCGGCACTGGAAGCGCCGGGCTCATATCTCATATTAGGTAAGAGTGCTTGGTGGACCTACCTGTAGCAGACCATGCTGCTTACTTACCAGCTAACTGGTCTCCTGATCCTTCTCTGCCTGGGACTACTTTTCTGTCTGGGTGGAGCAGGAGCCACTCCCTGGAAGCAGAACACAGGAACTCTTCTAGAAATCTGGAACTCTTTTCTTACCTGGGTGGGGCCGTGGAAGAAGACGCCTAAGCACTACAGAAGGCTATTTAAATCACACCCAATTGGTTTCACGTGCTTCGCGTTATTCTGCATCTGCAGCAGGACGCTCACCGTGTCAGCTCCAAGAAACCTCCAGCTCCAGATCCTGTGAATACGAAATAACCTGCTGGGATCCAACCTTCAGTCTTCTTCAGTCTTCTGCAGCTCCTGCAAGACAAGGGCACAGGTTAGGTTAAAGCAAAGGCAGCGAATCTACTTACCTAATCCAACGGCAGCATCCGAAGCGCCTTTTTCTGCCTTTCTCTTCCGGCATCCGACATCTGCAAAGAGAAAGAACATCGGTCAGTAATATTTAACTACAGAGCCTGCTTACCTGTGTTACGCCCATACCAACTCAGCTCGTGCTGCATTCCGGCACCTGCAAGGCAAGATACTTCGGTTAGTAACGCTTAGTTACAAGACTGCTCACCTGTGTTACGTTTGCTTCCAATCTGTTCGCGCGGCTCCGCGGCACCTGCAAAGACAAAAGAGACATTACGGTGCATTCTACAGCGCTAGAACAGTCTTTCTACTTACGTGCCATTAGAAGGATAATCTTCATCGCCACAGCATCTGAAAAGGGAAAAGACATAGACTTTAAAGACTTAAGACTTTTGAAAGAGAAGAGAACAATCTAAAAAGAACTTTATTACTTACAAGGCACGCTCGTGCATTAACGGCGTCTTCGCTCTCAGCAAATCCTCTGCTATCAAGAGGCAGAGCTCGCATCCAGTGAAGCAACTGGACCCAGCGCCCCTGCACAGGACGCAGGATGGAGAGCCCGGCAATTACCTATATAAGGTAAGCGCAATATCAACCCAGTTCCACGGGGAAAGAAAGGGCGAGAGGGGCAAGGAACTTTCCAAACCTTCCAAACACTAATACCTTGGTTTACCCTTGCAGACATCTCACTCTCCAGCTTAAACTGTCGGTGGGAAGGGGGCGCAGTCCGGAACAAAACGAACCCTGCGCCTAACACTGAAGACAGTATCCTCGCCAGATCAAGACCTGCGCCTCCGGGGGAACCAGGTGAGCGTTACAGCTATTCCCCATTCAGTCCATTTCGAGGTATAATCTACGAGGACTAGTATGTATATTTTTCAGCTTCAATGTTCTCGAAGGGACCCATAATGTCGGTGGCAACTTTTGACCACACATCCTTGGGTGGTTCTATGTTCTGGAGAGGAGTCTTCCTTGCAATTTTTGATTTGTCGCTCGAGGCACATGTGACACAATTTTTTACACTCTCTTCTGCTTCTTTCCACATGTGCGGCCACCAGTAATTGCTCCTCAGTCTATTTTTCGTCAATCTTCTCCCCAAATGACCTTCATGAGCTAGCTCAAGGAGTTTCTCTCTGAGTATTACGGGCGGAATTAGTTTGTCGCCTCTGAATATGTGTTTTTCGTTCATAATTATTTCATCCTTGAACGGTATGAAATCTGTTAAGATACAGTTTGGTTCGATCCAGTCATTGATTATGGCTTTTCTCATTTCTTGTTGTTCTGTGTCGTTGTTGGTGATGTTCAGCCAATCCTCTTTAGAAACAGCAGGATTGATAGTAGCTATAATGTCTTCCTGAGGTTGATCGATCTCCTCTTCTTGGTTAGTGGAGAGTCTGGAGAGACAATCGGCTACTCCATTTGAGAGACCGGGAGTGTAGCAAACTTGAAGGTTGTACTGCATGATATCAAGAAACCAAGGCCTAATTATTGGCGAAATGAGGTGTGGTGTTTTTGATTGAAGGATGTTTACTAACGGTTTGTGATCGGTTTTGAGTAGTATAGGTAAGCCCCATATTAAATTCCTGAAATGTTGTAAAATCCATTTCACCCCCAGGGCTTCTCTCTCAATGGTTGAATAATTTAGTTCTGCGCCTCGCAAGACCCTTGAGGCAAAGGCAATGGTCACAATGTCCTTTCCCTTTTGTTGTTGTTCCAGGACACCGCCAAGTCCATATTTGCTGGCATCGACAGAGATGATGGTCTTTGCCTTACAGTCGAACATTGCTAGAGCAGGAGCCTTATTAATGTCGCACTTGACCTCCTCAAACTTCTTCTAACACTCCGAGGGCCATACAAATTTGGTGGCTTTCTTTAAGAGGTTCTTCATGTGTTTTGTCTTGTTGACATAGTTGTTTACAAACTTTTAGTAATACTCAGTCATGCCGAGAAAACTCCTGAGCTGGTCTTTATTTTCAGGTTCGGCAATGTTTAATATGACATCCATGAGTTTTTTCTTGGGGCTGATTCCCTTGGCGTTGATGGAGTGGCCAAGATAGGATACTTGACTACATTTTATGTTGCATTTTTCCAATTTGAGGGTGAGTCCACTTTTTTGGATCACTTGGAGGACACTCATGAGCTTGGCATCATGTTCTCTTTCAGTTTCGGCAGATATGAGTATGTCATCCTGAAAACAGTGCACACCGTCGAGACCTCCAAAAAGGTGTGTCATTAACCGCTGAAATACAGCTGCGGCTGATGCAAGGCCAAAAGGCATCCTGTTAAACATGAACGCCCCCAGAGGTGTTACAAAGGAAGTGAGGTTTTTTGAGGTCTCCTCCAACGCGATCTGATGATACGCCGACGAGAGGTCAAGGGTGCTGAAGTATTTGGCCGGTCTCATGGTTGTGAGAAGTTCTGATATGTTGGGGAGAGGGTGTCTGTCCACCCATATGTTCTTGTTCAAGTCACGTAGATCAACACACATCCTTAATCGAATTGTCCAGTTTGCCCACAAGGACAATGGGAGCGAGCCACTCAGAACTCTCAATGGGTTGGATGATGTTTTCCTCACAAAGTCGGGTGAGTTCTCTCCTCAAGGCGTCTTTGGTGCCAAAGGGAATTCCTCGAACACGATGGGCTACAGGAACGGCGTCTTTTTTCAAGACTATTTTATGTTGAAAACCTCGGAGGAGTCCCACTTTGTTGTTGAATACCTTTGGAAACGTCTTGGCTAAAGTAGACTTTATGTTGGTGGGCTCCATGCTGGTAGTGGCATCGGTGTCGCTCAGCACACTCAGGACTGGAACTTCTTCTCCAGGGTGGATCTTTATTTGTAAGGCAGCTTGTTCCTCCCAACCAACAACTGAAGAGCCATTTTTGGCCACGAAGAGTTTACAATATGTCTCTCGAAAAATTTGAGTTTGACCCAGGTATAACCAATTATTTCGATATGAGTCTTACCATAACCTGTGGCCTTTATTGGCGTGCAGCGTAGATCTTGTATCTTCCTGGAGAGAGTTCCCAAGAACGTTTGGACATCCACCATTGTATAGGGGGAACCTGTATCTACCATTACTTGAAGAAGCGTCCCATCCACGTACATGTCGACCCACGGGCCCTTGGCGTCACGTGAGGGGGTGATGGTGAGTATCTGTATTGGAGGGGAGGGGAGGCTCGGTCGATGAGCAGCATGTTGTCGTAACTAGGGTCATCTTCTATGGATCTTACAGAGCTGGATCTGATAGACGAACCTCTGTTGTATCTGGGGGGTCTGGTTGTTCTACCCCTGTTACTGTTGCAAACCTTGGCGAAGTGTCAGCGGCGGCCACACTTGTAACACTCAACATTATTTGCGGGACACGTCTTCTCAGGATCTTCGTGTTTAAACCATCCACATCGCTGGCAATGGGCAGGGTCCCTGAAGTCATTGGATGAACCCTTGCCTCTCCTGGAATTAAATCTTGAGCCCCGGAAGGCTGGAGCCCTCCTGACCAAGGCGAGCAAATTCTCAGTGTTGTCAGCCTCTGAATTGGTCTCAACGGATTTCACCTCAACGCAATCCTTTTGGGCGAGTCTCTCCTTCAGACAGTGGTCACCAAATTCCAGGCTCCTTGCTGTCTCTATGGCTTGGTCAAGGGAAGGATTCCTCATCTGCCACAGTTTCTGCTGAATGCGAGGGTCGGCTACATTGAGGACAAGCTGGTCCCTCAGATACTCATCGCTGACGCCAGTGAATTCGCATGTTGACATTAGTACTCTCAAGGATGCGATGTAAGAGTCGATCGACTCACTCTTTTGCTGCTTCCTGGTAAAGAACTTGTACCTCTCTAGCACGATGTTGGTCTTGTTACCAAAATGGTTGGTGAGCTTGGCTAAGGCCGTGTCGAATTTGTGGTTGTGTTTGCCATCACCTCCAACATCATCCGGTTCTGGCAATGCCCTAAACTGTCTTAGTGCTTCGGCACCAATGGAATTCAAGAGCGTCGCTTCCTTGAGGTCATCATTGAATTTGTTGCCCCCAATGGCTCTCAGGTAGATGTGGAACCCATCAATCCATTGTTCCCAGGGAGAGGCTTGTGTCCCAGGGCATGGGAGAAATTTGGCCGCATGAGGGATGTTTTGCTTGGTGGAAAATGCGAGGCGGTATTGACAGGAGAGTTGAGACTGTGGATGAAATTGTGCTGAAAACTTGTGTTATGAGGCAGACCACAAAAATTATATATATTTTTTTTTTATGTCTCTGGAATGCAAAAGTCACAGAGTATGAACAAGTGTTGTATTTGTTATATTACTTCATGGGTCACTGTCTTTGTATAATCAAGGCATCTGGTTTGAGTGTCTTGGTGCTTATTTAGAGCGGATGGATTCAGTGATAATGTGACAGGGCCCTTATTTCGGGCAAAGGATTTGTTTCGCGGCTGTGGAGGATCGGGAAGTGCCTGATAACGTTGTCACTATGGCAACAGAGATATGAAAACAAAGATGGCTGCACGCAATGGCACGTTTTAAGGTCCTTTTTTTTTCTCCGCCGTCGGTTGGTGTGGGCTGCGCTGGGCGTGATGGCGCGTGATGAAGGTGCCCGAAACCCCAAATAGATTAAAATCGTACCTTGGTTTGTTGGGGCCAGTCTCACTACACGGGGAACCTACGCTGCAGCCGCGCTGCCCTCTACCCGGGACAAGGGAGGGGCGCGGCAGTATATATGTGGCGGCGGCAGGCGGGGATCGCCTCGTTGCGGTGGGACGAGGCTGGCAGCTGGAGCAGTCCGATACGCTCCGGGGGCCGGTTCACCTCCTCGTCCCCAATTGAAGTAATGAGGCGTGGCACAAGGTAGGTTAAGGAGCTTTATTCGTGCGGCCCCCAGAGGTCGGACCAGTGTTAACCGAAACAGAATGGGTAAGACTGGAATGTTGGGTTGGTGATCGGGGCTGGAACACTGGGCTCGTGGAAGCGGAGTTCCACAAGCTAGTATGGTACATTATATAACATCTCCGATGCTAGGAACACAGGATGAAGGGAAAGGGGGGGGGGAAGCTGGGGAACAAGGGGGGGGAGAGGAAACAAGGGGGAGAGATTGGAGTCATTACATATTAGAGCTATCAATAATATAAGAAATCTTGGTTGAAGTTTTGTATGATCTTCCGATTCCTCTTCGATAGTCTGCTGTTGAGGGTTTTCTCAGTGTCCATGTGGGAGCCATTATCTTCACGTTGGCCAGTACTTGCTGCCCTTAACCTTTAATTATTTTTGGGTGCTCTATAATCTCTGAGGATTAAAGAGGAAGGGACCCAGGACATACCAGTAAGCATGAGTTACTCACAGTAGTGACACCTGTACTGATAGTCCATGTTACCCTTTCTGTGGATGCCTGATCCACCATCAGATCGCCGTCTCTGTTCTGCTATTCTCTGAGTGTGGGACTGAGGTATTGAAGCTGGTTTGGTGGGGACACATTCTCCATGCCATTGGAGTAGTATGTGTGTATAGAGTTGCATGCTTTTCTAATGGTTTGGAAGAAATACTCCATCTCGGTATCAGTAGTATCCATATTCCATGAGTCACTAGGAAGAACAACATAGTGTACTAGAACAAGAGTCACCATGGCAATTAACTTGTATTGTTTCCAATTTTACAAAGCCATGACAATCTCCAGAATAACATCCATACTCTTACATCCCGTCTTCTTTCCTCCATACTGTATGGGCGTCCCTTCCAAGGGACGGCAGACAGAACCTTTTTCACCAGAAAAAAACTTCGCTTTAAATTTAGAGACGGTCGTGGGCGCGACCCAGAGTGCATGCACTGCCCTGACTCTGCCCTCCGGCGTCACACCTCGGTCCCCTTTTCCGTGTCGACGGGAATGGGCCAAATTCACCAGCGTACCTGGGTTTGGCTTCAGCCATGTAATTCCATGCACGGATACTTCTTCTCTTTGTCTTTTTTGTCTTTTCTATTGTCAGGTACTCGGTCCTCAGGCGTCGCGCTCCCTGGCGCATGTCGACTTCTACGGGGTTCAGCAGGTGTCCATCTTGTAACGGGCTTTTCCCAACTTCATACCCCCACGCCCTCTGCCTACGTTGCCTTGGCCTAGACCACGGTTGGCAAGCTTGTACAGCATGCAACGCCTGGTCATTGCGGTCTCTGAAGAACAGGCTAGCCAGGTGGAGGGAGCACTTCGAGAAATCGCCTACAGAGGACCTAAAGGGCTTCTTCAAACATTGTTCCAGGCCCAAGGTAGGGCCTCTGTTCTCCATCGTACCCCACAAGGGCGACTCCTTCCCAAGCAATCACCCGTGTGGGAGGGACCGCCCAGTTTGTACTACCAGCACGTGCATCGAGGCCTCCCCGGCTACGGCCTACAGGTCGAGGGATCCTTGGATCCTCCCGGTGACAGTGTTGAGGGACCAGAAGGTCCTTGTACCGGGTCTACACGCGAGGGGCTATGCCTTTGTACCGGCAATATGTCAGAGGGGCCATGCCCTAGTACCGGCAATATGGCTGAGGGGGCACCTAAATGCAGCTCTACCGGCCCCGGCCCGAGGGTGTTAAGCCTACCAGGCCTCGGCCTGAGGAGCAGGGTAGGCCCCATGATCCGCACTCAAGAGTCCTGGAGGAGACTGGGCCCAGCGAGCTGAGCAACACAACGTAGGCATGTGGAAGGCAGCTCAATAAGATGGCCGCCGCGCCAGACATCAGCACCCGTCCGACACTGCACCAGGAACAGGAATTCAGTGAAGAACGAGTGTCAAGGTGGCACTGGTGTCAACCAGGTACGTGGCTTACAGCCTATTCTTCATTTGCGCAGGGCAGGTTCCTGCTATGTCCATATGGGCAGGGTATGCAGTGCCTCCAGCAGATGCCCGCTGCTCCGTCTATATCCCCTACCACTCCTCCAGCCTTTGAGGACAGGTTCTTCCAGAGGTTCCTCAGACACATGAAGTCCCCTCGGATGGGGGTGATCCTCAGGGAGGTGCTTCCTCCAATACTTCCAGCACCTCAGGCTCCTGCACCGGCGCCTCTGTCCCCGGTGTAGCCTTTGCCACTGGCTCCGGCCCCTCCAACCGGTTCCATGCCAGCCTCCTCCACAGCCTCCAGCTCCGGTCCCAGTACCCCAGCCTCCGGCTCCAGTCACTCCTCCACCGGTGCAGGATCCCCTTGACCCCCAGACGGACACGAACGATGAGGAGGACACCGACGTGCCATCTTCAGCCAAGGCCTTCCATGAACGTCTTCCAGGGCTGGCTGGGTAACTGGGCCTTCCTCAACCCAAGGTCGAGCAAAACAGGAATTCCACTGCAGACCAATATAGTTGCCAGGGTTGGCTTAAGCCCCACTCAGTCCAGCCGGTCAATCGACGCCTGGACGCCAAGTACAGGCAGATAGAAGGGGATACACTCTTGCTCTCTACCCATCCTCAGCCACACTCCTCGGTGATCGCTGTAGCATCACTATACTCCAAGCATCAGACATCCTCAGCCTCCTTCTCTGCGGCGCTGCTAGGCAAGGAGGAGATGATCTTGGAGGCGTACGGGAAGAAACTCTATTCCAATGCATCCTTCCATCTTCAGACCATGGCTGATGCCATGCTGGCAACCGCGAACTAGAGGTGGTTGTTGCAGAAAATTGCTGATTTCCTCCCAGAGCTTCCTACGCAGAGCCAATCACGTTCCAAGGTGGGACTGGCTGAGGGCCAGCTGGTAGCGCAGGATATCATGGAGTCCAACGTGGCCCACATTGACACCTCTGGATGGGCCATCTGCATCGCCACGGACATGAGAAGAACAGCCTGGCTCCGTGCAACTAAATTTAACCCGGACGTCCAGGAACGCATATTAGACCTGCCGTTCGAGGGGAGTGGGCTCTTCCATTCCACCACGGACGAGGAGCTGGACAAAAAGAAAAACCGTTCACAAACTGCCAAGTCTTTATCCATCCTGACAAAGACCACACCCAATTCGTACACCCAGTCACTGCAGCACTCCGACAAGGAGCGTACATACGGAGGATTCCGCGGCTTCCAAGAACGGAGGTCCAGTCAGCCGGACTGCTCGCTGACTCCACATCGGTGCAAGCAACAAAAAGGGGGGCAGAGTAAGGGCTTTTTCCAGTCCCCCTCCTCCGGAACAGCCTCTGAGGGAAAGAAGGCATGACAGCCCCTCCGGGTCCACGTGTCTCCAGTGGGGGACAGGCTTGCTCTCTATGCACATTTCTGATGCCAGAATTTCGTAGACCCCTGGATCCTCTCCGTAGTATCCATGGGGTATCACCTACCCATCTGTCACACTCACCTGTGTCTCTGCAGGAGTGATGGATTTGCCTCCTTTGACCCTGAGTACTCACTTCCCCTGTTCCAACCGGAGGAATAACTGTCAAATATAAGATGCACACTCAGATTTAGGTTCACCTGATTCCCCTAGGCTCCTTCCCTTCTCTCTAAAATGTGCTGTGATGTTCCCAAAGGGCTTACCTTGGTTTTTAGTGAGATGCACACTCCATCCTGCATTCACAGGGGCGCGATTCTATGGGGGATTCTTAGCCCTACACACGTAGGGATGATGCCAATGTCTGTTTGCCGCTTTCTGATGTCACACGCTGTTATGTCTTCACAGCGAGACAGAGTGTTCCATGTGCTAGTTACCTCACTAGCAAGAAGTTCTTTCCACACGGCGAACGTTGCGCGGTGGCTTTGGAGAGTCCAGTACTGTCCGAATTGTCTTTGTTGCCAAAGGTATCTTGGGTAAGTTTGTACAGCGTGTAGAACTCAGAACGGCCGGTGGGTATGTGCAGCGTTGCTAGGGCGCACCAAGTAATGTCTCTCCTTTCTTTTGCAGGAGTGGATTATGGAGGGCTCGAGCTTCGAGCCTGGATTCTGCACAGCTGGTGAGCCTCGGAGGTCTGGTGCGTATGCGCGGCATCATAGGCTTGAGCGCACCAAGTAATGTCTCTCCTTTCTTTTGCAGGATTGGATTATGGAGTGCTTGTGCTACAAGCCTGGATTCAGCGCAACTGGAGAGCCTCGGAGGTCCGGTAAGTATGCATGGCGTTACTGGAGCGAGCGCACTAAGTAATGTCTCTCCTTTCTTTTACAGGAGTTGGGGCGCTCGCGCTTCGAACCTGGATTCCAGGGTAGCAGGAAGAACATCGGAGATCCGGTGAGTATGCGCAGCGTTCCGGTTCATGCGCACCGCGTAAAGTTCTTCTTTGTGCTTGCAGGTGCCGGTGTCGGTTTAACCTTGTGTCCGGGGAAAGCTGCGGCATGGAGGATCCACGGCGGTTGATCCGGAGCGGGTAAGCAGAAGCAGGATGATCGGGAGAAGGTAAGCGGAAGCAGGATGGTCAGAAGCAGGAGCACAGTGAGTGTGTTGCTGATGCAGCTTACAGAAAGCAACACAAAGCACTTTAGGAATCTAGGGTGTGGCTTATATAGACAGCCACACCCGAACACTAGAGAGCTCATGGATTTTCATACACTTCCTGTTTGGCAACAGGAAGTGGTAACCAGGAAGTTACTAAAAAATACCAGGAAGGAACTAAAGGAAGTTATCGGCTATGGGTTTTTGTGTGTCTATGCCAGGCCTGCCAAGCCTTAACCCAGCTTGCCCAGACTACATGCCTGGTACCCATGACACCATCCCAGCCTCTCCTCCCTCCACTCCCTCAAGTTGGGACAGCAACTCTTCTGGCAGCGATCTGATTGCTCGTAGAGAGCCAGGCCGTGGAGGAAGTCCCAGCCTCCCAGCGAGGCTTGGGCTTCTACTCCACGATTTTCGTCTTTCACAAAAAGAACCAGACAGGCTTGAGAGTTGTGCTGGACCTTTCCACCCTCAACCTCTCCTTACCTCTACAAATATTCAAGATGGTTACGCCAGCTTTTATAGGATGGAGACATTGTGCAAGGGAGACTGGATGTGCTCCCAGGATCTGAAGGACGCGT
This sequence comes from Ambystoma mexicanum, assembly GCF_040938575.1. Taxonomy (NCBI): domain Eukaryota; kingdom Metazoa; phylum Chordata; class Amphibia; order Caudata; family Ambystomatidae; genus Ambystoma; species Ambystoma mexicanum. The sequence goes on along the minus strand of NC_090932.1, from coordinate 1,236,858,398 downwards.
ATCTACACGTCCCGAGATGGCAGCCACTCATTCTTTTCTACGGTTCAGAATCATGGATACCATTTCACTATACTCCAAGTCTCAGTCATCCTCAGCCTCCTCCAGGCTAGGCAAGGAGGAGTTGATCTTGGAGGCATACAGCAAGAAGATCTACTCCAACGCCTCCTTGCACCTGCGTCTGGCCAACGCAGATGCCATGCTGGCTGCCTCCAACCCTCGGTTATGGCGGGAAATTGCGGACTTCCTCACGGAACTCCCCACCCAGTGCCAATCACGCTTTAAGGCGGGGCTAGCGGAAGACAAGCTCGTGGGACATGACCTCATGGAATCCACAGTGGCTCATATCGATACCTTAGGCTGTGCCATCTGTATTACCACAGACATGAGGAGAACAGCCTGGCTCCAGACAACAAAATTCAATCCGGATGTCCAGGAGAGCATTCTGGATCTACCGTTCGAGGGGGAGGGACCTCTTCCACTCCTCCTACGGACGTAGAGCTGAACAAAGAGAACAGCTCACAAACGGCAAAGTCTTTATCCATTCTTACAAAGAACACGCCCAAATCATACACCCAATCTCAGCAGCGCTCGACGAAGGGTCATACATATGGAGGGTTCCGCGGCTTCCAGGAACGCAGATCCAGGCAGCCGGACGGCTTGCCATCTCAGAACCGGCACAAACAACAAAAAGGGCGGGAGTAAGGGCTTTTTCCAGTCCTCCTCCTCAGCCTCCGAGGGAAAGAAGGCATGACACGCCCCTTCGGGTCCACGTGTCTCCGGTGGGGGGCAGGCTTGCTCTCCATGCACAATTCTGGTGCCAGAATTTCGCTGACCCCTGGATCCTCTCCGTGGTATCCACGGGGTACCGCCTTCCCATCGCAGCCTCTCCTCCCTATCCCCCTCCACTCCCACAGGTTGGGATAGCAACTCTTTTGGCAGAGATCCGGTCGCTCGTAGAGAGCCGGCAGTGGAGGAAGTCCCAGACTCCCAGCGAGGCTTGGGCTTTTACTCCAGGATTTTTGCCATTCAGAAAAAGAACCTGGCGGGCCTTAGAGTTGTGCTGGACCTTTCAACCCTCAACCTCTCCTTAGCCCTGCAAAAATTCAAGATGGTTAAGCCAGCTTTTATAGCAGAGACATTGAACAAGGGAGATTGAATTGCTCCCTGGACCTGAAGGATGCGTACCTACACGTCCCGATTTGGCAGCCCAATCGTTCTTTTCTATGGTTCAGGATCATGGGCTACCATTTCCAATACAAAGTCCTCACGTTTGGCCTCAGCTCGGCTCCCAGGGTCTTTACCAGACTCGTGAACGCTGTAGCGGCCCTCCTCCGAGCGCAGGGCCTCCACATCTACCCATACCTCGGCGACTGGCTCGTCAGGGCTACATCTCCGGAAGCGGTTCACCACTCTTTCCATGCCCTTATGAACACACTGCACGACCTGGGCTTCTCGCCCAATCTCAAGAAGTCAAAACTGCTCCCTATGCAGACTTTGACATTCCTGGGACTCATTTGGGACATGTGCTCCCAGAGGGTTTTCCCGTCGGAAGACAAGACCTCGGCCATCAAGAGGGCCACCAGCCACTTCCTCAGCAGAGAGGTGACCTCGGCATGGTGGTACCAACATCTCATGGATCTACTAGTGGTGGTTCATGCCGCACACAAGACTAAGGATGAGAAGGATTCAGCTGCACTTCGTGGCCTCATGGAGTCAGGAGCGGTGCTCGCAATCTGAGATCATCAACGTTCCTCCATCTCTCCACCCGGACCCAACTTGATGGTCCATGGACTGCAACCTACGGACGGGCAAGCCCTTCCAGCCGCCCTCTCAGCAGGCCACCATCACCACAGACTCCTCGATCGAGGGCTGGGGAGCCACCCTGGACGATCTCTGTCCACAGCACCTGAACTCGACAGGAGCAGGAATACCACATCAATTGGTTGAAGCTGAATGCCATCTGGTTAGCGCTCAGAGCATTCCTACCACTTCTCAAGCTCAAGGTTGTCCTCTTCTAGACAGACAACTCGACCAGCATGTACTATGTCAACAAGCAGGGAGCACTAGATCCCCTCCTCTTTGCAGACTGGCGATCAGCATGTGGGAATGGACCTTGGAAAACAAAATGTATCTCTCGGCAGTCCACCTCCCGGGGCAATCCAACCTGGAGGCGGACAGGCTCAAGGCTCAGCAGGCTGGGAGCGGACAATTACTAGTGGCAGCTAAACTACTTTGTTATTCAGGAGATTTTCAACAAGTGGGGTCACCCTCAAGTGGATCTCTTTGCCACCTAGGACAACAAAAAGTGCTCCCAGTTTGCATCCTGGCAGGGTCAGGGCCCCGGCTCTCTGGGTGACGCATTTCACCTCCAGTGGACTGGCATGAAGGCATACGCCTTTACGCCCACTACCCTGATCCACAGGGTAATTTGTAAGAACAAGGAGACATACCAACTCCTCATTCTGATTGCTCCATGGTGGCCGGTCAGACCATGGTTTTCAGAGCTCCTGAGCCTCTCAGAGGTGTCCCCGATACACCTCCCGCATATCTTCTGACACAGCAGGGGGGCAGGATCATCCACCCTGTGCCAGGGAAACTAGCCCTCACAGCGTGGTACCTGAGCAGGTAACACTTCTGCACCTTAGCCTCTCACAGGCCAATCTGGAGATCATACAGGGTGCCAGGAGCAAAGCCACCAGGGCCCAGTACAAGAGCAAATGGACTCCAAGGGAATTGACCCCTTGGCCTGCAATTTGGACGACTTGCTCTCCTTTTCGGCACACCTCGCTCATTCGGGTGTACAGGTCGAGACCTGCCGTACATACCTTGTAGCCATTGGGCTTACAGGAACTCGGAGGAAGGCATTTTTTCCTCCTCCAACCCTATCATCAAGAAACACCTGACTGGTCTCGCCAGGTTCTACCTGCCCATCAAGAGGCTGCACCCTGTGTGGGACCTCAACATAGTCTTGGGTGCCCTGGCGCACAAACCATTCGAACCTATGGTGTCCGCTCACATCAGGCTGGTCACCATTAATATGGCCTTGTTAGTCGGTCTCACCTCGGCTCGCAGAATCAGCGAAATCCAGGTGCTGGTCGCCTCTGAGCCATACACTACGTTTCACAAGGGCAAGTTAGTCCTACGGACGCATCCAGCATTCCTACCGAAGGTGCCCTAAGGTGCCGTCCGTATTCCATCTGAATGAAGAAATCGTGTTGCCCATGTTTTTTGCTGAGCCCAAAGACGAGGCACAGAGAGTTCTGCACTGCCTTGATATCAGGCGTGCCCTGAAATTCCAGCTGGACAGGACCAAGAGCTTCCGCAAGTTGGACGCTCTTTTTGTCATCTTCGGAGGATCAAAACCGGGGTAGCAGGCCTCCAAGGCCTCTCTAGCCTGTTGAATGGTCTCGGCCATCAAAGAAGCCAACGAGGGACAGCACAAGCCACTGCCAGCCAACATGCACGCCCACGCTGTCAGAGCTAAGGCAACAGCCATCGCTTTCCAACGGCATGCCCCCTGGCAAAGTCCTAAGCATGGCAGCTACATGGGCCACCCCTTCGGCTTTCTGCAAGCACTACTGTTTGGATGCCGGTTCTAGAGCAGACATGACTTTCGGACAGGCGGTGCTTAGAAACCTGTTTGCTTAAGGAGGGTCTCCTCTCCACCCTGGGGCTACACTCAGTTGTAATCGCCCATGCAGTATGGAGGAAAGGGGATGGGACGTAAGAGTAATTATAGGTTACTCACCGTAGTGACTAACATACTCTTAGTCCTTAGTCCCCTTTCTGCCATACGTCCCACCAACCTCCCCCCTAATAAAACTGGTGTCACTGGGCAATGTTAAATCTATTGTCAATGCGTTTATGGGGACTGAGGTGTGGCGCCGGAGGGCGGAGTCAGGGCAGCGCATGCTCCCATGGCTGCACCCCCACGTGCCTCTAAATTTAAAGGGGAATAAGGTTTTTTCTGGTGAAAAAGGTTCCATCTCCCGTCCCTTGGAAGGGACGCCCCATGCAGTATGGAGGAAAGGGGACTATTAAGAGTACATTAGTCAGTACGGTAAGTAACTTATAATTTATTTCCGAAAATTTACATCACCAAAGCTGATTGAGGGACTGAAGTCACATACCAGTAGACTGTATCAAGAGAGTGGGAATGTTCAGCATGGCCGGATATCTTTACAGACCAAGCACTATGTGAGGATAACATAAGATACATGTGCATTTGGGATAATACACGTGTGTACGTTGTTTTTAAAGTGCTTCAGTACTCTTTTAACCATTATATGTGAAATGCACATTTTATTCATGCTTTAAACTCTCTGTTGTTTTAGGTGAACTTTCTACATCTTGTTCCTGAGACCGGGGACACTGCAATCGGTGTGGCAGCAGCAGATGAAGTAGTGTACTTGCTAAAAAATGGGGAGCCAATCCAGATCCTCCACTCAGTGTATGGACATCCAGTTACTTGTTTAGATGTCTCATCTAACATGGTCGCCTTTGGGGTCAAAAGCTATGGATGGATGATGAATGAAGGGAACAAGGTATTCCAAATTAAACAATTTGTAACAAAAATGTAGCTATAGAGGAAACCTGTAAAAAGTATACAATACAGTTGTTGGCATGAAGAAACTGAAATTTGTCTTCATCATTTTGGATTTGGGCATGTGAATGCCTTGGCCAGCCTATCTTTCAGGGTACACCTGTACTGGTAGAAAGAAAGTATTGACCGACCACAGGTTTCATGAAGACATGAAGGAAAATGTTAGGTTCCTCAGTGTTGATATATATCATAGATTCACAAGCTTTGAATATTTTCTGTCATCAGGCTGGCAATTATTGGCACAATGTATCCATCTGTGTTAAAGAAAATGCATTTAATACAATATTCCATCCATCTAATCTTTTCTGTGTCAGTCAATGAAGTAGATAGGCTCTTAGCTGGACCCACTTGACATTTTCGGGTTGTAATGCACATGTGTGATTCAAGCCTCTTTAGGGGGTGCAAGTGGGTTGTACTCTCTGAAAGATAATGTAAGAGAATGATGGTTACAGGCTTGTAATTATTTTCTTCTCCAGAACTTGATCTTTCATATTTTCATATGCTTGAATGAATTAAACTCATGATAAACAATCACCATAGAAATTGACAGGAAAGTATGATCCTCCCCTAACTGACATAGGCTTTGCAACATCCCTTTTGCCCTCTTTTCTGGAGTTCCAACTAGTAGTTGACTGGCGGTGTTTGTGGCACCATCCGAGTCGCTGCATTGCATATTTTCTGTGGTGCAACACTGTTAGAATTGTGGTGGCTGTGTGATGATGGGTCAGAGATGCGAGACAGACACAAAGGTATAGTTCACTCAGACGTTGGCATTTTTATCAAATAAAAAGGGATGAGATAAATGCCTATCTTTCACTAACTGAACAAGGATTGCCCTGCCTAGCAAACAAAAGAAAATTGACCTAGTGTCCAAAATGTCTGACACTCACACTAATATACACAACAACAACAACAAATTATACAGGCAATGTTTGGCTGTCTTCAATTCAATAAAACAAAACACCAGTCAAACTCAAAGGTTTCAAAAGGTACTCCTTGTGACAGGGGTTGGACTCCCTTCCCCTGGATCTATTCAAGAATACTGTGAGCAAAGTTCAGATTCAATAATGTTCTGTGCAATAACAAAGTTCCTTTCAACGTAGTACAAAAAGTATTTTTCATTCACTGGATCCTTCCACTTGGCAAAGAACATGTTTCCTTCACAAATGCTTTTTCACAATTCAAAACAACTGTTAACTTCCACAGTTTCGTGCTTGGCAAAGTAAATGTTTTTCCCTCAAAACACACGTTCATTAACCAAGGCAATTGTTCTCTTCAGAAAGGCCAAGTAATCATTCACACATCACACTTCTTCAAAGGAAACACATTTGTCATGATAGCATAGCAATTACTTTTGGTAATGCAACAGTTTATCAAAAAGGTGATAAAAATATCAAGTTCTTGCCAACACACCTTTTTACCACAACCAGTGTTTTAAATCATCTTCTTTCCTGGTATACTTGCATGCTAGGACTAACTACTATTGGGCCTGTTCCTGGTTTACTCGCCTGCCAGGGTGAAAAACTCCTACAACTGCAATTGGGTTCAGTGGTAATGCGTGTTCCAAAATTCTCCACACCATTATCCCACGTCTGGACGTTTGAACAGTAACTGCTTCTCGTTATCGTCTCTTGACAATGTGGGTTACAGATCTCCCCAGTTTGGTATTGCTCAAAAGGGAAGTTGCACCCTTGTTGATTCTGTATTCCTCTTCTATAGCCTTTTGGCTATTGGCAATGCAGGTTACAGGTTTCTCCTCATGAAGCACTCCCTTGTGCACCCTCCTCTTAAGAAAACCTCTGCCCAGCTAAATATCACCCAATCTCCATCACTCCATTCCTGGGCAAACTCCTGGAAAAGCTGGCCATCTCCCAGCTTAATCCCCACACTGAATCTGTTGGTTGTCTCCATGACCATCAGTCTGGCTTCAGAACTGCTGGAAGCACGGAAACTGTTCTCCTGAACATATATCAGGACCTGCTCTCCACCCTCGATTCCAGCATCCCCTGTGTTCTCATCTTACTTGATCTCTCGTCTGCCTTTGACACGGTCAACCATGCCATCTTGCTCAACAGTCTCTGTGATAACCTGGGTATCGCAGATCAGGCTCTCGCTTGGCTGACTTCTTTCTCCTCCAATCAACTCTCCCAGGTCCAACTTGGGTCCTTCCTCTCCTCTATCTCTTTCTCTATTTCTACCAGTGGTGTTCCCCAGGGGTCTAACCTCTCCCCCTGGCTCTTCAACCAATACCTGGCACTTCTTGCCCACTACATTGCTGCTCTCTGCCCCAACTTTCAGTGCTATGCGGATGACACTCTGCTCATTTTCAGGCTCCCTTCTGCCACCACGTCACCCTCTCTCATCTTGACTGTCTGTCTGCTATCCAGGAGTGGTGTGCCGCCAATGATCTCTGCTGTAATGCCAGTAAGACTGAGATTCTCCTCATCGGCACACCTGCTCCTTCCTTTCCTATCACTCTCTGGCCGGCCTCTCTTGGCCCTCTTCCTGTGCCCACCTGTGAGGCTAAAAACCTCTGGGTCATCTTCAACTCCACACTTTCCTTCTCTCCTCACATTTCAGATGTCTCTAAGAAGTCACATTACCAGCTGCACTTCCTCAGAGGTATTCTTCCTTTCCTCTCCTTCCCCCAGAAGCTCACTGTCTCCAGAGCCCTGTTTCTCTCTAGGCTGGACTACTGCAACTGCCACTTTCTAAATCTGCCTGCCTCTACTCTCCACTCTCTGCAGCTCATCCAAAACAGGACTGCCAGACTTGTCCTTGGCCTCAAGCCTAGTGATCGTTTCTCTCCACGACTGAAATCTCTGCACTAGCTCCCAGTGGCTGCAAGGATTAAGTTCAAAACCCTCTGCATTGTCCACAAGGTCTTCTGGGGCCTGGGGCCTCAATACCTTCAACCCTCTCTTCCTAAATGTCTTCCTTCTCAAGCTCTTCGCTCATCCACCTGCAATTCTCTCAAGGTCAGTCGCTTCTCCAAGCAACGAGTTGGTGGTAGATCTCTTTCTTCGGCTGGGGCCTCCCTCTGGAACAGCCTCCCTGCCTCTGATACTCGAGGAGAACCATCTCCGATTCCATAAGCACCTCAAGACCCTCCTCTTTGCTTCTGCTTTCTCTCCTCCTCTGCTGAAATCCTGACTGAAACTGAAATTGCACTGGTCACCTGGCTACCCTCTGTTCTAGGCCCCAGGTTTCCTCCCCGCCAGTTGCACACCTGCACTGCCCCCTGGTAATCCCCTGCACTCGGGGGCTGTCTCTGTATCTCTACGGCCCCCTACCTGACACCTGTTGTCTGCACTTACCCCTGCACCTGCCACCACTTGGCTGCACTTCTTATTTATTGTATTTATTGTTTTTTTATTTATTTTACTGTTATCCTATGTACTGCACTGCCCCTCCCGTTTCTTTCACTTTTTTCCCTTTCCCCCGTCCCCTGCACTTGCACGATCTCAATGTCACCTGGCCTAGTAAGATCGTTGTCTCTATCTTCCCTCTGTTCCACCTCCCTTGCCTCGTCGCACCTTGAAACACTTGTGTATAGGCGCGTTAGAAATGCCATATCATATCATAGGTGTTTCATATAAGGAAATGTGTGCTCCTGCAGCCTTAGTATTGTTTTTATGCTGCCTCTTGGCTCCTGGTAATACGGGTTACAATCATCCCCCAATTGGTATCCCTTAAAAGGAGAGTTGTGCCCTGGCTGCCTTATTTCATTTGTTGGGTGTTCATTAGTTCCAATTAAATGTCTCATTTGGAGTGCTCTGGGGTTACCTGGCGTCTCAGGCCAATTCATTGGTCTCCCCTTGTGTCTCCTTCTCGCTCGCAGGTACTGCAGCGGATCTCCTCGGGTCTGTCTACACTGCTTCTAGCTCCGGTATGACTGTTGCAGTAAGCACAGTCCTTCAGAGGAGCTCTGACAGCTCTGTGAGGTGTCTGGTTCTGCTTCTTTACCGGAGCCTTTCATGGCATGTTGGGAGCTCGTCTCCCACACAGTGTAGCTTTCTCCAATGCTGCTTCCAGCTGCTCTCTCTCTGCACTGCCAGGCGTCTTCTTCCACGTCTGCCTCAGCTTGTGCTTCTGCTGCTTCCACAACATATCCTGCATTCAGTCCTGCTAAGCCTCTGCTACTCCATCAGCGTCTCCTTCTTTCACCTGAATCTCATCCTTGAATGTAAATGTCCTGCTCGGGTGCTTTACAGTACAACTACTAGACTGCTCATTATGTTTCATCATGGTACCTTTCAATCTTCATCAATAGTGCATCTGAATCCCTCTTCCTCGTCTCAGTACCACGGGCATTATGGGTTCTGAAGTCCTTAATGTTTTTGGTCTTCATATATTTAACTTTAACTGATTTGTGAACTGAGAGTTGTAAGGTTTATGGAAGGTTGTGATAGTCCCTTGTTTTTAGAATCTATATATAAGGCAGAAACTTAACAATTTGGGTTTAACATATTCACTTCCTGAACCTTCAATGTACCAACTTTGTTGTTTAACAGACTTTTCATAGTCTGTGCTTTGGGTAGTTCTAGGAGAGGGAAGGGTACATTCACAGCATGCCATTAGGTATTTGAGTGTTCATAGGAATCTCATCCTCAAAAGAGGATGAAGACCACGTCTCTCATAAAAGAGTCAACACTTCGCCTTCACTATCGTCTCCTGCCATGTGATCCTCCCTCATGTTTACACCCCCACGGTTAGGATCAGGTACCGGCTGTCTTCCCCTGGCTACATGGTAGGACACTTTAGGCTGGGGTTTAGTGATGACTCCACAGGATTCTTCACAGCTGCCACCAATCTATTGTAAAGTGAATTGTCAGTCTACTGACGATAGGTCAGTTTGCCTTAGTCCGGTTTATGGTAGTACAGGCTTGGATCCACCTAATGAAACCATGGACCATGCAAACAAACATGAGTTACCAGAACACCATACTTTCTCTAATGTTCTGTATATGGGTTTATTGGGGTCTCCAAAATACATTTTCTATTCTGCCTTAGTACTTTGCCTCAACAAGTTAATCCATTACAAAATAGAGCATCGTATTACTCATGATTTAAGCATTATGGCAGTAAAGTCCCAAGCAAGTTATACTTTCAGAGATATTCATATTTCTTCACCCCAACATGCCAGAACAATTGAACATTCACCTTGATATCAATATTTATTTCATATTTCTAATGGGTCTACCTTTAAGAAGCACCCGCTTTGATAAACCAGTGAGCTATATGTCCACAGTACATCTAAGAATCCTAGCACCCTTCATTTTCCTCTTTCTCTCCTCCATCTGCAGTTAATCATAGAAAAGTCTTATAGTATTTTTGTACATGATCATTCTGGGGTGTGTTGCCACCTCAGGAAAGGAACTGACCTCTGGGCCCATGTGAGGTAGAACAAAGTTTGGAAAACAATATAATGCAAGTACTTAGGGAGTTATGAAAACAAAGGGTCCTACTGGTGCGGAATCCCTCTTGTACTCGTATATTTTGATGCGAAAACAAAAGCACAAAATGTATTCATTGCATGTTTTATATTCCGCAATGTTTGCATAGAAATTGTTAACTGCTACACAAGATGAACACAAGGATGCATACTGATGATGCCTTCTGCATTTACTAGTTTGCAAGAATGGGCTTCAAAGCCATTGATTTACTTACCCTACTCGAATGCAAGCTTCATCTATCCACTAACTGGGTCCGACCTCGGGTACTTGGATCTGAATGGACAACACATCACACTAATTGGATAAATGAGTTTCGCTTTGAATCGACCATAGACACGTTTAGTGACTTTATTAAAACCTATATTGCCATGAAAGGTATAAACACGTGTTGAATTCTGAGGGAGGGAGGGAGGCTTACGCCTTTGTTACATAGGTGTGGTGTCCCTCATGAGCTTGTCTCCTGCAGTGCTTTGGAACCAAGATTCTTTATTGAATCAACCCAACACAAACCATTGCACTTGACGTATCTATCCGTTCTAGTGCCTCTGTACTTATGATCTATAAGCTGGGCCGGCCTGCCTTAAGATCACAGAAGGGCCTCTTGTGACTTCCCCAAGAAACCTCTAAACCAGGTAAGACAACTGTTGCCTGTTTAGCAAATTTACTCTACGAAACCTCTGTGGGTGAAGGCAGCCACTGGACAACTGTGAAATCAGACAATTAAATTGATATGTCCAGATAAGGTCCATACTATGCTTTTTTGTGCACTTATATCTTTCTGAATGCGGCCGCTTTAGTTTTTCCATTTATATAAGTTACGCATGGCTGTTCTTGGCAGAACCCCCTACATCATGGAGTCCACTGCTGACAGCCAATTGGGATGAGTCATGCTATGCTTAGTTAACACTTTCCTCTGTTTGTAATCCCATCTAACAAATGCATTCACAGTTGTTAAAGTGTAACACTTTGAAATTAATTAGTATGTGTTTTTTCTCTCTGTTCAACCGATTATGATATTTTATTACAATGTTATTCAAGCATTTGCCATCACTAATGTGCTTTGCACATTGCTTTATGACACTTTGGGTAATATTGATGGAGCACAATTTAGAAGAGCATTGGGTAGTACTGTGTGTGAGAAACCTGAGGTCGTCCGCGCATTTCCCCCCTATCCCCCTCCTCCCCCCCTGGATCCTTTGCTCAGCTGGCCAGGGAAAGACCATCGCCTTTGGATCCCAACACTGGGGGCAGACAAGCGAGGGAGGATCACCTGAGTAGGGGGTCCTTTGGGAGTGGGTATTGGATGCCCGAGGGTAAGCCACAGTATCCTCCCCATCCCAATTATCCATCACCCTACTCTCCCTCAGCCTTTATGGGATATTACCAGTCATGTCCCGTCCCCCCTTCCCCATTTCTGAAATGAGGTAGAGGCACCCAAGAGTAAGAAAGATTACCTTTGGTAAAAGTCCCTATAGTACTGTGAGCAGGAAGATGGAGAGGCCTATTACACCACAGTACCAGGCTGTCCCTTTAATGAGATCAGGCAGAGTCAAGCACTTGACAGCAATTATACACACCCGCACTCTACTGAACACCACTCCAGTGCTGAAAAGGAAACCTAAGGGTCAGGCATGTCCCGTTAATTGCCCTAATTTGAGTCAGGCAAGGGAGGCCAAGGACTCACACCTACAAACCCATGAGAGGGTTCAGGTGTACAAAAGGTGGAGCACTCAGCAGAGCAGAGAGCAGTAGCTTGTAGTGCAGAAGGGAGGCTGCGTGGCTGAGTCCAGCAGGGCATCCCTTCTTGTTCCCAAGCCAGTTTTTGCCAGAGATGCAGAGCGAGCCATGGGTGCTAAATGGGCTAAGATAGCTGAACTCCAGGAAGCTGCAGCAGGAGGACCCAGAGGGATCCGGAGGAGAGCGGAATGCCGAGACGATGACCCGGTGTGTGAGAAGGGTTGCAGCGTGGCAAGGGTGTCATGTCTCCAGGGAGCCGGATTAGGGCATGCTGAATCATGTTGCTTGTAGCCAGGAAATTGCTTGTTCCCCTTGGAGGTGTCCAGGTCCCAGGGGCATTTGAGGGGCAGGTGGTGAGACCCTGACCTCGACACAGAAGCAGACAAACCTTTCCCGACAACATCAAGCTAATCGGTGTGTTCTATGAGATGAGAAACCCTGTGCACGTGTGAGAAGAAGTGTGCGAGCGGCATGACAGAAACAATATGATACAGAAGAGTACGAGCGGCACGAATGGAGAAAGAGAGTTGAAAACATGTAAAGAAAGGACAGAAGTAAGAGGGTGCGAGCAACCCGAAAAGGAAAGCAAGAATAAAAGTTTAAACGTGCAAGTGGAAGGAAATAGGAACAAGGAAAGCGTGCGAGCGGCATGGATGAAAAGAAAAGTGACAGTGTACAAACGGCACAGAAGAAAAGAGGTATAATTAAGAGGCAAGAAGAAAAGAGTGCAAGTGGTACAGAAAGACAGAAAGAAAGAAAGATGCAAGAGGCGTAAGAGAGAAAACGAAATAGAAGAGAATACAGAGGGTACCAGAGACGTGGGGAGAAAGCAGAGTCCCATGTAGTAGAGCCACTGCAACAGCCAAAGTAAGACAGAAAGCAAGTAGGAAGAGGGGGCTGTGTATCAGAGTGGTCGCACATAGGGGAGAGTAAAGCTAGGAATTCTCGAAGTGTTTGATGCTGCCCCAGTTTTGGAAAGAGGAGGTGAACGGCGCCACTTGAGAGAAGGTGAAAAAAAGGGGAAGCTACACTGAAGGTGAAATGAGAGCAAAATCCCCAAAGAGTTATAAAAGGCTGTTCTGACCTAAAAAGAAGGAACTATGTTTTGAAAAGTGAATCCTGACAAATTTTTTGTTACGAATTTGTGGTGAACCATTGAGACCAGAGGGGCCGCAACTTGGGGAAGGGAACCCTGAGAGCCCTGAAAGGAACTGTGAATCTTTTTTGGAACCAGAGGAGACCTAAACCTTGGGAAAGGGAACCCTAGAGGCCCATAGGAATTGTGAACTTTAAGAAGTTTGGGAAAGGGAGTCCAAGCGTACCTAGGAATTGATGAAGTTGTAGAACAAAAAAGGGCTCAAGCTTGGGGAAAGGAAACTTGAGAAGCCCAAATTGAACTGTTGGTTTTGAGAAGCTTGGGGAAGGGAACCCCAAGAGAACTTAAGAACATTTTATGAATTGGTTGTGTCAAAACTGAGGACGGCGCCTGGAAGAGCCCAAGGCACTGTTTTGAGTTACATTACTTTGACTTGGGAACTTTTGCGAACTGGTTTGTTTTGAAGATACTTGCCTAGGAGACTCCACTGGCACTTTTTGAGTTCAACTGTTTTTAAACTGGCAAAGCTGAACCTGACGAGAAGGCCACCTGAATCTAGCCTGGTTTTATACTTTTTTTTTCTAGCACTTTTTATCTTTTAGAGAAACCCTGCACAACATTTGTTTCAAGAGTGAGGGCAAGCATGGGTTTGACACGGACACACTTTTGTTTTGGGAGATACAGGCCTCGACTATCCTTAGAAGCATCAGTTGAGGGGAAACTCAAATTAGAGATGGGGCAAGTTAGGCATTACACCAACCCTCAGTATTTTAAATAAAGATTTTCAAACTGTTCTCTTGTCTGTGTCTTTCTTGATACCAGGCCTGTCTCACATGTGTAAAAGTGTGTTTTAGCAAGCGCCGCATTTGTTTTGCTTACTGACACTACTTCCATTGATTTTAATAGAGGCAGGTCTGCTGCAGCTTGCAGCAGCATAATTTCTCCAAGTTTAGCAATGATTTTCATGGGCATTTTACAAGGTGTTTTCCTTTGTCTCAGGAGCGCATCAATGGCATTTAATTGCTTGATGTTTTCTATGTGATTTGTATTTGCCATTTGTGATTAGGAAATACATTTGATGTTAAATATGAAGATGTGCTTTGTATAGCATAACAGATTGCAAGTATTTGTGTTTGCATGCATGAAAGGGCACTGTCAATTTAGTCACAGCAGAGGGAGCAAGGAATGGCTGGGCATGTGGTCTGAACTTTACTTAAACTCCCCCACCATCCCCTGCCCTGAGCAGATATAATGCACACACGTAGAGTGGGTGAAAATCTAACAGTACTACTTTTATGGTATTTTAATGGAACTTTAGCGGCCATTCGCATTAGGACTATTTCTATTTGCAATATTTCTAAATAGTGCTGTATATATTTATTGTGAAATGGACTGTACCAGTGTGTCTCACCAGCTCTGCTATAAATACACACAGTACCCTATTTGCTCTTGGAGCTGCTGTAACCCTTTGATGGGACAATGACAACTATTCACAGCAGGGCTAATGCACATTTAGTGGCATCATACTCAGCTTTCTTAACTGGACTCCTATGTTTTGGAACAGTACCTGCATCTCTCAACAGTGGGGACACAGTACCAACCTTTATTGCCACCTTTAGTTGGGAGCCTAAAGCACTGAAAAAGGACAGTGTCTAAGTCCATCTCTCCATTCTCGACAGCTTGCACACTGGTCAACATTGTGAGAAAGCAGCATTGCTGTGGTAGGCTTCAAGCCACCCTGCTCTCAGTATTGCACTTTTCACGACTTCTGATTTTCCACTGCCTGAGAGTGACACTGCCAAAGACCTAGCACATTTAAGAGGCACACATCTCCCGATTCACATATCCAATAGTTTATTCAAAGAGGCGTGGAGCTTGGAATGAGCAAGTCATGCCAGGTAAACCATACGTGTGACTACCGGTACCCCAACACCATGGGCCTATCAGAGTAAATTGTAGCAGAACTTTAAATGTCCATATGGCTAAATGTTCAGTGGTTCACATCAGTGCTGCCATACTTCTAATAGCATACAGTGCAGGTAAAGCATCTGCCAACATGAACCTCTAAAACTAGAATTTGCATTGAAATGGATTCACCTCCCTAATTTTCAAGCTGAACTAGATTTGTAAATGGAAAATGCATTTTCAGCTTTTTGAACATTTAGTATTGATATACTAAAATCCCAATAAAAAGAAGAAAGGAAGAGCAATTCTGAACCTCAGAAACAGGACAACAAAGGGCAGAAGGTTGATCAAATAGAGCAGAGAATGTAATAGACATTCCAAAACAGGAGGGAGGGCAAGAACAAGAGAAAGAGACAGGGTTACAAGAGGTAGAGCAGCAAAGAACGTTAGTGTAAGGAAATGGAGCTGAATAATAGGAGAGGGACACTGACACTGGCACGAGTAAGGGATAGAATCACAACAAAAGAGAAATTCATATACAAGACAAACAGTAAATAAAGATCGGGGGTAGGTGGGGGAGATGGAAATGGGAAAAGCAAGACAGGAGAAAGGAAGGCCAGTAATATGAGAAATGGAAGAAATAGATCAACGGAAGAAGATACAGCCACAGAGAAAATGAGAAAGATTCAGTTTAATGCGACATGTGAGAGAAAGAAGGGATTAACAGGAGTGAGGAACAGAAGAGTTACAGCAGTGGAGACAGCAAGACCGAGGAGAGAAATTGCAATAATAGTATTCAGAGGCAGGAGATGCAGTGCAAAACAGCAGTAAACCACAACGAAAGGCCGAGCAGCAAAGTGGGAGACAGGGAGACCGTAGCAACTGGGAGGAGCAAGATCAAAAACATGGAGAGGCATTGAAACAGAGGTAGTGAGGCAATAACAGTAAGAGTGAGAGGCAGGGGCCTGCTGCTGGTAGAAAAAGTGACGTAAGCAATGAGTACCCGATGTAACTAGCTGGTGTCTAGTTCTGTACCTGTAATAAATCTTAAGAATTCCTCTGTCAAGAAGATACAGCTGGACCGCAAACACCTGCAAGTTATTTTGAGTGAGGGCGGTTTTCACAGATAGCTTTGACATACAACTGTTTTGTTTTGTTTCTAATTCTTTCAAAACAGTTTTAACTTTATGTACGCAGTGGGTGGCTGTCCAAATCCTTTTACTCTCTTGCGAAAGAGAATACAAATTTTTACTCTCTTGAATTTTGATTTACTCTATAAGTCTAAAATTAGGAAGTAAAATAGCTCGCCAAAATCGCCTCAAAACCCTATCTGAATCAGTATATCTATTTTTTGTCCTGTGTTTTGTTCAGAACGAGTGCTCTCAAAACCACACCTGAAGATTTAACTGGTTAACAATAATTGAACATAATTACCAGAGTACTCAGCATTTTTCTTTCTTATTCTCTTACTTTTAATCAATTTTTACTGCATTAAATGCTAAAGCAAATTCTCTCGACTCATTGCTAGTGGCCAACGATATTAAATGTATTGGTTATTTCTTTTCCATTTGTTTTTTTTGCGCCAATTATTTAGTGCTTTTTCACATATTCCATATATTCTTCATGCACCGCCTGGTATTTCTCATTTTCCAAACCAGTAGGGCTGCAGTCACAATTAAAGATTTACATGAATCCTAGTGTGCACACTAATTCCGGTTTCCACAGCCAAAATGTCTTAAATCACCTTGTGTAGTGAAACCCACTTATCACCCATAAAAACACAATTCATTTGCAACCAGGTCGCTAATTTTTAGATTTTTTGTTCAGTGTGGTTGTCTTAAATTGGACTATTTCAATATTTATTTCTGGTAGCGTGTCCTTTGCATTGCCAAGAGCTGTATAATCTCATAATTTCTGCTCTTCGATATCTAGGTCCCTTTGTATTTTTTCATTAGTTTTTAGGGCTTTTATAGTCGGGACCATCAGATCCTGGCTAAATTTTATTGCTATCTGGCTAAAGTTGGTTCAGTATTCAAGGTAGTCGAGCAACAGTGCTGATTCGTTCCTGACTACCAAGCCTTCTGGTATTCTATTTGCCTTGAGATACTCCCTGAGGAAGTGTCCATATACCTCAATTCTAAAGCACGTCTTTTTTGCTTTCAAAAGATCTTCTTTGAAGATTCCTCCTGTGTGTAGCGTGTTGGTCCCCATGGAATCGAAAAGAGAAGGCCCTCTCAACATATCCGGCGTTTATTCCTCAGTGGAGCTGAGGGTATTGTTTTCAGTCATTTGATTAATTGTATATATATCGTAGGGTTGGGTCATTTACTCAGCAAGGGAGAGGTGGGGTATATTGCTGACGTGTGTGTCTACATAAATGTGACCTTAATCAATGGAGGACGTTAGTACAGTTCAGTGTTATCTTATTTCGAGGGTTTAGCTACCTCTGTTTGTAGTGACATCAACTCAATGTATTTAACTTGCCGTACTACAGACGAGGTCTGTATTAGTAACCATGAAACATAAGGGATCCCCTTAATGTAAGGTACTTGTGGTGGAACAAAACATAATTACACAGTTGTACCCAACATTTTTCTTCCTTCTTCTCTTACTTTTTATCAGTTTTTACTGCATTAAATGCTAAAGCAAATTCTCTCGACTTATTGCTAGTAGCCAATCATTTTCAATGTATTAGTTATTTCTTTTGCATTTGTTTTTTGCATCAATTATTTAGTGAAATTGCACATATTTCATATTCATTGTTATAGACCTACTAGCTGATATACCCAGCATTGCCCGGATTCTTATTACTTGAGAACAACATGGAGATTCCTGAGCAGCATGATGGGTGACATGATGGTGATGGTCCAAATTTCCTGGCGTTACAAATCCTGAAACCATTTTATCTTGCATACTTTACATGCCTATCACAGTAGTTGATTTGTGTTTCTCATTCTTTTCTGTACCAGTGCACTTTGACAATCAATACCTGTTTGCTTTTATTTGCGACAATATACCTTCACAAGGCTTCCACATGGGTTTGTAGAAAGCCTTACCGTCTTTTCCCAGATCTTGAAGAGCGAGTTGGACATTCATACTCGTAGGACAGTCTGTTGGATCAGTATGTAGTGTGATGAATCCGATGGTATCATCACTCCTTTTCTGGTGGTTCTTCCCCACATGTGGCCATGGATTACGCCAGCCGCTCCCTCATATAGACCGTAAGTCTATATGAGGGAGTACAACATGAGGAGGAGGTAACCCATAAGGGAGTGTCATGGTACCTTCGGATGAGCCCTGGTATCCCCCTTTTCCTTTCAAGGATACCCTTTCCATTCCTCATGCCTTAATGGCATGTTGTTATAGCCCTCATTAACCCCTCTCCAAAATTATTGACAATACTTCTTTAGATTCTGTCTACAAGTTGCTGCAAACTGATGTCCCTTTTTCCAATGAAAGAAATACAGCCACGAGAAAGCTGAGCCGAGTAATGAAAATCAATGATGACTGAGAACGCAGCAGCGCTCTAGTTGTTAGAAGCGCATATCAGCTGGCGGGACATTTAAACAGGGAAACCAGCTGACACAGGAGAGCTGGCTGGAGAGGTAGAGTCCTCTCGGTCCTGTCCGAGGGACTGCTGGGTGAATACAAGGTCTGTGGAGCCAACCGGCTCACGGGAGAAACTAAAGAAGGCAGATTGTGAAGGTTGGTATCCTGTGAGATCGCCAGAGGAGGAAGGACGACCTCCTGACACAGAGCGGTACTGAAGAGTCACCTCCACGCTGCTGCAGCCTAGGGAAATGTAGACAAGGCAAGCTCGAGCTGCGAGAGAGAGGAGAACCATAAGGCAGACGCAGCAAACCTGAAGGAGGAAAGCGGGGCGCCAGCAATCCGCTGCAGGTTCACAGCAGGGAAAGCAATACCCGTTACAGCAGACCAGTGAGTCCACCTAAGGGAGAAGGGAACACCGGGACATTTCGACATTGGAACGGAAAGCAAATAACGATGAATTAAGCAAATGTAACGGAACGAAAGTTGACATATTTCTTAAAGACAGCCAGAATGAACACCGGAGATTGTCAGATTTGTGAATGTGCGCGTGACAAATCTAAGAAAGCCCTGGCAGGAGAGTATACCAGGCATTTCAAGTTACATATGTTTTGTTGTTTTGTACGAGAGGACAAGTGTCTGCATGTAAAGAAAAGCCCTGGCAGGAGAAGCATACGAGTCATTGCAAGTCATAAGAGTTTGTGTATGAGGAAAGCAAATATTTACATGTGAGAGAATCCCAGCAGGAGAGTACATTGGGTAAAAACAGATTGAATAGTTTATAGAATATGCTGCAAGAGAAAATCCTGGTAAGGATGCCTCAGGAAAATAGAGAATGTAATTGAGATCAAGGAGTAAGAAGAAACCTGGCGGAGAGTACACCAGGTACTATCAAGAACCACACTGTCAACCAGGCTACTGTATTTTAAGTTTATTTTGTTCCAGTGGAACTTAAGGAACCAGTATAAAGCTGAGTGAAGAGAAAACCAGGGGAAGGGAACTACCCTCTGGATTTGTGAACTTTATTTGCACAGAACATCTGTGTTGAGTTAACCATTCTTCTTTTGGAACATTTGTGCACTTCCCAAGGCCAAAGACATTTCTCTTTTCAACATGTAGTTTTCTTTAGAATGTGAGGGTCAGAATAGTGCTTTGGACATCTTGACAAAGCACTGACCCATTAGTTTTGTTTTAGGTATGGAAAATACCTCTTAGAGCAGGGACAGAGAGGCATTTTCCATATCCATTTCTTTTTAATAAATGTCTATGGCCAACACTATGAATCACCTGTGTCCGAGTTTCATTCCTGACTCCTCACAGTAGGCAATTCATATTCGCACCACAATCGCTAGAAGCATGTCCGCAAGATTCTCTTGTTCGGTTCACTGCACATGCTCTGCAATGGTCATAAAGAAAAGCTCCAAGTGTGTCAAACCAGAGTTCATTACCTGGGGCATGACATTGATGCAAGAGAGAAAAGGGTTTCCAACCAGAATTGATGTCATCCTCCGAGTTCCCTAACCTCTAATCCACAACCAAATGAAAGGTTTTATTGGAATAGTAGGTTACTGTTGGCAATGGATAATGTTTGGTTTTCAAGCCATTGCAAGCCCTTAATTTTAACCCCACTTCTGAAACTCTCCCTTTGTTGTTTGATCTTGTTTAATGCCTTGTCTACTTCTGGTAATAGTTTTCTAAATCCCCCTCTCTGGGTCTGTGCTCTAACTAGAAACCATTTACCCTTTTAGATGAATGTGATGGCATTTCTTTATGGGTTCTGATTCAATTGTACTGTGACAAGTACCCCCCTGTTGCCTAACTGAGTTCAGCTCTGCACCCAGCTGCAGCAGGCCTGCTACCGTTCCTCAGATTTGTGGATGCTACTGCCCTATTGGAAGAAAAAGCAGGCACTTTAGGTCACGTTGTGACTGCGGCAGTGCCTCGTGCTGTTACTGTTTTTCTTCAGCACATTTCAAATTCCTGTTTTATTAAATATGAAAAGCGACTTTCTGCTGCAAATGTGACTATAGCTCATCATTCTTTTGTCAACTCCACTTCTCTGCTTCTTACACCCTTTGTTGGTGACCCTTATGACTCCTTAATTGTTAATTAACATCTCCTAACCTCCAGATTGGATATGAAAGATGCACCGCTGCAAAACCTCCACTTTATTCTATGTTTTGATGTTTCTTGTTTGAGAGATCTCTGGGGACAACTTAAGTAAGTTATGCTGTTTGTACACCATGAGGTGCTGGAAGCCTATCGCTTGCCAAGTTCCTGTTCCACTGAAGTTGCTCAATGGACTGCTTTTACACATTACTGTATTATAGCAAAAAGCATGCTTGCCCATGGTTTACACGGTCTATGGTGTTTTCCATGATTTCAACATACTGAGGAAACTGTGGGGTTTCTTAACCTCGTGAGCACCCCTATATGTAATTGACTGTATGGAGCTGCTTTATTAGTCATCTTATTGCTTCTTTATACATGAGCCATGGGTAAGTGCAAGGCTTATGAATAACTAATTTCTGATGTTGCTCAAGGAAACTCTCTGGCTGATGACTAAGCCAGAACCACAGCCCTCCAAGGCCCTTTGGCTCCTAATTGTGTCCTTATTTGTGTTTCAGCAAACTAGTACCAGATTGCCCCCCTTTCTAGTCTGGCGTTTTTGCAGTATCTTGCTCCTGAACAACATAAAGTTTGCTGGTCTCTTGGGGGTGGGGGGTGTGGCTAGCTGCAATGCAGTAAGGAAGCAACCTCTGGTGTCGGAACACCCTGTGAACATCTTTGTTGCTGAACCAAAGTCCCTGGGCGCAGCATGGAGACACACAGCAAGATGGAAGGTGCCAGAGTCTGCTGCCAAGATGGCTGCCCGCCATGCGTTGCGGGGCTGCGTAGGACTTGCTGGGAAGCTTTGAGCCGTGTTCGGCGTTCTGCTTCATCAACTGTGTTACGGCTGCCCTGTCTGGGGCTGTGGTCCGCATATAAGCTGGTCGTGTGCTTAGGGATGCGTGGATGGGAGCTGCACACTGCCGCTGGGGGCTGCTGGGAACCTCCCACCCCGTGGAATGCACAGGGCCAACAGAGTGCCTGAAGCGAGTGCGCTCATCCGCAGTGGTGAGGAGCATTGGAGGGTGCGCTGTATTCAGTGGCATTCCACCAGTTCACATCCTGCAACGGGGGTCACGCAGGCGACGCCCCCTGGATTGCAGCATATTGGGTTTAGGTCGAAATGACCGAAAAAAAAGGTTGAAACGACCAAAAGTTCTAAAAAATTATCAGGGCTGAAATGTCCAAAAACAAAGTGTTCGAACATTTCGTTTTCGGATATTTCAGCCTCGATAATTTCCCCTTCGGTCAAATCACTGGGATACGCATATTGCAGCAAGAGCAACTGGGGCAGCCCTGAGTGTGCAAGACCCTGGTGGGAACCCCGACTGTGATTGTGGACCGCTGCCAGAAGAGGTGCGGGAGGCGCCCTCTCTGCGCAGGGCCTGGGCCGCTGGCTGGATTTGATGTGCGCCATCCTCCCCTGGTGTTGCCTGGGGATCACAGCGGCAAGACGCCCCTGCAGTTGCTGTCTTGCCTGCACAAAAGGGGGTATGTAATCTCCCGGAGCACACTTGCTGCACACCCACTGCTATGCATCTGTTCTTTATCGCAGTGGCCTTGCAGGCTGGACGTCTTTCTGCTCTGCTTGGGGGGTGGGAGGGAAGAAGGGCTACAGCACAACTTGGCAAGTAAAAGCATAATGGATGGAGGTAAATGAAGTTAGCTCTGCGTGATTGCCCAATGGGACAGGACTGCTTGATATTGACACACTGCGCCCAGGTTATACGCCCACTTCTGGGATGGCATATTGATCTGGGAATCTGAGATCTGTCTTGGGGCGACTGTCATGATGCCTACCCACGGGCATCGGGACCAAGGCCCTCAGCTCCAGGAGCAGGCATCCAGACATTTGTTTAATCCTCAGCAGCCCCGGCTAGGGGCTGTCTGGGTTCAGTCCTGGCGCTTTAGGCGCCAGGCTCATCCAGGCTCATCATAGAAATCAGTCCTGGCGCCATAGGTGACAGGCTCATAGACTTAACTTACCTGATGCAGACCATGCTGCAAAAGAGTCCAAGCCTACATGAGGCCTGGATGGGACTATTTTGTTACAGGGACTATTTTTTACTCGGGTGTGGCTCTAGGGAACTTCTTACCTGGAACTACTTTGGAGGCTATTTAAACCACACCCGAACAGCAGCACATGCTTCGCGTTATTCTGCATCCAGCAGCATGACGCTCACCGTGCCTGCAGCCAGCATTCAGTCTTCTGCCACGCCCACCTCGAATCCGGAGCTCATAGAATAAAGAAGAAGAAAAGGACAAGGTTAGAAAACAAACTCATTTCAAATTCCTCACCTAATTCCGGAACCATTTCATCTCCGGACCTGAAAGTACATCAGTCCTGCACGCGTCGCTTCGCCAGCTCCAGCACAGCGCCATACTCACCAGTTCTCACAGCATCTTTTGATCTGGCACTGTCTCCATCATTTCTTCGCCGTAATCCGGCACCTAAGGGACACAAGAAAAAACAAGTTGAGCCAAGGGAATCAACAAATACAACCTCTTACCACATAGGCTTGCCACCGGCCGTCCGATCGACACCCCTGTGGGGTCCAGGTGAGCGTAACAGCGACTCCTGGCTTGGCAGTTGTGGTCCACCATGCGTGGCAGGGCTGGTCTGTCTGGTGAGATTGCGGCAGGGCCTTGGCTTGCTTGTGTGGTCTTTGCTGAGTGGACACGACAGATGCTTGTTGAGGCAAAGCCACTGCTGGGTGCTGAGTGGGGGCCGGGATTGGGACGCGGTGCCCTGTTGAGGACACCCCATTTGAGGCCCTGCGTAATGCCTGCCAAATTGAGTAGGGGAATCCATCCCATTTTTCTTGCTTTCATAGGCCTGTGGCCCTAGACACCAAGATTTGTGGTGGCACACCTTTGTTTTTGCACCCATGCCAGGGAAACGTAATAAAGGACACTCCAGGCAGATCATAATGGATGCCTATGCGCACAGATAGCGGTGACCCCTTCCCTGGTGGACAATCGATTGCTGGTCCCCCACACCCCTTTCCCACGGAAAAACAAGGAGACTCTAGGGTTCTGGCTGCAATGCTGCAGTCGGAGCTGGAGCACAAGATCAACTCAGTGATAGTGGATGTGGGCCTACTCAGGCAGGATGTGCGCACATTGGCAGACAGAGTGAACCAGATGTAAACACAGATGCGTGTGAATACTGCAAGTGTTGCAAGTGTGCAGTCCGAGGTCTGTGAGCTGTCAGATAGGGTCACAGGAATGATGCGCTGAAGACCAACAAGATAGGGCCAGAAGAAGTAACATCTTGATAGTGGGCCTGCCTGAGGGTGCGGAAGGCGATGACCCCACAGGGTATGTCGAGACTTTGTTACTACAGGAGGAGGGTCATGGCACACTCTAGCAGGGCTTTGCGGTGGAACAAGCACATAGATCCCTTTCTAAACGGCCTCCCCCTGGGGCTCCTCCGAGGGCTTTGATTGTGCGCATCCTGAATTACAAGGATAGGGAAAGAAAGAATACTTACAAATCTGCGATATCTGCTGCTATATCCTGCTAAGGTCAAGGGGCTGCATAACGGTAGGGAACCTTTCTTCGAGGACACAACTGAGGTAAATCCCTGGATGGACACAAATGGGATTGCACAGCTCTCCGGGAGAAGGGGTGATGGAATGGGAACGTCATTGCACAGAAACAGAGATACTCTTTGCAATACGTTGCAAAGGGCATCAGTGGATTTGCATTAGGTGGGAGATTGGAGTTCTTGCATTGTACAGTCTGCCAGCCTTCCTTGGCAGACTGACCACTGCTACATCTGGCACACCCCAACCACTCCTGACTTTCTGGCACCAGTTTGGAGGTGTCTGCTGCTGCTCACTGCCTGGGTGGAGTTAGGTTGTAAGGCATGTGGGAAATGTGTCTGAGCCTGAATATGCCGTATGCTATTGGACTATTGTGTGGTTTAAGTGAATGTTTTTCTTTTTTCCACTTTTTAGATTGTTTTTGTTTGTTTGTTGGTTGGTTTGACTTGTGTGGTGTGCCCTTGCCAGTCCCTGTGCTCTACCAGTGGCCCCCTGCTCGTCTTCACTGTAGTGTTGGGGATGTCTCTTACCCGAACTGTGCTCTGGACCTACTTGAGAGTTGGCTGGTTTTCCTGGGAGGGCCCACCTAGTCTGTAACCCATGTCGCAGTGCGGGCAGTCACACGGGATTTGCGTGGCCTTAATAGTTTTGTGAAATGTAATAGAATGTTGAATTACCTGCACAAGAACAAGATTGAGGTTGCTATGTTACAGTAAAAACATCTCACTGCAAAACGGCACAATCTGATGGTTAGGGATGTCGTTTTTGCTCTACTTACCCTGCATACGCCAGCAGGGTGCTCATATGGATAGCACCGTTGCTGCCCTTTAAGGTATTACATACCAAAAGCGATAATGAGAGTAGGAAGGTGCTGGTCCATGGATATTTAGAGAATAGGGAAATCTGCATTACTTGTACTTATGCACCTAATCATGATGCCTCTTCCTTCTTCCATTCTTTGTATTCTAGGCTGTCCCCCTATCGCGCATGTCTGTGGTTATGGGGTGGGGATTTCAACTGCACGCTCAGTCCCACCATAGATAGGTTCGGCACCAAGTATAAAAAGCTGGCCCGCCTGCTAAAACCCGGAATGCCTTGTTGCAGCAACTTCGGCTGGCTGACGTCTGGAGGTCACTGCATGGGAATACTTGTGGTTATTTGCACTATTCCGCACCGCATTCTGTATATACTGGACTAGATTGTGTTTACAGGCAATGAGTATCTGGGCAAGTTTATTGAGGAGTAAACTGCTGATACCTACGTGAAGGCTGAGAGCTGAATCGCTGTATGATGACACTTTTATGGAATGCATGCGGGACACAATCGTGGGCTATTTCGAGACCAATGCAGGCATTGTGGACAAACATTAGTACCTTGTGGGATGCCGTTAAAACTGTGCTCTGGGATGCAGCAATAGGGAAAATGGGGTGTTTCCGGAAGAACCTAGTGTGCCCTATCTCTGAGAACGAAAAATAAATGGAGGCTGTAGAGCGCAGCAACATGCGGGTTGGAGTGGGTATTCAGCAATTCAGTGTTGAAGCAGAAATGTAGGGCTGACTGGGATACATAGGGCAAGTTTGGCTATATAAAATATACAGAGAAGTTGCATGAGGCAGGGGGGTCAAGCCGGGGAGGTTGCTAGCGTTGTGCCATCAGGAGGATAGGAGTAGATTATACACGCCATTAATGATGAATGTGGGGTTACCTGGTGTGCTCAAAGCAAGGTCAATGACGACTTCTTCAGATACTACAGCTCTCTGTACGGACTGCGGTCAGTTGCTGTGATAGGGATCTAGACGATGCATTTTCACAAATAGGTCTACCCCACTTGGACAGCGAGGCGGCTGCTGCCCTGGACGACCCGTTGACTGTAGAGGAGCTGCAGTACACCATACGGTCGCTGTACACTGCCCAGGTTCCTGGTACAGACAGGCTGCCCGGCGAGTCTTATAAAGAATTTGAGGCAGAATTAGCACTCCAACAACTGGAAATGTTGGAGGAAGCGTATGAGGCAGGCCTAGTCTCAGAGAATCTGTCATTGTGCCCGTGCTTAAACCTAATAAATCCAAGCTGGACTGCGGCTCTTGCAGACGGTTGTCGATGATTAACCAGGACTGTACCATTCTCGCTGCCTTACTTGCAATTCTGTTAAAGTCTGTGATCAGTGTCTTGATACACCCGGACCAGACAGGCTACGTCCTGGGAAGAAGCACTGCTTGGAATCAGCAGAGGTTGCACACTATTATTGATAGGACCGTGCGAGCCATTGGCAGTGGCCTCGCTAGACCCAATAAAGGGTTTGATTCAATTAGGTGGGACTGGTTGCATGCCACACTGCAACGATTTGATATTGGGCCGGGCTTCTGAAAATGGGTGGAGCTGCTCTATACTAAACCAGTGGCCAGAGTTCAGACTGGATGACACGTCTCTAGGGGCTGGCAGCTGCAAAAGGGCATGAAACAGGAATGCCCGCTGTCCCCTATGTTGTTTTTCTTGCCATGGATCCGATCGCAGTGTTTCTGAGAGCTGAAAATGCTAACTCTGGTATTTCTATAGATGGTTTAATGCACATGGTATCGATGTATGCCGATGACATGTTGCTTTATGTACAGCACCCAGAGGTTAATTTACAAAATTTGCTGGATGTTCTGGCCTGCTTTGCTGTGCTCTCTAGCATCACTGTTAGTCAGGATAAATCCAGCCTGTTCCCCCTTGTTGCCTTGAAGGGGCGGTGCTGTGAGCTGCTACGCAGTCTGGCGCTACAATGGTTTGTTGATACTCTTATAAAGCAGGTAGAACGGATCTGCTTGCTCTGAAGGTTAGTTCATGTAGTTTATTGCTCATCAGGTAAT
Source organism: Ambystoma mexicanum (assembly GCF_040938575.1). Lineage (NCBI taxonomy): Eukaryota > Metazoa > Chordata > Amphibia > Caudata > Ambystomatidae > Ambystoma > Ambystoma mexicanum. The sequence continues at coordinate 1,236,831,543 of NC_090932.1, read as the reverse complement.
CAGCATAAGTAATCAAGGAACTAGGAAGATCTTGTGGAGAGCCAGCGGACTCCCACGACCAGGCTACATCTTCATCAACTGCCTGGGTTAGAACTACAACTACACATTTTTCTCAGACATTCAGGATTCCATGCTGACATTCCACGCTGACATCACCACTCACCTATAACATGCATACAGGGACCAGGTCCAGACATAACACACTTCCCTGCGTTACCATATGAAGTACAGGAAGATCAACACTATTCAACTATCACATCATTCGACTAACTCTCACACCACCTCTAACACTGAATATTTCCTCACCCGGAGACAGAGGCACCCATCCAGGCGTAACTAACTTACTACAGAAGGCAGCACCACAACCTATATGCTCCAAACCAACTTGAAATAGCATGACTCCTCCCGTCCTTTCCTGCCACGAATTAACATCTAAACTGCCCTAGAGAACTAACCTGCCTCTCCACGCCTCTCTGCGTTCATACATCACCAGTAACAAGCAAAACACCTTCCATCCATCTCTGCCACTGATGGACCCAGAGACTGCCACTCCGGAGCACTATCTTGCCTCTCTATGGGCTGGCACGCTGGCCCTTCTGTGCCCTGAAAGTGCTGAGCTAACTTGCGGAGGCAGCAACTATCTCCCCCTTACTCACCTGACACAAAACTCGAGGCTACCACAATCACTCACTCACACACATGGACTCAACCGAATGGGAGCAGCCACGGGGAACTACTACCACACTGTGTAACCCACTACTTAAAACCAATCTTAAACATTAAGACCCCTCAAAAACAGGAACAGGTACCAACCCGAACTCCCAATAGGCAGATGGAAAAGAGTCACAAGAGATCAAATGCAACATAGGACCCAGAAATGGGTGGTACAGTTCATCTTAATGTCCTATGAAGAAATTTTAAAAACCAACTCATGACTTAATTCTCCAAACGTCCAAAAGTCATGAAACACCTTAAAATCCATAACACGCACATTGGCAGGCGGGTGTCCCCAACCAAACCAAAACAACTCTCAAGCAGGCATGTAGAAAGCATCCTTTCCACACTCAGTTGAAGCTACTGACCACTCTGTCAGTGAAGTCAACGCACATACGCATAACCGCTCAGTCCTCCTTTTTACATCAGTGTGCAATTGGTATCTAAACCATAACTCACTCCATACTTTAACCAGGTAAAACATCTTTGCCAAATTGTGCACATCTCCTTGAAGTGCAAAAACCCACAGTCACTTTACACACTACATGCACCACAATTCCACATGACGAACCACACATTCAACAACACACCACGTACAATAACAACTTTGCTGTTAACGCTGAAGTGCCTGCTTCAAAGTATCACATCTTCACTCATCTCTGTGCAACTCCACACACTCAACAACACACACACATAGCTGGAATATTGCTCTAACCTCAGGATTGCGTAGTTCAAAACATCCACACAGCACTTCTCTACACCGCTCCTACTTCAATGAGGGTTTGTAGTGCACACCACCAAGTGGCCACACAAACGTTGTTCTCACACTTGCACCACATTGATGCATTGTGCTATATACACAGTGTCATTTAAATACATGAAAGTACCCGAAGGTAATTTATCCTGCAACTCCTCACAAAGGTTATGTCTAAAATCTCTCATTTTACATCCTGATAGCACTGTAGCACGACACAAAATAGCTAACCAGTACCGTACCAGTACATCTAATTAATTGTCCAATGCACCTTTCTTGCAGCTGCTTAGTAGGGGGATTCCTGAAAATCCTCAGCGGTTAACACTAAATGCTCATATTGATATGCTATCACGGAGAAAACGTACTTAAAACTCCCCTGCTGCAGACACCATAAATGACCTGGCTGCTGCGTTCCTTAACAAATCGACAATTTTCACAAGTCACTTCCACACGCTTCTGGTAATACTGCTATACACACAATTAAATAACTGGAGTTTAAACATGTTGCATTTCACTTTACATTTCTCTACATTCAAATTCCATTATGTATAAACACAATTCATTACAGGTTTCAAAAACTCATGGTTGTTGCCACTCTCCATGCGGCCCGTGAGCCCCCCACCCTTCACAGACACACACGGACACAGTGTTGTTGGTGCTGGCTCCACGGTCACTCTGCGGCCGCTGGGAACGCCCCGTTATTTTGTACGGCACGCAACACAGTGACACGTCACTCCGCCGCGTGCGCACGCCCTTAAAGGGGCAGTGCCACACTCCTCCTTTTCCAAAACAACAAACATATGAAAAGGAAGCACTAGCTACCACACATCACAGCACACTATACCAACATGTCCCCGGAGACCCCTTTAATGACACCCACCCTTATTCCCAGGTGAGTGTCGGGCCCCGTGGCATCCGGGATGTAACAGTTTATCTAGTCCATGACATAGTCTGTAAAACGGGCAGGTTTCTCTCGCCCTGTCCTCAGGGGGTACCTCCTGCCAGTCTCTCTGGTCAGTGTTCCGTCGCCATGCTCCTCGCGGGTCGGAGACCCCGATAGAAACGAGGGGCCACCACCCTCATCAGGCACCTCCTCCATGCCCATGTCTGCCATTGTCTCTGCCCTGGACTCGCTCAGTTTTTTAAAGAAGCTGGCATTGCCGGTGACAGAGGCCGTTCCATCGGATGCTGTGACCATTGATTCCTTTACTGCCACCACATCTAGCGGTGCCGGCTCATAGGTGAGGGGAGAGCTTTCCCTGAGGGTGTCGATTTCTCACCAAAACTTCATCCCCCAGGACAAGGCTTGGGGGCCTTAGACCCCTTTGTGTATTCTCCGGATCTGTCCGTGCCGTGCCCTTCTCTCCTCTTCCACCTGCTCATTATCAATGACCGTAGGCTCACGCTCTCCCACCTCTGGCAGAACGTCCCTCAGACAGCGCTGAAACATGGCCTCCGCAGGCGCCACCCCCGTGGATGTGTGCGGGGTGGTCCGGTATCCTCGCAGGAACACATACAGCACTCTCTGCAGACACTCGCCTTTGCCCTGAGCAATACGGAACACCATATTCAGTGTTCGCATCATTCGCTCTGCTTCTCCATTTGCTCGGGGCCACAGCGGGGTGACTTTCCTGTGGTGTATTCCATATTCTTTCATCAGGTCTGCAAAACTCTCACCCTGAAAGGGTGCTCTGTTGTCTGAGCACAACACTTTGGGCAGTCCGTGGGTGGCAAAGATCTTCTCCAGCGCCACCACCACCTTTTCAAATGCCACAGACTCTACAAATTCCACTTCTGGATATCGGGACCACTCATCGACTACCACCAGGAAGTGTGTGCCCCTGGTCATGCATCCGAAGTCCGCGTGCACTACCTCCCACGGTCTTGTCCCTCTGGGCATGGTTTCGATGGTCGGCTCCCGTAGCGCAGGTGATGACGCTTGCCACCACACACATGAAGCCACAAACTCCTCCACTCTCCTTTCCAGCTCCAGGAACCTAACATTCTGTCAGAGTCGGGCCTTTGTCTTTGGCGCCCCCTGGTGTGCCAGCTCAATGATTTGCTGCACCTTCGCTTGTGGTACCACTATGCGGTCCCCTCGCAGAAGCAGGCTGGCCTCTGAGAATGCCAGCTCCTCACGCAGCCTCCACAGCTGCTCCAGGGTCACTTTGGCCTCTTGCGTTCTTCGGGCCAGGCACTCCATCACAATCCTCCATGCGCCATGGCTGCCTTCAGAATGCCTGCTCCAGTTCTTCCACCGGCACTGAGTTGGGCATTGCTGCTTCGACTACCAGTCGGATATGTTCATCCGCTTCCTCCGCACACCTGGACTGTGGATCGTCCCCCCTCTGATTCCTGGAGAGGTAGTCCGCGGCATTGTTACTGCCCGGTCGATATACCAGTGGCACGCCGTACTCCAGGAGCGCCAGCATCCAGCGTTCTATCCTCAAAGGTGGTTTAGAGGTCGAACCTGCTAGAATGGTAAGCAGAGGCTTGTGGTCCGTGACCACCGTTACCGGCCTTCCCAGCACATAGTCTAAAGTGCATGCAGCCCCACAAGACCGCCAGCGCCTCTTGCTTGATTTGAGAGTATTGACAGCGCCTTGCTGGCATACGCTATTGGCCGGAATTCCTGATTGGCCCCCACCTGCCCGAGACCGTAGGGGCTCGCATCGACCACAATCTCTGTCTGTAGGGCCGGATCAAAGAAGGCCATGGTGTCCTCGGTGTCCATGATATCATCAAAGGCTGCTTGTTCCAACGGCCCAGGTGACGTCTTTTCTTGTAGGTGTCCGCAGTGGCTCAGACCGCGAGGCCAGCTTCCTGACACCCAGTGACAGTAGGCAGATATAGGGTAAACCACTTCACTAGCCAAATTATCCGAGAGATCTGCAGAGCTCTAAATATAACCCAGCACCTATACTGTGCCGATCATCCCCAGCCCAGCGGTATTCTGCAACAGGGAAGTTACTTTTCTTTTTTATTTCAAGTGGTCTTCTGTTTCTAATTAAACCTTCCACACTACGTTAATGATATAAAATGGTTTCTTAAATATCACAATACATCACAATTAATATACAATTATAATCATATCTCCTATACAAAAGACCTGTCTGAAAAGCTAAGCTCCTTCCAACCTGTGACTAGGCCCTATGTCAATACGTCCAAAGCAAAAAGTCTGTCTGTGTCAAAACCTAGATCTGTCCTCACAACTACAACAAAACGAGTGGGGAAAACCCTCTCGACCAAAATGTCAGTGTTTTCAAAGAGTGGCAATTTAGGTTCCTCTGAAGTTCTCTGTTTCAAGTTCAACACAGTTCCAGTGTAACCTCTTTGCAATAAGGACTGAGCAAGTTCCGAAGTTACCTTCTGTAGATTCACCTGTATCACAGTTTGCATCTGATGAAGGTCTCGGGGTCTCCCTTCCCCAAGTTCAAATGTAACAAAAGTTCATACAACACTGTGGTCATGGGACGCCCTTCCCCAAGACCAATATTCTCCAGCTGTTGCTCTCAGGGTTCCCTTCCCCTTGAGTCACTTTCAGCAGTTGACTTGTTCCTTCAATTCACAAGTTCACAGGTTCGTAAGTTCTCAAGTTCATAAGAAAATATGGGATGGGCTTGATCCTTCTTTTGGTTCACGTCACCAATGGTTCACGCCTCTTTGCTGCTTGTCAAACCTTAAGTGGTTTTTGGTTCAAGCCCCGTTGTCAGGCCACACGGTTCACCCATCAAAAGTCACACAACCAGCAACCACATATCTTGCTTGTGATTTAAGTCTTGATGTTAGCAAGGTTGACATTAGGAAACTTACTGGCCTAGGTGTAGTTGTCAGGCCACATGGTCCACCCATTATAGGCCGCGCAACCATATGTTTTCCATAGCCGATATTCGATAGCAAAGAAGATAACGCTTATATTTCAGTTCAGGTCTTTCATTTTACCCTCGATGTCTGTCTCTGGCCATATGTATGCAATTTCAGTTATGCAGGCTCACAGAGTCCCTCTTATCAAAGTCAGTATTCAATGCACTTAGGTTTCACTGATAAGTGCCGCTCTCATGAAGTTTAATATTCAATTATGCAAGTGTTCGCTGTGCGTGCAGGCTCAACAGCCCCTCTCATTACCTTCAGCATTCAATTGTTTGTAACCCTTTTGCGGTTCAGGCTCAGCAGCCCATTTCGTTAGTTCAGCATTCAATCTATGCAAGCTGGTAGTGATTAGGACTCAACAGCCCCTTTCCTTACGTTCAGTTTTCAATGTATGCAAGCGTTGGGCTCAACAGCCCCTTTCGGAGTGCCCCGGGCTTCCGAGTGTCCAGAGTTACTTGCCAGGTTGCAGCTTCGTTCACCGGGTGCTTCAGTCTGCACACACCAGTCTTCGTGCTGGGCTCCGCCTCTGCTCCTTCCCTCACAAGGGCTCCCAGTACTTCACAGGACTCTCAGCGGGACTCAAGGATGTTTGTCGGTGTTCCAGCATCTCGGCTTCTCGCCCCTCATCACGGCCCTTCCTGGGTTCTCTCCTCCTGTCGTAACTTCTGCACCTCTCTCTCTGTGGTTCTGAACGCCACTTTTTATATGTTCCCTGCTTACTAATGGGTTGCAGGTGGAACAAGGCATTCCTAATTGCCTGACCTTGTGTAAACCCATTATTGTGACATGGCTGATCTTCATGGCTATATGCCTTTAAACCTCTCTTCTTCGTCACACTACCAGAGTGGTTTTTACAATGGGATATCTGCATTGCTCCTAGTTGCCTCTTCTTCCCAGTACTCAAGTGAAATGTATAGGGGATGATGGAATACGAATGGAAATAGCCGATAAAGGCTAAGGGAAGTGAGGGTAGGTTAATGTTGGGAAAGCGGGATACCATGTCTCGTCATCAGGTTCCCTCTTTCCAATCCCTGATGACCCTGCACTCAGTTGATCCTCCCTTTCTTGTCAACCCCTAGGGTCTGGATCCAAGAGCGATTGCCCTTCCCTGGCCACCTAAACAGAAGATCCCAGGGGAGTAGAGGTGAGAGTATCTTCAGGTTTCTCACAGACCCCAGCATCATCAAAAGCATCAAGCAAAGCATTCTGTACAAATGTCTGAAGCCTTTGTGACGATTCACAGGATCTCATCACTTCTCCCCAAAGGGGAGCCCTTCGTTGTGAGGCTAGGGAGGTGAGGTTGCTACCTAATAGTCCCCCTAGTGGTGGTGGAATGTGGCACCTCACAGGGAAAGACTCCCATCCCATGAAGGACCTTTCTGTACCCGTTTCCCTAGAGACCATGACCCTGGTAAAGCCATATAAAATCCAACCTGACAGTGCTACTGTTGGTTTTAAAGTGTCTTATATCTCACCTTCAAGATCTGCTTTAACTGAGACGAGGAAGAGCCAAGGAAATGTGCAGAGTAACCACAGACTGTATTACCAAGAGAACTAACGAGGTGGCCCCAAAGAGGCATGAGCATTGTATCAGGAACACCAATGAAATATGTTGATGTTACCCTGGGGCGTGCCTAGCGATTTTACGTAAAGACTGAGGCAGGACTAGTGTTGTGGGAAAGCAGGAACAGCCCAGAGGGAAGCCAGCGTCCAGCGTGCGCTACCTGGGAAGTTCAAACCCATGGCATCCGAAGTCCCGATCGAAAGTCGGTCCTCGGGCAAGAAGCAAAGAGGAGCTACGTGAGCCGGTGTGAGACCGACTCCCTACTGGAGCGGGAAGAATCCGGCGGTGGCGCGACTTCCAAAAGGCGGATTGCATGGCCCATTGACCATGCAGAAACCACAGTGTAGATAGCTTCGTGGACCCCCAAGGACCAAAGAGAAGCAGCAGGAGAGCATGCTGGGGAAGTGTGTAGAAGCTTCAATGACCTGAGACCGCAGGAAGAACCTGTCACACACACCAGTCAAGGTGAAGGTAACAGAGTTGTTGGCAACCCGGGTCGGGTCTGGGAAGGCAGGTCTAGCATTCCTCGGGAGTGACCACCCTCGTCACAATAGTGATACGTCCTCGGGAGTGACCACCCTCGTCACAATAGTGATACGCAAAGAACCAAGAGCCTAGCATTCCTCTGGAGTCAACTTCCTTGTCACAGTAGTGATATCTAGAGAACTAATAGTCTTCTTTGGGAATAATCTCCCTTGTCATATTAGTAAGACCCAGCAAACCAAGAGTCAAGGAAGTTATGGGAGGAATCCCCCTTGTTACAATACTAATCTGTAAAGCATCCAATGTACAGAGTGCATCAGGAGGGAGTTCCCTTGTCATGGTGGTGAACTGTATAAGCCTGCAAAACATCTATTAAGTAAGTCAAGAACAGTCCAGGAGTAAACTCTTCAATGATGACCAGATACAGGGGCCCAGGAAGCCCTGACAGTATAAGGGATATTAAAAAAAAGAATTGATAAAACCTTGCGAGAGGCAGTTGAGAGACTTTTAAAGACTTGTGCAAAAGACACTAACGAAACAGTCTTCAAGATTCCTCCAAATAGACCAGGAGAAGGGAGTCATTCTCCTGGTCACATTGATAAATCAGACCCAATTGAAAAAGACTGCTGATAACCTAGGCTAAGACTGAATTCTTACATTAGGAGAAGGGAGCCACTCTCCTGTTTTCCTTGTCAGGAGCTTATTGAATCCTTTTGTTAGATTATAAGTGGCGGGGATAGATTAGTTGGTTCGGACAGAGGACCATGTTTTGGTTTTGACATACATCTCGATGACGAGCACCCTAGCTATTATTTGTTTAGGTTGGGATAACCTTGTAGAAATAGGGAAAGATGGATTCTTTTTCCTTTTGCTGATAAGTCTGTAGCCAAAATGCCATCCCGGTGTCCGCCTCCTCACTCCACCATGCCACACCTAGTTCTTAATAGTTATCTAAATGTTCTGGAAAGAGGATTACTGGGTGCAAAAACTCTGGATTCATTCTTTACAAAAAAAAGCGTGAACTTTCAGCTGCTTGGCTGGGCCATTGAATGTTTTAAATGATGGCATCCACACATGACCACTGGTTGGAGGAAACATCTGTATCGAGGCTGGGGTTCCTGGCTCCTCATGATCTCTCTTCTCTAACGTGTGAAGAACGTAAAGGCTTTAAAACTTCTTGTTTGCTTACCGGTGAAGTGGAAACCATGCTCAAACAGTACCCAGATGTTAGTGAGATGAAACATATAGTGAGACTCAACCATAATAGAATAAAGTACACTGTCAACATTATGTAAACTCGTTTCAGAAAGTCGGTCCAAAACAATTCTTTCATAGCTTTAGAAACCAAGGAGGCTTTCTGCTTCCAAATGGGCAGAGCCTCCCTAATTTAATGAATTGAGGTGTTGTAGTCAAGTGTGGCTTATTCAGCACCATCTTGGCTCCAATCATCATCATCTATCAAAACTCCATCTCTTCTTCTTCAGGCTCCTGACCTGGAAGAGGATGATTGCATGGAAACATTGCGGTATCTCCCGCTTTGAGGGTGGCCTCAGCAGCTTCAACCTGCAGGCATTCCCTCAGCAGTGTGGTTGCCAGCAGTTGTTCTGTTCTGGATAGAGGACTGGGGAGTGTGTGTAGATCGGGCATAACCATATTTCTCCCAAACAAGAGCTCAAATGGCATCTTACCGCTGCATAAAAGACTGGTGTGGTCAATTATTTACACTTCTTACTGCTAGCGGCACATGGTCCACCTAGTTACCCCCCATTGAAAGGATGCATTTTGTCAGGCGCGACTTAATGGAGTGATTTGCCCTTTCTATTACATCATTAGTTTCTGGGCAAAACGGATTAAAAAAATGCAGCTCTGATCCCCATGCCTATAATGCCTTTTTCGGGGCCCGCTCTGTGAAAGCTAGACCTTTATCAGCAATTATTCCCCAGTTGCCGTCATGGCTACTACACCCCAGAGTGCCTGTATGATGGAATTGCAATCTGCTCTCTCCTGAGGGATCATACAGGAACCTTGTGCAAGAATTCACTATTCCTAGAATATATTTGTACTTATTTACTGCCGGGTGATCCACGCATTTAATTTCAAAAGGGGAGTTTGTCTTTCGTAAAGGAGCCAATTTGGCTTTTTACTTTGATCCACAGTCTTTATCCATGTAGCGCAGTTTGCTATGCATACTTCAACCTTTTGCCTCAAACCTGACCACCAATACTTATCAAGAGGCAGCTATGTCCAGCATGAGTAGTAGCTATTAGCTTTTCTCTGTCTGCTTCAATGGGGATTAATCATCAAATAGGATCTCCCTTTTTCATAGGAATTGTGACTACTGCTTTCTTATTCTCCGTCATAATTATAATTACATGAAAACCCTTTTGGCCTTGGTCGGGACCCAAATATGCTTCTTTTATAGCCTCATCCATTGCAGTAGCAGAGCGAGTTATGACTGGTACTGTTTTTCTCACTGTGTGCTCTTTAGCTTATGTGTCTGCCTATGCATTGCCGATGCTAGGAACGTGCCCTTGTGTGTGTGTGCTCTTGTGTATTGCGCATAATAATGGGTGAGTCAGTTTAAGGTCCCAAACCTGTTTCCAGAGCTGTATGGAAGAGACTGTTTTATGGCTTTTGCGTCTAAAATGATTCTGAATCCACTAATGTAAATGTGTTCTAAGACCTGACAATGTAATCTGAATCTGAGACTAATGTGGCCTTCTGTGAGTCTGCTTGGCATAGAGCAAGCAACAACCCATGTAATTCAGCAATCTGGGCTGACCTGTCTCCTAGGTGTTTTGTGGCAATGTCAGAATGTATAACAAAATGTATCATGTGTGATATGGCCTGTGATGGCTGCACATGCAGCTACTAAGAGCCATCACAATAAATTACTTGGTAAAAGTCAAATAATGGGATTTCATCTAATGTGGTATCTGGCTCTGTAGCCATTATCCATGTCAAATCACTCATCCTTTGCAATTCTGCTGCTCAATGAGTACACATGGTGCAGAATGGAGTGTGCTTTGAAATTTGTTTTTTATCAAAGCATACAATAGTTTCACTTGCTCTGCGAAATTGGACACGTAAGATCTGCCAAATTGTAAAAGACCTAAAATGGCCTGCAATTGTCTATTAGTGTTTTGGAGGGCGTATTCTGGCACACTTCTCAAGAAAATCAGCCAACAAGCACATACCCTGATCCGTGAGAGTGAACCCTAGTAACGTGACCTCATGGTGAGCTATTTTAGATTTCTTGAAGTTAAACAAAATACCCTTTGGCAGCCAGCGTGCAAATGACTAAATCCACTTTCTGCAAGTGTTCATGCAAGTCCTCATGAGTGACATATATATGATCTACATATTGCTATCAGTTATGAATGTCTGCTAATAAACTCTGTATCCTACTTGAGAAGGTGCTGGGGGAATTTGTATACTCCTGCATTATTCTTGAGAACAGAAAATGTGTCTCCTTAAAAGTAAATGTGTATTTCTGGCTTTCCTCACTTACAGGTTGTGTAAAATATCCATTACCTAGATCAAGGTTTGTGTTGTATTTGCGTTCTGTGCAAGTTGGCTAAGAGTCTTGATTTTGAACTGCCTCGGTTGTAGAATGTACATTTTAAATGCAATAGTCTAAGACCAAATGGTAAGTACTATCCGGTTTAGAAATGGGCAAAATCTGAGTATTATATGGGCTGGCTTGCTTGCTTTGTAATTACACTTTGGTCAATTTATTGGTCTGCTATGGTTTGTATGTGTGCCATTGCTTGTGGATTAATAGGATACGGTCTGTGTGGTGGAGGTGGTGTCAGCACAGGGATTACAGGCGCTGAATATTCCAGATCATGTCTTACTTGGTTCTTAAACAGTTGCACTGCTCCTAGTGCTAGCCATTATTTTGCATACTTTTGTACTACGTCACCACCCACTTCCTTTGAAATGGCAGATATCAGTACTACTTCACCTTTAGGTGTTTGTCGCACATGCACTGGTGGCCCATCATGGAGTGTCAGAAGCCCAACTGTGTCCAAAACGGTGTTTCAATCTCTTTGGGATCTTCACCTTCCAGCTGAATGGTTACAAAATACACTTCATTATTGGCTAATGTCTCCCCAGTGGGTGTAGTTATATTTATGTATTTATTTATTTATTGGGCAATTGTAAGGCACTTATACAGCAAGAATTGTGTTTCAATGCGCCCACAACACTAAAGGCAAGGGAACAATACAAGACAATTGAATAATAAATGACAATGAAAAGCAAATGACAACAGCGTTCCTACTAGGCCTTGTGACATTCGGGTTGTGCAAATGCAGAGAGAGGGGGGGGGGGGGTCAGGGGATGCGGGTAAGTGCTAGAGGGTCCCACAGAGGAGGGGATGTGCCAGAGAGCCAGTTGCAAAGGCAACAGGTAAGTGCAGGGCAGTGACCACCTGAGGAGGGAGGTCACCCACCAATACAAAAGTGCATGCCTGAGGACACCACAGGCCTGTGTGGGCCCAATGGCAAGCGCATTGGGGGAGGGTGGATGCTGCGGGCGATTGAACAGAAGGCCAGGATCCAGTAGTACTCTTTAGGGACCAGGCCGCCAATCTCAGTGACTGAGCGGTTAGCACAGAAGGGAAGGAGAAGGAGAAAAGTAGAGTTTTGAGATGCTTGCAGAACTTGAGGAGATCCGGCTCAAGGTGGAGCGGAAGAGGGAGGCTGTTCCAGAGGTTGGACCCAGCTGAGGAAGAGAACGGCCACCCGTTCTCTGCTTGGAGAAACGCTTGACAAGCAGAGAGTCGGAGCCAGAGGATCGGAGGGATCTGGAAGGAGAGTATTTAGTGACACCAAGTTGCAGATAGCGTGGCACCCGGCCCCAGACAGCCCTGTGTGATGCAGAGCGATTAAAATTTGATCCTTGCAGCAACCGGGAGCCTGTGGAGAAATGGTAGGGCTGGAGAGATACAGTCCCTGTGCTTGAGGCCAAAGATAAGTCTTGCAGCCCTATTCTGGATTAGTTGGAGGGGACAGAGAGAAGAGGAGGCTGTTACAATAGTCCAGCCTGGAGAGTACCAGAGCCTGGAGACATTGAGCTTCTGGGGAAAGGCGAGGAAAGGGAGAATGCCTCTGAGGAGGTGAAGTTGGAAATGGGCTTTCTACACATTTGTATGTGCCTTGGTGTGCTTCAAGAGTGCCTTGTGACTGCATTGAAATATAGAAATGTCAGACTCAGAATCCAAAATGACTTTGATCCAGTCAGTTTGATGCTTTCTCTTGTGAATGATTTGATGAGTGCGCATTTTGATAAACTAGAAGAGAGTGCCTTGCTACTGAGGGGCATCAGATTGTATCTATTGGAGTAAGCTGAGTGCTCTGTGTTCTACCACCCCTTCTCCTTTGAAAAGAACCCCCTTCCTCTCGAGGGTCTCCCCTGCTAGTGTATCTATTTGTCTGGCTTACTATCCTTGTGAGCCTGTTTTTGCGCCTCTGCATGCCTCCTGCCTATGTGATCTCTGCCCAGTGACTGATAAGTGGATGTCACTATGTCCCCCAATTACTTTTTTTTTCTTGCTTATTTAGTAGGCACAGCAATCTATGAACTTCTAATCTTGCAGGCTCTCCTTTCAATAAAGGTAGAATTATGCTCTCAACCGTTTGATAATTATTAGATGCTATGAAGAAGCCTATATTCATGGTGGCGGCAGCAGCACAGTGTTCCCATAATGTCTCCCAATATTGACGATAAGGATTTGATGGATGGAGTACCTAGAAGCTGCAAGTACAGCCAGCTATAAACTAAAATCCAGCTGTCGCAGCTTGCTAAAAGGGAAGGAACCTGGCTAAAGCCCTGTGTCTTTGTTGAGGTGTAACTTGTGGATAGGCAGCGTGTAGCTGTCCTACTTATTCTGAATACCATCTGGGAATGTCCTCATTTTTGGAATGGCAAGACCCCAATATGATTCCCAATGTCTGTAACTGCACCCCTCCTGTATCTGTCTGTCCCTGTGGTTGCTGAGCAAGCGCTATGCTGTGCCGTATAGCATAATGTAATGCAAGGTTTCCTACAATGTCAGAATGTGCAGTCAGGAGTTCATGGTCTGCTTGCAAAAAAGCACTGTCATCTCAAAGGGGTCCCTTCTGGGGTGTCACCTGTCTTGATTCCTTGATAAGGATCGATGAGCAGTCATTAATCTCCACCTCCTAATGAGAGGATGTGATGAATGGCTCGTGGTCATCAGTCTTTCATGCCTAAAGCAAGCCAAGCTCGATGCCAGCGCTTGCATCTTCGGGCCTAGTTTACTGTGCCTTTAGCACGATCAAATACAAAAGTCAAGGAATTATGGATAGAAACCCACTTGGGGATGACAGCTCTGAATCGTCGTATAAATAAAAAAATGACACTGAGTTATATTTAATGTATTTCAATATAACCCGTTATTTACTAAAAGCAGGTACGTGTATTAAGCAAGCGACGAAAATGCCTATATAACATAACAAGCCATCACTCCTAACAAAACTATCTCATAAGCGACGAACATCTTGAGGAAGAAAACAATGAAAAAGTAATTCTAGGTTAAATGCATGGAAAGCATTTTTCCTGTACTCCACACCTACTCTATACCCAGCCAAGACCCATTGTACTCATGTTGGAAAGAAAAACAGGTTGCACGTTGAATTGCTTTCTCTCCTTCGAGCTCTGGTCTGTGGCCATTGGATTCCCTCTCCCCAGCCCGTCCAACTCCAATGCCGCTTGCGCCGGCCGAACAAAACTGCTGACCTCCTGTGTGTGTCTCTTTTGGCCTGACCTATATATATTTAAGTTGCTAACAAAAACATGGTGGCCAGTGAGTTGGAACATCTTTGTCCATTCTCAACAGTCATTAGGTCAGATGTTCCACTGTTTGTTAGAGTTAAGATCTTTGTAACTTCGGATCATCAAGTCTCACTTCATGCGATCTGAGAAGGCCTGTTACACAGGAACGTTTAGAATTTCAGCTCTTCCACTCAGTTTTTTCATTGGCAGATTTTCTGTACATTGGAGTTCTGTAACTTCACCCTGGGAGCTCTGTAGTTAAGAATGGCAGTTAGAAATATCGTAACTCATGCTGTCAAACCCAATGTCTGTGGTCTGAGAAAAGCCTCTAAAGCAGGAAACTGCCTCTTGCAGCCTTTTGTTCTGCTCAGAAAGTAGTATATATGTCTACCCCTGCTAGTTTAGTAGGCGAGCATTGAATTGTTAAAGGTTAGAAAGTGATGCCTTACCCTTTTGAACTCAGTTCCTGCCGCAGTTTAGAAATTAGCATTTTCGCTCTCCAGAAAGCCGACGTGGCGGTGAACATTGTAATTACTGAGCTTTGCTAATTCAATCGTGGGCCATGTTCATTGTTATGCATTGTTATGATGGCAATTTATACACTATGTAACATGTCACTTGTGCACATTCTGCAGTCTGTTACACCTGTATTAAACCCATTGATTATGGATGAGGTCATAACCATAAGGGCAGTTATGTCACTGTGTCGTGGGCCAAGTGGAATCATGTTAAACAGAACTAAGCCATCAGCGTAAACCAGAAACCTGCCAATCACGCTCAGTCCTTCCCCCTTTCCCAGGGCTTTTGAGCCCAACCTCTTTTATCACATGATTTCCTGGGGCTTCCAACATAACTGTAGATAATCGAGCCTTTTGTTTTTAGGATCTCCAATTAAAGCCCATGATTAGCAAGGCCTTGTGTTCCAATCTAACGAGTTTGGTAATCAACTTTGATATAAACGTGATCTTTGCTATTGCAGTGTTAAAAATATTCTGGAAATAGATCTTCGAAGATAATTACTCTTAAAGCTATTTTCCAATGGATTGTATCCTCCCACGTGTTGCTCATCTTTGATATATTCATAAGTCTGCTTACAGCTGTGGACACGTTTTTTCATAGTATCTGGTGCCGTGAGTCGTGGCCCTTGACGGCCTCCATCCTGTCCTCGGCCGTGACGTTGCCGCTGGTACAAGAAGCTTACGCGGCGCCCATTGCCATAGTTCTGTTTTTCTGCATGCTTCGGACGGTTCCTCGCCTCACCGATTTTCTCACTGTGTATTGTTTCGAAGTTGTTCGATAATGGCTGTACCGAAGACCGGTTTCAAACGGTGCTCCGATTGTGGTGCTAAATTGTCCATGACGGACCTACATCGGATCTGCCTTTGGTGCTTGCATGTGGGCCATATGGTCGATTACTGCGGCTCCTGTCACTCAATGACTGTGAATGCCTTGAGGGTAAGGAAGGGGAAACTCGTCACAGGTAGACCCCTTTCTAAATCTCCTTCAGCTACCCCTTCCAAAAGGAGGTCTTCGGACGAGGCCAGAGTGGTTTCCCCCTGTTAAAAAGCGCACTAAACATTCAAAGCGCTCGAGATCCAGGTATCGTCAATCGTTCTTTTCACACAAAAAGACACCATTGTTTGCAGTAGCCTTCGTCAGACTCCTCTTCTGACAGACGGGTAAGCTTTCCCAGCAAGTCGGCATCTTCAGCTGACTGGGAGAAAGTTTGTCTCTAGATGCTGGACGTATTCCAGAAAGCGGCTCCAATCACCCCTTTGAAAGAGCCCAAGAAACCTTCAGACTTGCAATGAAACTCCTTTCCCTGGGGTGACCTTCTCTTATGTGGCCATGGGATGGCAGCTGCTACCTGATCTTGACTGTGGGGCGGCTAAGGAGGTAGGACTACCTGGGTGGGGGTGACTTTCAGCGAGACTCTGTGACATCAGTGGAGTGAATCACAAAGCCTCCTTTTTCCTTAAATGATACTTCCACTGCCCCCCCCAACCCTTAATGACATACTGCTACCCTATCTCCTCCCCACTGTGTAAAGCTGGTGTATCTAAGCTCCAAATTCCCACAAGAGAGTATATGCGGACTACTGAGATGAGGAGGAGACTGGGAGTAGTGACGGTCAGACCTCCGGTAGCTTGGTATCCATTCCCTCCAAGTGATCTGAAACCTAATTTGTCATTTAAAACTGTTGAGGATACTTCTTCAAACTCACCATACAAATCATCAGTTTGTCATGCAAACCTACTGACAATTCTTCTTTAGACTCTGCCTCTAAGTTGCTGCAGACTGACTTCACCTTTTTCCAGTGAAAGAAATACAGACCAGAACAAACCTAAGACATTTTGAGATTTGTGAGTGTGGGCGAGATGCATATAAGAAAGCCCTGGCAGGAGAGTATACCTGGCATTAAAAGCCATAAGTATTTTGCATGTGAGAAGAAGTCTTTACTTCTAATCTACAGCCAAGGAGCATAGTTGCTAACTGAGAAAATAAACATCTACCACTCGTATCAAGCAACGACATTCTCTTTGAACCAAAACCATGGAACGCCCTACCAAAAAACATGCACAGCACAAGAGATCATTTGGAATTCAGGAAGCTACTCAAAACCTGCCTCTTTGCTCCAGAAACAGGAGGAAACGAATAAGAAACATAGACCCAGCTGCAAACTAGAATCCCAGAGAGGAAACCAGCCCCCTAAGTTAATATTCCCTAACCAGAAGGCGGGGGTGGGGGACCGCCCCAACCACCCATGTCTACCATGTACACCATACACCAGCATAACCATGAACCTAAATTAATCTTCTCTAACCAAAAGGCGTGACCGCTAATCCACAGAGGAAACTTAGGCAGGTAAGGATCCCACATGGGATGGGCAAGGAGGAACCAGAACCCCCTAACCTAAATATCGCCAACCCAGGGCAGGGAACCACGCCTGCATCAGCCAGCTACACACACCACTAGAGTACCACAGAGGAAAACTGCCACTCTCCAACAGGCCTGCAAACTACAGTACCGAATACTCAGGATAATCATAGATGCTGAGCAGAATCGCAAAGACGGAGTTGAGGAAACCCTGCTAACCCAACTCTAAATTCTCACCTTTCTGCATACACCTCCGTTACAGAAATTCACACAACCATCTCTCGGCACAGCAACCTGCACGCACTTCACCACTTTCTAACAACAGACTAACAACACATAACCTTGCACAACAGCACATGGGATTTCGCACTGACCCAAAAATTGCACTTAAGCTCAGCGAACGGTGCAAACCGAACTGATGCCACCCACAGAACCTCACAATCTCTCACTATCCTATTCGCACTACGCCCTACTAACGTCTCCAGCCCCCAATTCTTCACATCCACCTTCTCAGATTCACCAGAGCGCCTATGGTCCACTCCGGAGGCGACGGTGCGCATTACAAATACCTTTAACATTAACATGAAGAAAGCCCTGGCAGGAGAGAATGACAGGCATTTCAAATCACAAGTGTTTTGTACCAGAGGACAAGTAGAGGACAAACATGTAAAAGAAAGCCCTGGCATGGGAGTATTCCAGGCATTGCAAGTCATAAGTGTTTGTGTATGAGGAAAGCAAATATTTACATATACGAGAATCCCAGCAGGAGAGTACACTGGGTACAAACAGATTGAACACACTTTAGAATATGTTGCATGAGACAACCCTAATAAGGGTACATCAGGAAAATAGTCAAGAGTGCAATTGAGATATCAAGGAGGAAGAAGAAAGCTGGCAGTAGCGTACACCAGGTAGTCTAACAAGATCCAGACCGTTAGTCAAGTTACTTTGTATATTAAGTTTATTTTGATCCAATGGAACTTAAGGAACCAGTATGAAGCTGATTGAAGAGAAACCATGGGGAAGGGAACTACCCTATGGATTTGAACTCTATTTGCATGGAACCTTTGTGTTGGGAGTTAAGCATTCTTCTTTTGGAACATTGTACACTTTCCAAGGCCAAAGACATTTCCCTTTTCACCTTATAGTTTTTTTTAAAGTGTGATTGTCACAATAGTACTTTGACACAGGACAGTTTGCTTTGGAAATCTTGACAAAGGACCAAACCATTTGTTTTGTTTTAGGTAGGGAAAATACCTCTTAGAGCAGGCACGGACAGAGAGGCATTTCCAAACCCATTTCGATTTAATAAAAGTCCATGTCAAAAATCATTTATCGCCTGTGTCCGAGTTTCATTCCTGGCTAACAGATACCCTGCGTCTGGTAAGACCGGCAGGGTGTTTTCTGAGACTGCTATTCTAGCGCCAAAGAGCCTGAGCATTAAGTCTCCAACATCCGTCAAAGGTGTCTTCATCTCTGCACAGATTGAAGCCAAAGTCTTCCTCCTTGACTCCTGTAAAGGAGCGGGCACCTGTGCAGTCTAAGCCAGTATTACCTTCAAAGCCATTGAAGCTGTCGACACCCTCGATGACTTTGAAATCACCGATGCCATCAAAGATTTCGAAGCCTTCGATCAATTTATCGAAGACTTATACTTCTTTACTTAAGGCTGACTTCTTTAAAATCATGGGGTCGATTTCTGAGGAGGAGGAAGTGAGGGATGTACTTTTTGGCTTGGAGTTTGGCACTCCTAATGTGCATGATGTGTTGATCTGAGAGGAATCCAGGATGCTAAATCTTGTGGACACTCTGAGAGATGCTAGTGGCGTGGACACCTCACCAGACACACCACAAGTTTTCACCCTTTTACCATTCCTGTTGCAAAGCACTCTGATTATGACCTCATGCATGCAGGTGATTGTTGGTAGGGTCCCAAGGATTGGTTAATTAAGGTAGGCATAGCCTACACCAAACCCTGTGTCCCACTTTGCTTTAAAAGAGGACTGAGCCCCTCATTTGGCAGATCTGGAGACTTCACTTGAAGTAACAAAGAAGAACTCAACCTTGGAGCTTAACTGAAGTTAAAGTCTGCCTTACATATTCCTTCAGTGAAGGAAGGCCAGGATTTCCAAAGAGGGAAGCAAGATCCCTCCCCTAAACCTCTCCCAGGCAGGAAACGGAGGGAGATTAAGAACCCAGAGGACACTCCAGCCGCTCCAGAATCGGTACCCAGCCAGCGTACAGGTTGCCCTGGAGCAAGCTTCCTGCATAGGAAGTGCCAGAAGGTCTCTGAACCTACAAACAAGGACAAGACAGCTGCCTGCAACACACTCCTCATCTTTGGGCTGTCCGCCTTAAAGGTCTACACAAGCCTATTGAAGAAGCTGCGAGAAGTGTCAAGCCAAGAAACCTTAAACTGTTGTGGTTATTAACCATACCGACTACCCTCCTGTCTGTATTCAGAGTGCATCCCCTTTCCTTCTTTAAAACTGTCTGTCCTCTGCATTCTATTACAGGGTGGGTTGTATTTTGTATTGTTGCTAAAACTGTTAGTTGTGATTACAAATAGATATTTTTAATATAACCTTTATCAGACCGTCCCTTTTATCATTGGGTAATAATTGTATTTTCTCTGTGTTGCGTCTAACCAACGATCATGACTTTTCGCAGATAAGCCTGCTGTTCCGTCCACGTAACCAAAATTGGATAAGGAGGTTTATAAACCGATATTCACTCATGGACCACTGATACCCCAGAGGTTGATTCGTCACAGGGATAGTTTGATGGTTCATAATGTCATGCCCTTTCTAATGGCATTGTGCGCAAACGAGTCTGGATGTCGAGAGTGGTGGGGAACAAGAGTAAAGAACTATGCAGTAGTACAGTTTCAATTACACAGCAACTTCAATCCCTGCTGCTCTGTCCACTGTTTCCCTTTAGAAGATGATGAATAAGCGGTTATTTACCATGTCCCTCCCATCATTCTACAGGGTTTGTGTTATACTGGATATAACCCAAGGTTCCTGTTTTGCTTCCGTGTCCTCATTAAATCATCCAAGTATCCACTGTTTTTAAATTGGCATAAAGGAGGCATAAAAGACTGGAACATTTCTCGTAATGAATCCCTTTCATAAGGCATTTCTATGGAGCTTAATTTTATTCACGTTCTGTCTGGCAGCCTCAGATCATTATGGATATGTCCCCACTGGCTCGGTAAGCAACCTTCGCAACCTGATCTTCCCCAACATCCCACCAGGCTCTTAATGCCATTGAGCTAAACGGGCTTCAGCCACCCCCTCCCCTTCATAATGTATATGTGAATGAGTGTGTGTGAATTATTATAAATTATAATTGTTATTTAATAACACGCTTAATACCGGTCAATGGTTTCTAAGCACAGGATCAGGATCCATACCTGTGTTGCGCTGCGTTGTCTTGCTTTCAAGACAAATGCGTTTATCCTTCCTGAGTGTATGATGTATGAGGGGCTGGGTGCTCATATAAATGAGCGAGTGTATGGTGAATGGGATGTTTAAATGAGTGAGTGAATGTGTAATTGTGTGTGTGCGGGCAAGCGTGCTTACGTTTAATGCTGGCCAGCTACCATTTCATACTTGGGCCCACGCCAGAAAACCCATGTGGTAGAACAGAGGGGGTGGAGCCTCCAAGATTGCCCCATCCACTTTCTGGAGTGGCTCCTCCCATCACCAATGAGCCCCAATTCCCCCACCCCCTGGAAATGTAGGTTTTGTTGCGCCCCTGCATCCCACCACTAGCCACACACTACAAGTTCAAACACACAGTCCATCTCAAGATCCTCCCCCATTCTTTCATCAATGTCCCTCTTCACTCCCCCGACCTAACCCCCACAAATGTACTCATGTTCACAAGCACTTGTGAGAGTGGATACTTGCATAGGAAGTTCTAAAACGTGAATTTGTTCAAACCTGTAATTTACTGTTCCTTCCTGGCTTGTTTCTTTTGTACAGTTGGAGACATAATTTGGGGTGGTCAGGCTCCTGAGAGAACTTGTAGGGCTGCCCTCGGTGTTCAAAATAGAAAGTTGGGTTTCTTGGTGCTCATGGTAAGTGGAAGTGGCTGTCATCGCTTTAAGAGAGGAACGTGATCTGTTATTGCATTTGTGAAAGAGTTTCACGGTTTCCTTTCAGACTAAGTTCTTTCCAATAAACGTTAATCAAAGGTGAAGTACGGGAGTGTTACAAAAGCCTGACCTTAGTCTGCTCATTCACCCCGTTACTGAGGCGTTATGGAGGGAGCTGGGAAGGGTAAAGCTCCAAAGCGAGTAACTGAAGTTATTGATGTCACCATGTGTCCTATTTGAAGATAAGCAAATGCTTAAATGAAACATTGATGAACTAATAACCTTGTATTAGATTTTAAGAAGACGAGCATATGCTCATATTGAAACCTCGATTCAAATGAGCTAGCCGTAGAGTTCAGGTGTGTGGTTTATGCTGCTGTGTATGTTGTTAGAGGCTGAATCCATTTATCACGTTTCTGATTTGAAGAAGCCAGGTTAAGAGGTGGGATTTTCTCATTTGAGACTATTCCATAGGGCATAGTCTTTCCGCCAACATCTACTTAAAGCTTTCATGTTTCCGCCCAGGCGCATTCAGACATATTTCCTAATTTAGTTCTGAAGTATTTTGGCATTTGACGGCAGATTGTATTAAGCAGCACGCATCTTAATCAGGGCTCCAGTGAGTGAAGTAACCCAGATGGCTGGGCTGTGTTTGACGAGGACGGCTGATTGGCACCGGTCTCGCAGCTGACTTCATGCTGCAAATTAATTACTAATGTCTCTTACAATAATTACTACACACACTGATAAGGAGTGACTTGTGATTGGCGGTATTAGGGAACTTTCCACTGGGGAGAAAAAGAGCGTTCTTGCATTACATTTATTATTTTGTTTAACGTGTTTACCGTGCTGGCATTGCTGCTTCAACTTGTATAGAAGCTTTGCATGCGGGGGTTGCGGTTGTAGTTTAGGGTGGCAATGGAATGCGCTAAAAAGATTAAAAACAGTGACGGGGCTACAGAAATCATTGTACTCTTTATTGAGCACCTTGAAAAAGCCACAAGTACCCAATGGAGTTGCTCGATTTCTGAGCCTCTAGGCAATGCCAGCAATTCAAGCTGCCACATTCCCTCTTTTTTATGTAACAGTTGTGTTCGAAATAACTGCAACAAACACATATTCATCACGATAGGGCAAATCCCCTCAACTGAGCAGTCTTCAAGAGTGATCATCTTCGTTAAGCCATTTTGATGACTGACTTCATTGCTGATTGCCAGGTTTTACTTTGGCCATGGTATCCGGCAGAGTAATGTCCATGATGCTTCTTATTTTAAAGTTTATTAGCTGGCAGTTCTGCTGGAAGCAATACAGAAACAGCATTGGCGTTTTTGGTATTGTGAAATATACAGGCATTTTTGCAACCTGTAATGTCTTACAGCACGACCTTGTGCGAGGCGTGGCGTGTTGCGACTCCACTAGGGTGTCGCCAGACGATGGTCTGTGGATATTAAGGAAGAGATTTGGGGGACCATTTCTGTTATATCTTTTTTCCAACAATTTTTTTCGATGATCAGTCCTCTAATGTATCCAGATCACGTGGTGTTTCTGGACGGCACCCAGGTGGGCCTTCAGAGACAGTTGCATTCTATACGAGCATACTCGCTGCAAATCGAATTACTGATTTAATTATAGGAAAACCAGCATAATAAGGTTTTGTAGGAATCCTAGAAACAAATTGTCTTTACCTTCTTTTTGCATGGACAACCCCATTTATGAGCCTAATTTAACTGAGCTTTGTCCTTGATAATAAGCCCAGTTATTCCCACACCCTGTCACTACTATCAGTCAAGGCTAGCCAATTCTCGGCACAGATGAGGAAAATTCACATCATGTTTTGCCGCTTTTCAGTCTGTCTGTTAATTGACTTTTAGAAAAAAAAAGGTCTTCCCGCATTCCCTTATGGATTTGGGTGATGCCTCGTGTTCGGTTGACTACGAAAGGGTTAGGGTCTGGAAGAGGGCCCAAAACTTACCAGAGGCTGTGCCAATCAAAGCACTTCGATATGAGATCAGCCTCGTCTCCTTGCGTGGCCATCTAAACTGGAAGATCATCTCAGAGTACTGTAAGCTTTTGGATCCAGCGGCGCATTCTTTGTATGCTGACCTTTCTGATGTTATGATGCTGGGGACCAGTGATCCTATGAGGACATTTCAAGAATGTACAGAACAAAATGTGAAGGAATGCGAACAAACTGCTGAAAAATGGATCTGTGATCGCTGGTCAGTCAAGAAAAGATTGCTTGAGTATGACTGGAACCAGACAATTGACAGAGTTAAGAAACCTAAACTGCACAAATCTTTATCTATTAATGATAAACCACTGGGATTTCTTCCTCCTGTATCTCATGATATTTCCGAACTCCATTTGTCACACCCAATTTCTGATATTCAGATTGAATCTACTCCCCACCTGGGAAGTAATTTGGGCCAGATCAGCCAAGTCCAATGAAATACATGGGCTTTGCGATAAGTGTAAGTGGAGGGGACAATCCAGAGGATAGAGTGCATTTTAATGGCCTGTGGATCCTTAGAGAAGGAAAGATCAGATCTGTTGGGACCTTATGTACACAATCTTGTGTTTTCTGATACCATTGAATTGTTTCTCAGGATGAGTAGCGATGAAGTAACTCCATTGACTATTATTGTTGTTAATCTTTGCGTGCATTGTGAATCTTAGATATTGGTCGGTCTAGGTATAAGATGTTGTAATTGATTTTATCTTTTATATTGAAAGGTGAATTGTAAAGGTGATATTTATTAATGTGTTGTGAAACTTCATTGTACAAATGGCATAACTGTACATATTGTTTTAATATTCGGTTTCACATTTTTTTATTTTATTATTTTGTTCTGTATTGTTTGTGTAAAGATGCCTTGTGTATCCAATATAACAATAAAATCAATGTGTAATGCCAATCATAGTAATTCAGCTATAGATGAAACAAGGAAGGAGTTTGAGACTTCGTGTGTGTTGGAATAGCCACCTACAAGGATCAAAGCTCTGAATCTTTGGCGGCAAAGTCCAAAAACGTAGATCATATTGCAGGAAACTAATTGCCTCCTTTCGTAGTATACATTTAATTTTTTTTACGAGGGCCAGTATATCGAATAAACCCCCTGCAACTGCATCAATTTGGTGGGGCCATCCGATTTCCACAAAAAGGTAACAATACACCCTCAAAAGCTGAGTGCTAAACTTTCATTTAGGGCCCACCCACCACCAGGTTTGTATATTCAGATGTGGGACCAAAGAGAATGTAAGAGGACTCAACTGGATGGCAAATCCTACAATATCCCGCACATTAGACCAAACTTGCAGCCAGTAATATGACTTTTGGACACTCGTAACAAATGTTTAAATAGATTCCCACCACAATGCATCCTTCCAGCACCTCTGTTTTAAACACTAAGCTTATCAGAAAATAATGCAACCGCAGTGTAACTTTGAACCAGAGCTCCAGTGTTTGACCACGTATAATCGAGTGAGTAGTGTGGTGCTTCTGAACGGACTTTGCTGAAATTCTATGTAGGGGCTGGGTTTAAGATGACAATGAATGTAAGTGGACTAAGTTGGGACTGGGGGGCGTCCCTCCCGCCTTATATTTGCAGGAAAATCACCATTGAAAAATTCAATTAAATCTACAGTGTTGAAAAAACCTTGGCAAAATCACCTAGAACGGTGGTACTGGGTGTCCTCCCAAGCATCATCTGATAGTTGGTCCTGCAGATCCTTATCACCTGTTCCTTGATGCCTATACATGTATGTATACTTATTTTAGTCTTGTGAACTGAAGAAGTATTAAACCCTTCTTCCAACACTGGCCGGGGGAAGATACTTGTACAAAAAAGAGAATTCCGTCCTTGGGCATATTTTGTTTCCTTTTCATCATTTTAATTCCATAAAGTCTGGTGTCTGTCACGGATATCCCACTCCTCAAACCTGGCATGACCACCTAAAACACAAATACAGCATGCACAACAAAAACTTGTTTGAATAATCCATGAAAGCTGTATTTATTTAAATTATCAGCAAGAGACATGTTTCGACATATAACAGTAAATTAACACATTCAATAAAATGAACCCTAGGGACAGTACCTTAGGCAATTAAGTAGTCTTACGTAAAGATGGATAGAGCACCCACAGGCTGTGATAGGCCTTAGCCTTGGCACACATTCCTTGGTGCCAAGATTGGTGTAGAGATGAACATGAAGAATTAATACGAAATGAGAAGACAGAGGGACCACCTAGTCTGTGGCACAATAGACCATAAAGGAATTTTTTCCTAGTTTCTCAGTGATTTCATCTCAACTAATTTATCCAAATTTGTTCACTTATTTGGCTTTGTTCGTGTGTTCATATCAAATTCTGAACCTACTTCATTATTTTAATCAGAGAATGGAATAAATCATCAGGACGTATAATATACAATCCAATTTTATGATTCACTATGTGTTTTTCTGTTATTTTTATTTTGTGTTGTTCATTTATATCCCTACGGATGTCTTTTATATATTACTCAATTTCTGTAGTTCATTTTTGTAGAGTAGGGTCTTCCAGCATGTTTGTAGCATCAAGGTGGCCTGGAGGGGTTCCTGAATTCTTCATAGGGACCCCTGATCTGGCACTTTTTGGTGATCAAAATTGCAAATAGAATCGCTTTCATCAGGGCATCTTTGTAGACCCTGTGAATACATGTACGTGTGTTTTAGTTTCATGCCAGTGCGTTTCTAAACGTCATTTCAGAAGCCATTAAAAGACCCTT
This sequence comes from Ambystoma mexicanum, assembly GCF_040938575.1. Classification (NCBI taxonomy): domain Eukaryota; kingdom Metazoa; phylum Chordata; class Amphibia; order Caudata; family Ambystomatidae; genus Ambystoma; species Ambystoma mexicanum. Next base: position 1,236,805,614 of record NC_090932.1, on the reverse strand, counting down.
AGTCACTTACCCTAAGCTAACGTGAAGTGTTGTGCTCCAATCAGCCTCTCTGCCCGGTGGGGCATCGATGACTGAGAGGCTGACACTGAGCCTATTGTGTAGTGAAAGGAATGTGTCCTGCAGTCTCAAGGACCGCTGTGTTGGTCAAGGAAAGGAGGGTCTCTAATGTCTGAAGATAAGAACAGAAAACAATACTAAATCAGGGAATTGATGTTTGCAACCCTAGGTGTAGCTGGAAGTGACTGTGGTCACGCATCCTGTTGAATACAGTAACCGTGATTTTGCTACGAGTTACCCTAGAGGTGGCAAAAATGTCTTGGTATCGTGTCCTGACCCCATTGTTCATGCATCTTTTTGGGGTAATGGAGTCAAAATAACACCACTTGGGGTTAGAAATCACTGCATGCCCTGATATTCGAAGGTGGCACATATTGGGTAGCTGGTGTCCCCGTATGGAGAGGGGGGGAAGCAGTGTAAGCAGCATGCAAAAGCATTGTAGTGCACGATTAAGGACAAGCAAGTCGGGGTACGAGTCGTGTGGATGTGAATCTGAAGTTTTTTTAAAATGGGCCATGCCCTGGTTACCCTACCTGGGTATGAAGCAGTGCGTGGACTCATTCCCCAAGGATAGGTTCACTGAAAGGAATCAGTGCATTGAGCTTTCATTTGATTAATTAGCAATCTAAAAATAAATGAGGCATAACGCTAATATAAGGGTCCAATGTTTGATTTTAGTAATCTGGCCTACTGTTTAGCAGCAGCATCCTGGCATCTAGGGGCCTGAGTCTTACTGTGAGATTATTGGTTCTTGTCACTCGCGTCCATGGCAGCATGAAGGGACCCAAGACCGCGCTAGCTGTGTTGTCATGGATGCAGCTATATCTGATTGGGCCAGTCTGGGAAATACGTGCATGCATGCGCACATCGTAGTCATGACAACTCATACTGTTGTTGAAGGCGGCATGATGCACAGTGAGACCAGTGCTTGGGTGGAGCAGAGAGGCCGCTCTGATTGGGCCAGTGAGTGTAGACATGCTTGTGTCAGCTTGTCGTTATAGTAACCATTTTTGTTAACGAAACAACAGGTGATCCATTCTATGAAAGTATGCATTGTGGATGGGCGCAACTGAAATGTCAGCGCATCGCGAGAAAATAAAGTCCTGTAAAGGTAGAGAAAATGTCTCTGACCACGCTAACTGGTAGCATAACTAAAACATTATTATGCTAAACATTGGAAAAGTGCAGCGGAGAGTCCCGCCTCGCCCGACTCTTGCCAAGGTCACAGGAAGATAGTCTGTGTGCTCCTGAGCTCATGTTAAAGTGCCTAGTTTAGGGGAGGAATGGTATCACAAGTATTCACACTGACACAATGGATACAGTTTGTAAAACCTTTATTGAAAACGTTGGTGTTGGAGACACTCCTATTTTGCCCTATAACTAAGAAAGGAGTAGTCTTGACCATCAAACGACAAACAAAACAGTTCTAGGGGAGTCCATCAAATCAAAATAGCCTATGCTAAAAAAACCTAATGCCTTCCCTAACTCTTGTACAAAAAGTGTAACAAGGAGAAATCAGTGTTCAAATGATAATGTGGCTGAACCAGCTCTCCTCCCCAGGTTAGACCTCACAAAGTAAGGCGATCCTTGTAGGCAGGATGACACACTCTCTTGTTCAGTTTCCAATCAAAACCGTGGATCGAGGCCGGCCTGGCCTTCCACGTTAAAGTCTCTTTCTCTGACTTAAAAAATAATGTTTCAACCAAAACTTTCACAAAAATCCTCCTCTGCCGGGCTCAGACCTTTCAACACACAGTTCTTGAAGGTCCCGCCCTCTGTCGGGCATGTACCTTTTACAGAGACTTTCAAATGGGCTACTTCATTTCACCAGACCACTCTGTTACTTGATATCACTGAGCTCGCATCTGCATTTTACTTTAAATTTCATTCACAGGTCTGCCTTTCTTCGTGTCTCATCCACACGCAGGCAGCCTTCACTTGTGATATGATGTTGCTACTTCATTCACTTTAACACACACTGGTCTCTCAGGTCGCTTGCCAACTCACTGGATGTGTGCGCTTCTTTCTATTTTTGCAATTTCCAATTTACAAGTCAAGGTTAATACCACAGGCTTGGCCTCGCCTCCTCAACTCTGCCGTTCAGCCGGGAGGGCCGCTGGCGTCCTGGTACACGGTGTAATCTTCACTTTTGGCATCTTGTCTTCTCCACATGTTTTTCGTGGTCTGTCGGAGGCAACAACCTCCAGTAGAGAAGCCTTGGGGTTTGCGGCCTGCTGCTCTCGTCCCTTGGTCCGATGCTCTGCTCCAGTAGGTGTGCCTTCGTCCCAAAAGTTCTGCTCGTACTCGTATTCTGCCTTGCTCAGAGTGTCTCTTTAGGTGTTGCCATTTATTCGTTGTGAGGAGCGCTAACTGGTATCAGGTGTATGCACTTAGTGTAAAGGACCTGCCTTTGCCTGACCTGATTAACGGGACATGTCCAGTACGGTGTGAGAGAGTTTGTCTGGTTACTCTGCCACCATCTTCCCCGGCCCAGTGTTTGTGTAAAAAGGGGGTGGGGGAGTTGGGACTTGAGAAAATCCCCCAAAATAGTCTCACCATCGGCTATCTCACCCCCGCTCCCCAGAAACCCCCTCACCCAGGTGATCCTCCCGCACTGGCCCACCCCCAGGAACTGGATCCAAAAGCGATACCTGTGTCCTGGCCACCTGGATGACAAGTCCCTGAGGACTAGCCCTGAGGACTAGCGGGTAAGACACCCTTTGGTTTCCTCACACTAGGCTTGTTAAGTTAGTGTGAACCAGCTCGGATATTGAACACGGGAGGGGAGAAGTACCATAGCTTTAGGCTCACTTCCTGTGGGACATGGGATAAGGTCACAGATATGGAAAGAGGTCCTTAATCTGCTGCTGAGCTAAGAGCGGGTTGCATAATCTGAGCTGGTTGGGTGGTTGTGGGTCAACACGTACCAGGGAAACGAGGTAAAAAAGATTTCCAGTACTGTTGACTTTCCTGCTCGGAGTCATTTATATGGTCACAAGTATGGACATTAAGTCCATGGTCTGTACATGTAGACTAAAGTATCGTTTATTTGATCTCTGGGCAGTGAGGAACCATTTTCCGGATGAATCTCACCTGCTGGGCTCCAATACATGGACCCATAGTGTCATAGTACCCACTTCTTTGAGAGGCTCTACATATGATGTGTTACGGTGGGTGACTGTATTTCTTGGCAGCTTGCCCATAGTTGCTGCCAGTATCTCCCACATGGATTACATCTACATTGGAGGTAATCATTCTTCATTGAGACCATGGTTTTACATGTCCAATCTATGGATTCATCTAGTTTCATTTTCCAAAAGACTTCTCTGCACGTTGGGTACACCTTTCACTACCTCCAAAATTCACCAGAGTAGATCGTTCAGGAAGTGTTGGTATTCAATGTAATGGTTCACCATTGATGCAGTAGCATTTTTGCAGTGAATTTTTGATCTGTTTTGAGATTCTGATATGGACAAATCTCATTGTTTGACCAACATATCGTAGCCCGCAAGGACATTCAATGCATTAAACCACTTGACTGGTTTTTACAGTTGGTCATGTTACGAAGTGTCCATGTTCTTTCTCCTATTGCAAACGTCTTAATTTTTCTTGTGAACTTGCAGGCCACACAGTTCCCGCATTGAAAATGGCCAGTAAAACTTGAAGGTTCCATAGTCCAGTGCGAGGTGCTTGTTTTTTTCTTCTTTTTTTTCAACAAATCTTTTTATTTGATTTTAACAATAAACAAGCCTCTCATAAGCATAGGTTTGGTTAGCACAAAGTGAGTTCAGAGATGAAATGCAACAAGTTAGGAACATAATCAAAAGGGGATGTGGGGGGGGGGCGCGGGAGCAGGGGGGAAAGAAAATCGGGCAGGGATGCTGCAAGTCATGGGGGATCACTGCTGATTTCCACAGGGCGATCTGGCTGGTGAGCGTCTGAGGTAGGAGAGCCTAGGGGTGTGCTGGACGAGCGCCGGTGCCTCAGCTCTGGTGCTGCAGCCCCGCACCTCCAGATCCCGGGGGGAACGTTCCATGAGGGCCTCTGGCCGGGGTTCGGGAGCCACTAGTCATATTTGGACAGCCAGCGGAGGGATGGGGCTTTCTTGCCATGCGGGGGAACTGCTCTGCGTACTCCAAAAAGGGGGCCCAGGTGTCATAGAACTTGTTCCTTTTTCCCAGGCGGACGGCAGTTATTTTTTCTGCCACTGCGATGTCCCAGCATTTGGCCTACCACAGGGCCACCGCGGGGCCCTCTGGATGCTTCCACAGTCTGGCAATGGCGATTTGTGCCGCTGTGAGGAGCTGGGTGCACAGGTTTGCCAGGTAGCCGGTCAGTGGGAATTGGCCGTCCCCTGTGCTGCCTAGTAAGATTATCTCTGGGTCCCACAGGATTGACAAGCCAGTGATTTGTTTGATAAGGTCCAGGATCTCCTTCCAGTATTTCGTGGCCATCGGGCACGACCAGAGCAGGTGGAACAATGTGCCTGTGTCTGTGCATCCTCTCCAGCACAATGGGGAGATCTCTGGGTTGCTCTTGTTTAGAGTCTCCGGGGTTAGGTACCACCTGTAACAGGTTTTGATCGCTCCCTCCTTATTTGTGATGCATTTTGAGCTCTTCTTAACTCTGCTCCAGATCTGTCCCCTTTCTTCTATCTCGATTGCACAGCCAAAGTCCCTTTCCCACCTTTCCATATAGGCCTCCTTTTTGTTGGTGTCTCTTTTGTCCAGTAGTCTATACAGGGCCGATATTTTCCCTGCAGGGGGCGGTGCTGTGAGAGTTCTTTCCAGAGCTGTCGGTTCTCTGCTGCCGTGCAACTTCATCGATTCATGTTAGAGCCAGTGTCGAAGCTGCGCGTAGCGGAATCTTTCCGATACAGGCACCCCAAATTTGCTCTTGCATTCCTTGAAGGTTAGCAGGTTTCCCTCCGCGTAGAAGTCCCCTACATGCTTCAGCCCTCCCACCTTCCAGTGGTCAAAATAGTTTGGTGCCTTGTCGGGGTGAAGTCTGGGTTGTCCCAGATTGGAGATAGTGGGCCAGTTGTGGTCCTGCCGCCCCATCGTCTAGCTGCCTTCCTCCAGTTTTCCACAGTTTTCTTGGTCGCGGTCAGTAGTCCCGCATTTGAGGGATCGATGGGCCTGATGGTGTGCGGGAGTGGCTCTAGGGGGCCGCCGCACCAGTCCTCCTCTAGTTTTATCCAGCACGGTCTGTTGGAGTTTGATGTCCAGGTGAAAGCCGGTGTGAGCTGGGCCGCGAGGCAATACCTGTCCACCTCTGGGGCCCCCAGGCCTCCTGTCTCCCTGCTTCGGAGCATCACCCTCCTGACTATTCGCGGCTTCTCCCCCTTCGAGGTTGACCGAAAACCCTGAGGCCGTCCCAAAGTTAGCCAATTTGTTCCACAGGACCTCCATGGATGTTTTGGGCTTGGTGAGGGTCAGGAGGACGTCGTCGGCATACAGGGCTATTTTGTAAGCCCCCCCCCCCACCGTCAGCCCACCTATCAAGGGGTTATCGCGGACTCTGCAGGCGAACGGCTCCATAGACAGGGCGAAAATTAGCGGGGCTAGAGGGCAACCCTGCCGCATACCCCTGGTGATCCGAATCCAGTGCGATTTGTTGCCGTTCATCCTCAGCGTCGTGGTTGGGTGCTGGTAGTTGGCCAGGATCCATTTCCCAAAACTTTGGGCCAAAGCCTAGGTATTTTCACGTAGCTTCTATACATCCCCAGTCCAGCATGTCAAATGCCTTGTGCGCATCGAGCGACAGGACTGCCATCTGCTCCCCCGTCCTGCCCGCCGATTCAATGACGTTTAGGGTGCGCCTAATGTTGTCGAAAGTGCTGCGGCCTGGGATGAACCCTGTCTGGTCTGGGTGGATTAGTTCTAGGAGGAATTTTGCCAGTCTGCGAGCCAGGATTTTGGAGAAGACTTTGGCGTCATTGTTCAGTAGGGTGATTGGCCTGTATGATGAGCAGAGCTCTGGTTTCTTCCCCGGCTTCAAGATTAAGACTGTTATGGACTCCTCCATAGAGGGGGTGATGGCGCCGGAGGTTAGGAAAGAGTTGTACAGCGATGCGAGATGTCGGGCTAGGATGTGGGCATATTTTTTGTAGGACTGCACCGTTAGTCCATCGGGGCCTGGTGCTGTGTTCTTCAGAGATCGAATTGTGTCTGATACCTCTTCTCTAGAGATGGGGAGTTCTAAGGAGTCTAGCTGTGGGACCGGGAGGGCCCCTCGGGTTGCGTGCAGGTACTGAGATTGTGCTTTTTTACTCGTGGCGGGACCGGACATAATCCTTGTGTGGTATCTCTGTTTCTGCACTTGCCGTTCCGGTCTTGTAGGGTTAATATCCTGTTCCGTGAGTGTAGCTTCTTCAGTTTCTGCACTAGCAGTCGGTTGGCCTTACTGCTGTTTACATAGTAGTATTGTTTTGTGTAGGCTAACGCTCAGGCCGTCCGATGTGCCAGGTGCATTTCGAGCTTCACCTTTGCTTTCTTGAGTTCCCTACCTATTTTCACAGAGTGCTCTTTCTTGAATCGGGATTCTAATTCCTCCACCTCTGCCTCCAGTTTGGAGAGTTCAAGTTGGTGTCTCCTCTTGTGTGCCGCTGTGCAGTTGATGGCCACTCCTATGATGACTGGCTTCACTGCGTCCCAGACCATGGCTTCGGAGGTGCCCCTTGCTGCATTCTCCTTAAAGTAATTTGTGAGGGAGTCCTGGAGTTCGCTGCTGGAAGCTGTGTCTGCTAGAATATAGTCTTGTATTTTCCAGGACCTCTGCGGGGGTGCTGAGAGGCCTTCAACTCGCAGATGGGCTATGACTGGGGCATGGTCGGATATCACTCTACGGCCGATTTGTATGGCCTCAGTACAAGGGAAGAGTGCGCTGGACACCAGCAGGAGGTCTATTCTTGAGTGGCCTCTGTGAACTTGGGAGTAGAATGTATAGTCCCGGTCCCCATTATGAGCCAACCTCCAGGTATTGATGGTATTTGTGTCCCTTAAGAACTCTGCCATCCCCAGTGCCCGGGAAAAGTCCTCCCTGGAGGGCGGCAGTGTTTTGTCTAGGTTTGGGTTCAGTGTGAGATTGAAGTCTCCTCCAATTAATATGCGCCCTTCTGTGAAGGAGGTGAGCACGGGGAGGATGTTTCTGAGAAAGTGGTCTTGTTCGGTGTTCTGGGCGTATATCACAGCTATGGTTACTGGGAGCTCGATCAGGAGCTCCCTGAGTAAAAGGCATCTCCCCGCCGGGTCCCGCTTGACCGAGTTCCGGGTTAGTGGCACCGCACGGCTGAGGAGGATGGCTACCCCCCTTTTCTTCTGGCCCGATGAGGCAAAGAATTTCGTGGGGTATTGTCGAAAGTTCACTCTCTTCTCGTCCGGTTCCAGGAGGTGAGTTTTTTGGAGGCACACTATATCCGCTTCCAGATGAGCCAGTCTGTGTTCCACAGATTTTCGTTTTCTGGGCCAGTTCAGCCCCTGTACGTTCCATGTTCTCATGGTGAGTTCTTTAGTGGTCTCCATACTCCGGGGAGGAGCTGCGAAGGAGTTCCTTTTATTGCCTCTTCTGGTGCTCCACCAGAGAACCGGTCTCCCTGTAGATTATTAAGTTAATGTTCCTGATCCCCTGTCCATGTTCCCCTCCCCCCTCTTCCCCAGTTCAAACCAGGTCTTTAGGGCCAGCCTTCGACCAACGGTGTATCCGGCAAGGCCAACGCAACCGACTAATTTGGAGGCAACAGCGCCTCGACTGATGTGTGGTGAAACAGCTGAGTCTGATATTCTGGCGCCCCCTAGTGCCTTCTGCTACTTGCCTGTTCTGTGCTCTGCATGGGGGGGGGGTAGGTCGTGTCGTGGGCGCCTGGTCGGAGCTCATCGTCTGGGCCCTTCAGTGGGAGGCGCGCTCAGCCCGTGCCCTTCGGGTTGCTTTTGGCTGGTGGGCCCCGGAGTCTTCGTTTCTCTGCGCGCGTCCAAGCGGGGTTCAGATTCCCAGTTCGGGCCGACTTGGGGGGTGCGACCTTGTCGGGGTCCTTGTCGTCCGCATCCGGGTATAAGAGCTTTTCATCCTCCTGTAATGTGCGGATGAGGCGGGGTGTGCCCTCCCAGGTAAAAGCCAGGGCCGTGGGGAACGCCCAGTGATAGTTGGTTTTCTTCTCCTTGAGCCAATCCGTGATGGGTCGCAGTACCTTCCTCTTTGCTAGTGTGGTGGTAGCAAGGTCCTGGTACAGGGAGGTGGAGGCGTCCCTGAAGAGGATGCAGGGTCAGTCCCTAGTTTCCTACATGATTGCCACCTTAACTTTGTAAAAGTGCACTCTGGCTAGGAGGTCAGGAGGAGTGGCTGTATTTGCTCTAGTTCTAGTTCGGTGCACTTTGTCTAGCTCACGTGGAGCATCGTCCGGGAGGGTCAGGATGAATCAAAACAGGTCATTGACCCCCAATTCTGCATCCGATACCGCTGTTGGGATCCCTCTTAGGCGGATGTTGTTCCGACGGGAGCAGTTTTCGGCATCCTCCTGTTGGAGCTCAAGGGCTTTGCATCTGGCCCCGAGTGCTGTGATCCTGTCCGCCCCTTCCCCGATCTCGTGGCTGTGTTCGCACAGGGTCGACTCCACCTCTTCTGTTCTTGCCTCCACTTCCCCCATTCGTTTGTCCAGGACCGAGATCTTTTTCATGACCTCCTCTGTGCCCTTCTGGTATTCCTTTGTGAGGGGCTGTAACAGCTCCTGCAGATCCGATTTGGTCACCGCCTGCGCCATGGGGATCGGGTCCGCCTCTGCGTGTGTGCCTGCCGCTAATGTCTTGGAGCGGTCCACTTTCTTGGCTTTATCTGTACTTGGGGTTGATAACAGGGCTGAGATGTTTGTCTGTTTTGTGGCTTTCAGTGCCTTGGCCATGTTGGGCGGGATGCGAGTTCCTGTGGCGCCTCAGGGGAGCCGGGGGGGATTCCATTTATGCCCTCGTGGTTCCTGTTTGACCTGGGCCCACTTCAGGGG